>NC_080423.1:102970493-103307332 GCF_029873635.1 Malania oleifera
CACTACTCTTCTTTGGACACAATCGACTATTCATACACCAACACTCTATTGAGTAGTGTTGTAACGACCCGAATAAAATGGTAGTTAAATAATAAAAGAAAAGGGATATGGAAACCGGAAACAGAAGGAGGCCGTCGATGACATTGAACTTTGGAAGGACTAAAGGAAAGGGGGTCAGCAGGCCTTCGTCAACGAATCCCCTGTATTCGTCGACGAGAAGATACTGAGAGGGGTTTTTGGAGCCGATTGAATTTCGTCGATGAGGAGTGGATTTCGTCGACGAAATGTGTGAAGGACTCGTCGACGAAGGATGGGCTCGTCGATGAAATCCCCTACTTATAAATATGAAAATCCAAAATTTAAGCTTCTTAAGGAAGCTAACACACACTCTCTCTCTCCCCTTCAGTCCTCTCTCCTTCTTTTGTCGATTTCGGGCCAGATTTTCGCTGGATCGACAATCCGAAGTCACCACGACGCTCCTGACGGAGTTCTCTCTGAATCTGCTAGAGCAGATCATCGGTGAAAGTAAGGTGGAAATCATCCCAAATCCAGGGTAAGGCTTAATACTCAATTTTTGGATTTGTGACAATTGAGAAAAGTGTTTTATGCGTTAAAATACTGGGAGTTTTCATTTCCAGGGGTGTTGATTGGGAACGTAAGAAATCATCCCTGAGTTGAGGTAAGACTTTTAAGTCGAATTTGACTTAATGGTAGTTATAAGAAATGTTGTACACGTTGAAATACTAAAGTTTAATTCTGTGAGTTTTCATTTTCAGGGTGTTGAGTTAGGAACCCTACGAGTGCGGGGAGGATTTTCTTAAGGGTTGTTCAGGAACCAGGTAAGGGGATAAACTAAGCTAGTTTCTGTTTTTGAGAAAATGCTTATATATATATATATATATATATATATATATATATATTTATCATTTGATTTATGGAAAATGTATATGTTTATATATTTGTTTTATATTTACAAAATACTGTGAAAATGATCGTATGTTGAATATGTGGAAAATCTGTTGTGTGGCATAAGTAAAAATGTTGTGAAATACTATTTTCTGGGAATGTGGATGATACGGATTTTTATGATGAAAAATCGGCGTATGGACGAGATTTTTATGTGATTTGCCGGCGTACGGGCCGTACTATGAGATGTGATTTGCCGGCGTATGGTTGTGCTATGTGATTATGGTTTTCCAGCGTACGGGCTATGCTATGTGTAGCTGGCGTACGGGGCGAGCTATGATAAAATGTGTAATACCGGCGTACGGGCTGATGATTTTCATGATACACGTATATATATATGTGAAATGATATGATTGATGTGAAAATAAATGATATGAGATATTTATGTATAACGATTTTAGTATATGTATATGATATTAGAACCTGGTTGGCTTGATTTAGGCTAGCACTTGCACGGTACCGTTGCTATGTGTCCATGGTCTTCGTGATCATGATATCTGTGTTAATGCCGCTGTACGGAGTGGTGTGAGATTGAATGGTCGATGTGGTTATTTTCAAGAAGTGTGTTGTTATCGCCCTTGGTGTACGGACCACTCTGGGTAGATCCATCGGACCTACAGACTAGACTATCGACTTGACAGTGGTCGGCCAACCATTGTCAGGTCCCACATTCAGGCCACACAACCCAATCATGTGGGGGTAATATATGACAACAGCCAGCTAACCTACCGGGGTTGTTTTATGTTATTATTATGATATGAGATGAGATATGTTTGTGAAATGCAATATGTTCTGCCATGTTCTAATGTACTTATGTTTTCCCAGATTTGATAAACAGTATTGAATATGTTATGTATGGTATATGTAGAATACAAAATACTCATATTGTCACACACTAGTATTAGTTTATTTCCCTTACTGAGAGGTGTCTCACCCCTAAATCTTATTAACTTTTCAAGAGCCCCTAATAGGAGAGCTAGAAAAGCCCCACTGATCTAGAGTGGTTTATCTGCCCTTTTTTAAGGGTAAGTTTTTGGTAGGGATAGTATGGTTTTGTGGGAATTGTCCCTAGATTTCACTTTTTTGGATGTATATATGGAAGTACAGTGATTGTAGTAACTCTGGTACATTGTGATGTATGATATGAAGGTATGAATATGATTGTACATTTTCTGCTACCTAAGCTTCTGCTGTATGTTCTAATGTATCCCTAGTACCCACGAGTCTAGAAGGATTGTGACTTGCTGAGTTGTGATGTTTGATGTTGATATTATTTTATATAAAAAAAAATGTGTAGAAAATGAGCGGGTCGTGACAAGTGTGGTGGCACTGACTGATCTGGCTAACTACGGTACCGTGCTCTGAATATAATTGGTCCATCAAGGTTCTAATACCATATAATGCAATTTATAAAATAAAACTGTAACATGATCTCATTTTCAAAAGTCTGTATAAAATCTGACATGTTCACAATCTTGTATAAAATCCATTATATCATATCTCTATATAAAACTGTCATTTCATATCTCGGCATAAGTCGTATGAACTGAATTCGGCATAAAACCGTCTAAACTGAATTCGGCATAAAGCCGTCTGAACTGTTATTTCATAATTCTGTAAAATTATGTCATATTATAATTATGTGTAAAACTATACTTTACTGTATATTTTCATAAAATATTTTAACAGGTTTATTTATGTTGTAACATATTCATTACTCATGCCACACAATTTGAGAGATAATTCATAACATAATAATCTGTGTGGGATGACTATATTCTTCTGCTGAAAAATAATAGTATAATCATCTAATAATATGCTTAGAATAATTATATTTTCCTACTGAGAAATAATGGTATAATCATCTCTAGGGTTTTATTTAAACTCAAATATCCAATTTTTCCCAAAACATACATATAATGAATTCAAAATTTTCATTTCCATATGCCTGAATACTCAAAAAAACATATATATTATTCCAAAATATTCCAAAAAATCTGATATAATCAAATTCCTATAGTTTAATTTAACTCATACATATTTTTAAAATAAAATCTAAACATAGATATAATTAATTTCACATACTCCATTTAAATCGAGCATATTTTAAATAGCACAAATCTAATTAAATTCACGTACTCAAATTTAAGTGGGAATATTTTAAAAATAAACATGACATAATCTATTCCCCTTACCTTAGCCCTGGAGTGGTGCCTACGACGTCTAAACGACGAATCCACTCCAGTTAAAATGTTCAAGAGCGAAGTTAGGACCCGGATATGATGTTCATTTTTCGATTTGGCAGGAAAACGGAGAGAAATCTTAGAGAGAGAGAGAGAGAGAGATGGTGGAGGGGGGGAATTGATTTCTCAAGATGCTTCTGTAAGCATCCTGAGGTTATGATATATATATATATATATATCATATATTATAATATTATATTATATTATATTTTTAATTAATAATTATTAATTAAATTTTTATTTTTTTATTTTTTTTACACTTCCATACATATTATTTTTGGGGTCATTACAGTGAGTAAGTAAATGAAATTTAGAAAAAATAAGTAAAAGAAAATTCACATGTGCACAGGGAAGAGAATGACAACTGTTAAATTATTCCCTACCAAGCATTTGGGCGCCAAAACTCTTCCTAGACTCCTTATAAATAGGGAGTCTCACACAGTGCAAAAGGGGGGCAATTAGAAAGGGAAAAGGGCTCGCACAGTTAGAGAGAGAGAGCTTTGTGAAGAAAAAACTCAGAGAGAGAGAAAGAATAGAGAAATTAGCCACACAGAGTTAGAGAGGTTACGACGTAAAGAAGAGGGAGCAATTAGAAAGAAAAAGGGCAATATAGAAGTTAGCGGAGAGAAATCAAAAAAGAGAAAGATAGTGAGAGCAATTAGCACAGGATAGAACCATTATAAAAGAGAAGCAATTACTGGTGAGGCAAAATAGAGAGCTTTAAGAAGAAGATCTTAGACTAACAGAAAAACTTGAAGGGACCTCACCAGACTCCAGAAAACTGGAGTTGGCCACTAAGAACTCAAAGGCCCCCCAGAAGGAGGCCCAGACAGACATGGAAGAAGGGGAGAAGAAGATCGAAAGAGTGAAAGATTGTAGGTACTCGCCCCCAAGATTTAGGTTCAAACCCGAACCTCTGACCCAAACCCAAACTCGGGTTCGAATCCCTTGACCCGAACTCGAACTCGGGTTCAAATCACATTTAAGACCAAGCCCGACTCCCATTTTAAACTCGAGGCCCAACTCTCATTTTCAAACTGAGGCCCAAGACCATTTTTTAAAATCAAGCCCGAGGGCCCATATGTAAGAACCCGAACCGTGATATATGGATTAAATATTCGAAAGAAGGGTAAAGTGGTAATTTGGGCAAGTTTCGTCGATGAAGCCATAGTTCGTCGACGAAGTCCTTTTTGTTCTCGGCAACGAAATTCAGTGTCTCGTCAACGAGGAGATCCCGAGGGATTTTGGAAAATCTGGAACCTCGGGCTCGTCGATGAGCCCACCACCTCGTCGACGAAGGTAATGGCGGACTCGTCGACGAGGACGCCTATTCGTCGATGAGGGCAGCCAAGTCAAAGGGCTATAAATATCCAAATGAGTTGCTTCCAAGCTAAGTTAACTAAATATCCTCTTTTTCTCTCTCTATAACTCATAGCTCTCTCTCTCTCTCTCTCTCTCTCTCTCTCTCTCTCTCTCCTGATTTCTTTGCCGTTTGTTGCCTGATTCATAAATCCGACATTACTGCGAGGATCAGGGAAGGATTCTCTACGTTTCTAGCGGATCAGAATCTCGTTTTGAGCAATTTTGGATTTCGGGCCAAAATCGAGGTAAGGCTCGATTTTCTTTTCTGATTCGAAATATGTATAGTAGTATGAGTTGTAAGCTTGTATTGTACTGTGGTTTATAGGTTTTGGAGTCTCGGTTCATTGTTTTGGGGACCGTAGAGTTCGTAGTTGGAATTCGGGTTAAGGTAAGGGGATTCTGTTTATATCAGTTTATTTTCAAAATCAGGACTAGTAAGCTTGTAGGCTACAATCGTATGTATATTTTAACTACTTATTTGGAAAAATCTATAGGGTAAAATACGGGATTTTTAGGTTACAATTTTTGAAAAAATTTGGGGATTTCGGGTATCATCTCTGCTTTGTTTGGAAAACCGTTTGTTTTGTTTAAACTGTATTATTGAGATGACTGTTATCCATATTTGTATAAAAATGTATACTTAAATTGGAAAACGATATGATTTTCCGTAAACCAAATAAGTGTGGAATGTATGGTTGTATGTAATTGTTCCAGGTATTTGTAAAACAGCTAGTGGCGGCTAATTACCATACGCTGATATGTATAGGAGTGTGAGCTCCAAAATGATTCTAGGTTTTGTGAAATCAGCTAGTGGCGGCTAAATACCGTACGCTGAAACAGCTATGTGGCGGCTAATTACCGTACACTGCGCCATGTACCGGTGTCAAAACCATGGGTGAGAGTGTTCGACTCTATATCCAAGGGTGTGAAATATCACCTGTGTGTTCTGGTTGGTCACCGAGGGGTGTGAGCTACACCGTATTGGCAACGTAATCGCTGTGAAGCTTCGAGTTTCATAGAGTAGTTACGTATTAGTGTGACGACACTGACTGTATGTTTGGGTATTATATGTACTGGAATGGATTTGTGAAAATACTGGAACTGTATGGAATTGTATGGAAATGTTTTCGAACTGTATCGTATTGTATGGTGTTATATTTTACGTAAAATAACATTGGTATGCCACACACTGATATAACCTGCTTTCTTCTTTACTGAGAGGTATCTCACCCCGAATGTATATACAAATGTTTTCAGGTCCTTCGGGTAGCCGAAACTAGCATCCTAGTATCCGGAAGCGGGGGTGTCATTTAGCTACATTTAGTGCCTGATTAGGTATGAGTTTTGTAACCGGGTTGTCGTGATGGTTTTTGTAGACACTCGGAGTATGTATTGTAATTATGGGTTTGTATATCCTAGTGCTGTGTAGACTATGGTATGGTGTGTTATATGGATAGATGAAACATTTTCTGTTGCGTATCTGATGAGTATGGATGTATATGTGTATGGGTATAAGACAACCGTATACCCCACGGGGTCGGACCCTTTTATTGTATTGTATCGTGTATGTTTTAATTGATACAGAGACAAGTTAGGTTACTATTTTCACACCTGGGACCCATCTGTGAGTTCGGGGCGTGACACCATACCTCTTAAAATCACCCACAACCCATTCTTAAAACTAACCCGAGCCCATTTTTGAAACTAAAATCCAGACCCAACTTTGTTTTTTAAATACCCGACCCAACCTAGTTTTTCAAAAGAGACCTAGGCCCGATTTGTTTTTCAGAAAAGCCCAACCCAATTTAAAACACTAACAGAGGCTCAATCTAAAAAAACACCCCAAACTCGGTTTTAAAACACTAACCTAGGCCCAATTTTAAAAAAAAAAAAACGCCCTAAACCCAGTTTTAAAAAAAACACCCCAAGTCCAAACTTTAAAACACAGACCTGGGCCCACTTAAAAAAAATCAGACCCAACACGTGTAAACCCCCTATGCGTGTCCAAGCCCACTCTGGCCTACCCGAGTCAACACAACCCTGGTACCACTCTTTGGGTTGAGACGAGTTAGCTCATCTTCAACCCTAACCTAACAAACCCTAGCCTTCTGAAGCAAAAACCCTAAAATCACCCCACCCAAACACCAGCAACATCACATTCAGGTCATCACAAAAGCCAAAACCACAACACACTGGACACATACTCGCACGTTTGACTTCAAACAGAAAACAATCAAGAACAAAAATCAGAATAAAAAAGGAAGAAAAAAAACTTATCTTGTTTTTTCTGAGGCATCTAGAGGAAACCCTCCCTCTTTCGAGTTATTGATCGATCTCTTCCTCCGAAATATATTTTGGGTATTTGTCGTTCACTAGTGTGACAAAAATTGAGGTTTCAGTTCGACATACAAAGAGAGAAGAATGAGGGTTATTTGGAGTTTCGAAAGGAGTCTTTGAGAGTCAGAGAAAAAGAGATTGCAGAGAGAATTAGAAAGAGAGAACTGAGAGGGGATCAGAGAGAGAACCAAAGGGAGCTTGAGAACTTAGGGTTTGCATTGTTATAGAAGAGAGGCAAAGAGAGGGGTGAGTCTTGGGGAGAGTTTGGGAAGTAAGAGTTTAAGGAAAAGATTGTAGAAGGGACTAGGTTTTCGAAGAGTTTCAAATAGAGTGAGAGGAGAGAATGGTTAAACATGAGAATTAGGGTTTTGATGATGGAGTTGCAGAGACCGGTAGTTGCAGAGAGGAAAAAGAGGATAGGGTTTTCGGATCGCATATAGAATGGAGATCGAGGGGTGCTGGCTTGCCAAAACCCTAAGGTTTTAAAGAGGCGAGCACAGAGGAATAGGCTAGGGTTTCTCAGTGAGCCTCGGAGAGAGCTTTGAGGAGAGTTAAGAGAAATAGGGAGTTGAAGGTTAGGGTTTCACGAACTCAAGGGAGGAAGAGGAAGAGAGAGGGGAGACGGAGGGTTTCGAGAGGAGGAATGGAAAAATGAGAAAAAGAAAAAAAATTAGAAAAATCAAAGGAAAATCAAAAAAATATTTTTGACTTAGTTTCTGTTAATTATTCTTTTTGTATCATATTATTTAATTGTCTTAAACTTTGGGAAAGATATGGAAAAATTACAAAAAATTAGAGAAAAATTGTGAAAAAAAATTGAGGCCAAAAATTTGTTTTTGCAAACTTTTCATCCTAAATGAGTTAAAAAATCTCCCAGGAATTTCAAAAAAAATATATATATCATTTAATACCTAGAAAAATCCTATAAAATTTCAAAAAATATTTGGGAGTTTATTTTTGTAAAGTATTTTCTTGATTTTCGTTCCCTATGATTTCAAAAAGGGGCATGGGCTTTTTAAGTTTCACATGCCCTGATTATGAAGGATGCAATATACTATGTAAATATTTGTGTGGTTTATTTATTTGCATGTATATTAATATCTTGTAAATTCAAAAAAGGAGTAAAACAGAAGGCTATTGAATTAAATTTGGAATAATATTCAACTAATTAGGTACCGTTCGTAAAACGAGTGTGTAGGGGGCGCTAAACCTTCCAGTCGCATAACCAAACTCCCGATCCCGATAATGGTAACGCAGGCCAATTCTACCCTTCATTAGGTGGTAATCATGTGTTATAGTCACACTCCAAAAGATTAGTGACGATTGCATCACATCCATTTTTCACGAAAATAGCAAACCCTTTTTATTTTGCCCACCTCGGGGCACCCTCGCTCCCGGGGACGTCACGACGAGCTTAGAATTGAATAAAGAGGCAATATAATTTACGACAACTGTAATGCAACAATGTAACGTCCCTCAATTTCCTAATATTAAATATCACATAATAAATGAATGGTCAACCTGAACCCGTGGGTAACGGGAACACCTGTCATACACAGCGGAAAACCTAGCAGTAGTAAACATAAAAATCTATACATCCATCCATAAAACATAATACCAGAGCTTTTTAGTAACATCAATATACTGTCCATATGTACAATCTCCAAAAAGTCAAAATAACGCTAGGACTATGCAACAAAAATCTCCTAGTCCTAGCTCAGGACTTACCCTTCTAGTAGGGAAGCACCAATCACTCAACGGCGGCCCTGACCCGCCGGTCTCTCTAGGTTTCCTTAAAAATATATTAATGTTGGGGGTGAGACACTTCTCAGTACGGGAAAGTAAACTCAATACAATTGTGTGGCAACATGAATATTTAAAGTGCTTATACATATACAGTACATTTCATAACTCTGGAAATAATCATATTATCATGTTGGATAATCATGTATTTTCATATTCGTTAATAAATCATAACATACATAACATCTGTTATAACTTGTAATACTGAAAATATACCTAGGATGAATAGCTAGCTAATGTCATGTATTACCCCCCATGACGGGTTGTGCAACCTGAAGGCGGGACCTGACAATGGCTGGTCGACCACTGCCGAATCAAATATGTCTGTAAGTACGATGGGCCCGTCACACCCTGGTCCGGACTGCCAGGTAGACGTCCACACTCTACTGAAAGCCACATCGACTATCCATCTCCCATCCCCTCGTGGAATGGTTAGCACTAATACGGCCTCATGCCAAATCTGATCTACCCATAGCTACGGTACCGAGCTCCTGATCTGAACTAAACTAACATCCTGGTTGTGATAACATATAATACATGATCATACATAACATCATTACGGCCTCGTGCCGAAAACATAGATACGACCTTGCGCCGAAATCATACGTATGGCCTAGTGCCAAAATCATAGTAAATATGGTCTCGCGCCAATAATATCAATACAGCCTTGTGCCGATAGCATAAATACATGGCCTCGTGCCAAAATCATATAACTACGGCCTCGTGCCGATAACATAAATATGGCCTCATGCCAAATATATTTCAGGTATTTACATTTGAAAATAACTCATTTATCATATATTCGTCAACTCAATATAACATAACCCATCTTTCCAAAATACTTGAAATTGTATTTTACTTGTAAAAGCATTCATATCATATCTCATTTTACGTAAAATAATATTCATGCCACACATGCTTTATTAAAAGTCATACTTCATATTTTAAAATCATCCTTTCTGGCATCTCATACATACATATACATTTTTCATCATAAAAACAGTATTTTCCAAATATACATTTCATATGTAATATACAAAGATAGCATATGCTTTTCTGAAAATAAATGTGCTCATAATTAATAATAATATGTATAGAAAATTACTGCTTTAGTTTATTCCCTTACCTGACTACTGAGAAAGCCCCCAAATATCCTAGCCTAACTCCCGTCTGAGTTCCTGATCAACACCCTGAAACTCAAAACTCCCAGTATTAAATAACAGTATTTTCATGCGTACATTAATTCTTATAACTATCACAAAGTCTAATTTGACTTAAAAAGCCTTACCTCAACTCTGGGATGATTTCCAACTTCGTTTCCCCAATGATCTGCTCCGGCAAACTTGTAGGGAACTTCGCCAGGAGCGTCGTGGTAGCCTCAGATCTTCGATCCGGCGTAAAACCAGCCCAAAATCGAAGAGAGAGAGAGAGTGAGAGAGCCGAAGAGGAGAGAGAGGAGAGAGAGAGATTTCTTAAAAAAATGAGATATTTCCCGGATTTCCATATTTATAAAGCAACGAGATTCGTCGACGAGTCCTTCACAAATTTCGTCAACGAGACCCTGTATTCGTCGACGAAATTCAAGCTGCCTCAGAACCCCTCTCGGTATTTTCTCGTCGATGAAGCCCTGTGTTCGTCGACGAAATCTTTAAAGCCTTCGTCGACGAAACCCTGTGTTCGTCGACGAAGCTTAGCAGCTTCCCTTCTTTTCTTTTATTTTCAAATTTTCCTTTCTTTATTATTTAAATTTCATTTAAAAATTCGGGTCGTTACAACAATCTTATTGTTTATCAATGTAAATTATAAGGAATGTGAATGTGTGTAATTAAATTTGAATTATTTTATAAATTTATTTTAATAATTACAATATTGGTCTAATATTAAAAAGCTTGCAAATAAATACTTTTATTGTGCATAAATACTCAAATGTCATATCAAATCATGAAAATAATAAAATATTAGCAGGGAAGATTATAGAAAGTCAAGTAAAAAAAAATAATTATTTAAAATTTAAATTACTAATAATCATAGCATAATTCCTATTAAATTTAAATACAGAGGACATTTAAAAAGAAAGAAGAAAACACAATGTTTCGACTATAATAATATATAAATAAATAAGAAAAGTATAAATTGATGCATTGCCCATGTGTAGATGCTACTAGTATAAACTATATATTTTTTCACTTCAAACCCTAAAAATTTATATTTAAAAAATAAAAAAGACTATAAAAATGATTTTATACTAATATAGTATTTTTTTGAATGGTTCCAACTTAAAGGGAATCAATATAAAACTTTAAATTTCGTCCTTACATGAATGTAAATTTTCTCATAATATAAAAAAAAATCAAAATATTTTTATTGGTAATATATTGTTTTTATTATAACATTTTACTAAATGAGTTTAACATTTTGTATTTACATCATTGCCACGAAGCTCGTCTTCATTTTGAATGTCGTCTCTCTGGCCTCTGCGAGGGAAAATCCAAACGGCGCCTTTTCCTCCGGCGGCAAATCCAAAATAAGCCCTTCAGGTGTTTGCAGCTTTGCATAAACCACCACCACCACCACCACCGTCTCCTTCTCTCTCTCTCTCTCTCTCTCTCTCTCTCTCTCTCTCTCTCTCTCTCTCTCACACACACACACACGGCACGAAATGTACAAAGAAAACTGTGAGCCAAATGAGGAAATCTCGGAGGAGCAAATGGCTCGGATTTCGCAGAAATTCAGAGCTGCGAAGGCCCTTCTTGCCCGCAAAAGGCCCCGATGCGCCGCCGGGGCACTTGATCAATCCCCTCAAAAGTAAGTAGTTTCGTCGCTTCAGTTTTTTTTTTTAATATATATATATATATATTATTATTATTATTATTATTATTTTGGGGTGATTCGACCCATGTACGGCCTGTTTGGTTGCCGAGAGAATCGAGGAAAAGGGGGTATCTAAAAGTGGTCGAATATTTTGTTTTCTGTTGTTTTAGTTTGTTATCAGTGACAAAATCACTTGAACCAAGTACACCAAGCGAAGCTGTTGTATTATGTAAAATTGTGTGTGGCTATATATATATTGTGTACATATTTATTGGAGGTCCCAAATAAGCATTTAAGAGATAAAATTCTATTTTCTTCATTTCCCCCCTACATATCCTCAGCAACCAAATTGCACTATAGGAGTAGAAGATAAAAGAAAATAAATGCTGAAATGTAGTTCCAAAAAAACTCAATTGTGGTTCTTGTAGCTACATAAAAGAAAACATGAAATTCCTGTCTTTTACCCCTCCTTGATTATTTCTGGTTTCAGTAATGGAGATGCTAATATATTTCAAACCCCGGGTCAGGCTACTAGCATCAAAAGAGCTCCTCTTGCGGGGGTATTAATGAACAAGTTGTCGCAGTTTTATGTTAAGGGTTTCAGTTCAATGGATGGTGGCTGTGGGAGCAGTCCATACAACGTGGGTGTATCTGTTGAAAGGATTGAGTCAATTGATAATAGTTCTAGTGCAAGGATGATGGGTGTTCCTTTGGAAGATGGGTTCGTGTTGAACTCTTTTAAGACTCCAATGAAACGACCACCGAGTTCTAGTTCAAGGGATTCTTTGACGTCACAAGATGTTCTTGATGATGATTTTGATGAGTCCATTTTAGAAGAGATTGATGCGTTGTGTGAGCAGAGGTCAGCAGCTAAGACAGAAAGGGATGGATCAAGTAGCAATTATCATGTGGAAAATCAGTTCAATGATGATAAAAATGGGGAAAATAACAGCAGAATCAATGTGGAGTCTATTGTAGTCAGGAATTGTTTAGAAACTGAAGGTGCATCGGATTCTGCTAGTGCTCTTGTTTCTGGAGATAAAAATTCAAGGATTTCTGAGACTACACAAAGTAAGGGCATGCCTCTCGAGTATTGTGGGTATTTGCAATCTCTTAATGATAGGCAGCGCGAAGCAGCTTGTAGTGACATCTCAATTCCTTTAATGATTGTTGCAGGCCCTGGGAGTGGAAAGGTTTTTTTTTTTTTTTTTTAAATCTCTGTTTAATAGTAACTCTTTTCTCTCTCACCACATGCGTGCACACACACGCCCACGCATATGTTGTTAGGGCTGATTTTGCTGGTTTAAATTTCAGACATCTACAATGGTTGGGCGTGTTCTAGTGTTGCTCAGTGAGGTATGGCCACAATTTTTTTAATTGAATTTTAAGTTCTAACATAAAGCTGTTTGATTTTTGTTTTTAGCCTTTAATGTGCATTTGTCCTTTTTAATGGTGTGGCATTTTTATTCTCTGTTTGATTAATTTTCTCCCATGCCCTTTTCCCTTGCCCTTACTCTCTGGAAGGGCATTGGTCCATCCCATATTCTGGCAATGACTTTCACTACAGCTGCTGCTTCTGAGATGAGGGATCGCATTGGAGCAATAGCTGGGAAGGCAATAGCAAAAGAACTTATGATCAGTACATTCCACTCATTTTCTTTGCAACTCTGTCGTCTGCATGCTGAGAAGTACGAATTTGCAGAATTTTTGCAAAAGCATTTACTTGTTGATTCTCTTTCCCCCTTCCTAGTGAAAATATTCCAAATTGCAATTGGTAGTTTTATTCACATTTTATAATTCTTTGTTTTAATTTATTGCTAAGGCTTGGTTGTCATTGCTGTCATTGTTTCTGTTGTATCTTATCAATAATCATAACCACAAACTATTTCATGTTATAAAGAAGCTGCATGGATTATTTTGCAATATTCTATATATATTTATTTGATTAGATCAATGCAACACTATCATAAATTGTTTTGGTGTTGCATAAGCTGATTTTGATATTTCTCATGATTTTTTAAACTCCCTGACATGAACCTATGAATTTGTTGATGCTATTGCTGTGCTGGATAGTTGATATTGCTGCAACTGCAATTAGAGAGGAATTGAAATGTGTTTTCTTTTTCACTTTTTCTATTTTGAGAGTTTCTAGGGGTTGGCATGATGAATTCAAGGCTGAGCATTAATTTTCCTTTTATTGAAATCTAGCCTAATGCATTTGATGTAACAAAAAACATTTTTTTGGGTACTTGCATGTTTTGAAGGGCATCCCAAGGTGTCACAGGCCGAATATTTCACACCTTTGTGAATGGACCGTGCGGCGCTACCTAAAACCCTCTTGTTTAACTAGCCAGTCTATCGTTTACCACAATTTATCCACAAAACACTTTCATTATCATTCAAGCAAGTATTAGCGGAAGCAGTAAGCAACTTATGAAAGGAGAGGCAAGTAAAGAGTAAACGTTGAAGCAACGTAATTCATTAACAACCCCTCCGTTAACATTGTGTGTCTAGCGAGGGAGACAAGTAGACTAAACACGTTGACAATAGCTAGTGAGTTTTACAAGTTGATGAACACTCACCCTCCTCTAAAGAGCTTTCTATTCTATTCTCACTCTGACACTAGGAAACATCAAAGTGATCGAGGAGTCATACTACCTTTTTTAGCACAAGGAGAAACTACTACTAGAAAATAAACCTACAATAGTATTTACATGATGGAAACCCATCCCAAACGCATAAGACAAGCGGTCAAAGGCAAACATAATGCCCTGAACAAGCTCGGCTCGTGACACTCCCCCACTTATGCGGTTGATGTCCTCGTAGACGTTGACGCTAGTTACACTTTTACTTTGTCCACGAAGGGTTGCATATTATTTGCAGAAACCTAGCTGATTTCTTCGTCACCAAGGCCTTTCCACTGCACTAAGAACTCCCGCGCTTCTTCCTTGAGGATGTGAACTCTTTGCCTGCAAGGATGTCTTCAACTTCACGTCTGTTAGGCTGCATTGTCTTCAATTCGACTCTGGTTCATTGACTTCTGCTCGGATCTTTGGTGTTGGCGCGTTGAATGACTTGAGGCACCTAACATGAAACACTCCTGCACTTTTATCCAAGTCGGAGGGTTAATTTTGTAAGAGGCCTTCTCGACTTTAGCCAAGATGGGGACTGGTCCTTCATATTTACGAAGTAGTCTCCTATCTCGTCCTCGTAGTGACCTGGTCTGTTTAGGATTGAGCTTAACAAGCAGCAAGTCACCTACGGTGAAGTGTTGCGGTCTTCTCCCTTGATCTGCCCACTTCTTAATCTGCTTAGAAGCTTTCTCCAAGTAGGCTCGGGGAATCTCTGCATTTTGTCTCCATTCTCTGGTGAAGATGTACGCCTTGGGACTCTTTCCTCTGTACAACTCGTCCACTGTGTGAGGTAACAATGGCTGCTGGCCTGCAACAAGTTCAAAAGGGCTCTTGTTGGTTGTTGAGCTCCTTTGGGCATTGAAATAGAATTGAGCCACATCAAGTAGTTGCACCCAATTCTTCTAGTTGGCATTGACGAAATAGCGCAAGTACTCTTCTAGTAGCCTGTTGAATCTGTTTGTATGTCTGTGGATGGTAACTCGAAGAGATGTCAAGTTGTGAACCGAGGATTTTGAAAAGTTCTATCCAGAAGTTGCCGGTGAATCTTGAGTCTCGGTCACTATCAATATTTTGAGGAACACCCCAATACTTCACAATATTTGTAAAGAATAGTTGTGCTGTCTCCTTTGTCAAACAGTACTTTGGTGCGGGTATAAACGTATCATACTTTGAAAACCTGTCTATAACCACAAGTATAGACCCTGCCTCTTCCACTCTGGGTAGGTTGGTGATGAAGTCCAATGAGATACTTTCCCATGGTTTGGATGGTACTGGTAGGGGCTTCAGCAGCCATACAATCTTCCTCCGCTCCACCTTGTCTTGTTGGCAAGTGAGACTAGTTCGGGTATAATCAACCACATCATCACGCAGGTGCGGCCAATAATACCTCTGCTTCAGTAAAGCCAAAGTGTGCTGCCATCATGGATGTACGGCCCATATGGTATCATGACACTATCTCAATTGTGTGTTCCTCAGATCCCCAGCTCGTGGCACAAAGAGTCGGCTACCATGGGTCATCAGCAATCCGTCTTCCATCTAAAACTGAGGTGCTTTCCCCTCCGCAGTCAGCTTAATGAGGTTCTGTGCAATTGGATCTTTTGCTAAATTCTCTTTGATGCGCTCTCGCATCGTTGTGGTAATAGTACTCACAGTCAGGTGTGTTACCGTTTGCAAGGCCGCCAGCTCAGCTTGTGTGAAGAAGTGGCTAACACCCGAGTTATCTGTTTTCGCCACAAACCTTGACCCAAGTAAGTAGTATCGCCACACGCGGAGACAATGTATCACCGCTAGCATCTCCTTCTCTTGAGTTGTGTACTTCCGTTCTGCTTCACTAAGCTCAGGACTCTCGTACGCAACAGGATGTCCCTCCTGTAACAAGACTCTTCCAAGGGCAAAGTTTGATGCATCTGTTTGTACCTCGAAGGGTTTCATGACATTCAGAAGAGCAAGTATTGGATCTCTCATCATGGCATCTTTCAAGTCATCAAAGGCTCCCTGGTACTTCTCTGTCCAATTCCACCCTTGACCCTTCTTCAGTAGTTCTATCATAGGAGTAGTTCACTGTGAGTACCCCTCTATGAACTTCTTGTAATAGTTGGCAAGGCCGAGAAAGGAACACAACTCTTTCACTGTCGTTGGGATCTTCCATTCTTGAATCGCCCTTACCTTCTCCATGTCCATCTTGATATGGCCTTGCTTAATCACATGACCAAGGAATTTGATGCTTTGCTGAGCAAAAGAGCACTTCTCTTTCTTCACATACAAACTGTTCCCCTTCATCCTGTTGAACACCTTTCGTAGATGCTTTTTATGTTCCTCCAGAGTGGAGCTGTAGACAACAATATCATCCAGGTACACCACGACAAACTTGTATAGGTACTCACGAAATACTTAGTTCATCAAGGTACAAAATGTTGCAGGTGGATTCGTCAATCCGAATGGCATCTCCAAGAACTCATATGCCCTATACTGCGTCACACAAGTTGTCTTTGGCTCATCCCCATAAGCAATTCTCACCTGATAGTAGCCTGACCTCAAGTCAAGTTTAGTGAAGTACTTGGCATGACTCAGCTGATCCAATAGATCGGCAATCAACGGAATAGGATACTTGTTGCGCACTGTCACCTTGTTGAGCGCGTGGTAGTCTACACACATCCGCATGCTCCCATCATGTTTCGTCTAAAACAACACTGGTGCTCCGAACGGTGCTTTGGAAGGGCGAATATATCCCGCTTCCAACAACTCATCAAGTTGTTTTCTCAACTCTGCTAGCTCTGGAGGCACCATCCGATATGGCCCCTTAGTAGGTGGTTTCACTCTTGGCAACAACTCGATCTCATGCTCCACACCTCGTCGTGGAGGCAAGTTATGAGGCAGCTTATCCAGCATCACCTTCTTCTACTCATCCAACACAGCTTGGATGGTCGTAGGCACTAGCTCTTGGCCTACTCCTTCATCTACCACCACCGTGGCTAGATATGTCTGCTTACCCTTTCTCAACCCCTTCTTGAGTTGCATGGCTGAAAGGAACTTCTCATCGTCTCCTTTCTTTGCAATGGCTTGCACCATGCAAGGGTGATCTCCTATCAGACACAGGGAACTAGCAAAAGGCATTAGTACTGCCTTAGTTTCCCTTAGGAATTCCGTTCCCAAAATGACTTGGAAGTCATCCAATGGTACCGCTGTGAAATTCGCATGGCCTACCCATTGCCGAAGCTTCATAGTCACTTGCTTGGCTACTCCTAGAGTAGGCTGGGCTATAGAATTTACCACTTTCATGCGTTCTAAATCCTTCTTCAAGGATAAGTTGAGTCTCCTTGCTTCTGCCTGTGAAACAAAATTATGAGTAGCCCTAGTATCCACCATAGCGCAGGTACTCTTCCCATTAATCCTCAAGTCCACAAACATCAGTCCTTTTGCTTGTGTAACTTTTGGTGCTTTTGCCTGCTTTTCCAATGTGTTCACCAGCCGCATTGCACCCATTCTCGGGGTATCCTCCTCTTCCCCATCACTTTCCATTACTTGCTCCGCAGTGGAAGCTTGTAAGGCATTGAGTGTTGCCTTGTGAGGGCACTCAACAACTCTGTGAGGGCATCGACACAAGTAGCATGAAATTATACTCTTTCCAGTGGGTGTGTTGAATCCTTGAGATGATGAAGCTTCTTTTGAAGTTGATGCCTTATAGTTGGCTCCCCCACCTTTTGGTTTGCCCTTCTTGAAAGACTTTCCGCTGTTTCCCCCTACGCCAAACTCTTTGGACGAGGCTGTATTCTCACCAGCGTAGTTAGTCAAATGTTCCGCGGCAGCTTGTGCGGTAGACAAGTCTTGAACTCTTTGCCTAGGAAGTTCTGTTCTTGCCCACAGTTTCAACCCCTCAGGAATTTTGTTCCCAAAATGACTTGGAAGTCATCCAATGGTACCGCTGTGAAATTCACATGGCCTACCCACTGCCCAAGCTTCACAGTCACTTGCTTGGCTACTTCTAGAGTAGGCTGGGCTATAGAATTTACCGCTTTCATGCGTTTTGAATCCTTCTCCAAGGATACGTTGAGTCTCCTTGCTTTTGCCTGTGAAACAAAATTATGAGTAGCCCTGGTATCCACCATAGTGCGGGTACTCTTCCCATTAATCCTCAAGTCCACAAACATCAGTCCTTTTGCTTGTGTAACTTTTGGTGCTTTCGCCTGCTTTTCCAATGCGTTCACCAGCCACATTGCACCCATTCTTTGGGTATCCTCCTCTTCCCCATCACTTTCCACTACTTGCTCCATAGTGGAAGCTTGTAAGGCATTGAGTGTTGCCTTGTGCGGTCACTAACAACTTTGTGAGGGCCTCGACACAAGTAGCATGAAATTATACTCTTTCTAGTGGGTGTGTCGAACCCGTGAGATGATGAAGCTTCTTTTGAAGTTGATGCCTTATAGTTGGCTTCCCCACTTTTTTGGTTTGCCCTTCTTGAAAGACTTTCCGCTGTTTCCCCCTACGCCAAACCATTTGGACGAGGTTGTATTATCACCAGCATAGTTAGTCAAATGTTCCGCGGCAGCTTGTGCAGTAGACAAGTCTTGAACTCTTTACCTATGAAGTTTTGTTCTTGCCCACAGTTTCAACCCCTCAAGAAAATAGAACTTGTCCTTTTCTGACATATCCTTGATATCCAACATCAAAGCAGAAAACTATTTCACGTATTCAATGATTGAACCAGTATGCTTGAGGTCTCTGAACTTCTTCATAGCATTGTACTCAACATTCTCAGGAAAGAATTGGGCCTTGAGCTCTCTCTTCAAGTCTGCCCAACAATCCACAACACAATGTCCATTTTCAATTTCATGATACGTAGTGTGCTACCATAGTTTGGCGTCACCAACCAAGTACATAGTCGTAGTATCCACTTTTACCTGTTCTGAGTCCGTCCTCAAAGTGCGAAAGTATTGCTCCGTATTGAACAAAATGTTCTCCAAATCCTTGGCATCATGGGCACCCCCATACATTCTGGGTTCTGGTACCTTGGTCTTGCTAAACCTCGGAGTGTTAAGAGTTTCCTGTAGCAAGAACCACCAAATTCATCTTTGCAGTCAAATCAACTATTTGAGCTTGCAAGGTTTCCACAGTACGGTGAAAGTCCTCACATTTCACCTATCAAACTTGCCTGATGCTTTTGTGATCCCACCACTTTATCAACAAGTTCCATCAATTGGGCCATCTCTGTGGCCATATTGTTGGCTGCTGTCTCAGCCTATGCTTCCAGCACACTAATTCTCTCAGCATTGGTTGGCACCATGGTCATTTACCAAAGCTTTCCCAATCCCACAACGAAGGCAACTGGATTCACGTAGTAACTAACCGAGCTCTGATACTAGGTGTCACGGGTCGAATATTTCATACCTTTGTGAATGGACCATGTGGCGCTAGTTAAAACCCTCTTGTTTAACTAGCCAGCCTACCATTTACCACAATTCATCCACAAAACACTTTTATTATCATTTAAGTAAATATCAACGAAAGCAATAAGCAACTTATGAAAGCAATGGCAAGTAAGCAATAAACATTGAAGTAACGTAATTCATTAACAATACCTCCGTTAACATTGTGTGTCTAGCGAGGAAGGCAAGTAGGCTAAACACGATGACAATAACTAGTGAGTTTTACAAGTTGATGAACACTCACCCTCCCCTAAAGAGCTTTCTATGCTATTCTCACTCTGGCACTAGGAAACACCAAAGTGGTCGAGGGTCATATTGCCTTTCTTTAGCATAGGGAGAAACTACTACTAGAAAATAAACCTACACTAGTATTTACATGATGGAAACAACGCACGAGACAAGCGGTCACATGCAAGCATAATGCTTCGAACAAGCTCGGCTCGTGACGAAGGTCATGGCACAGGGAAGTGGGTGGAAATTGAAGGTTGTTGCTTGGAGTTTCAATCTTCCCTCCTTGCCTAGAGCTTGGTGGAACTTTGGGGTGGGGGGCGGGGACCAAAAGAGTGGTTGGCTAAGTTAAAGCCACACTCTCACTCCAGCAATCTCACCTACCTCCCTTCCATGAGCCGGTTGTAGGAGTTCACACCTATACTGATTTAAACTCTGGTTTTGTTCTCATTCAGATCTTTCTTAATTGAAAAGGAGTTTTTGAGAGGGTTTCTTCCATGAATGCTACAGTCAAGATAGATGGGAAATTTTTTTCCCTTTGAGTGGGTTGTTGTTTTGCTTGCAGTTAGAATAGTGAAGCAATTGGGAAGCAAAGAATTTTGGTGCTTATTGCTAGCAAATGAAGTTAAATGAATTAAACAACTTTGTGAGTTTTCGTTAGAAAAATCCACTTATCCTTGGGTAAAAATGATGAGAAATCTAGGGAGGTCTTTGAAGGATTTTTTAGAAGAAGAATAACCATTCTTATTGAATTTCAAGAGACACGATTACAAGATAAATAGTAGAGGACAGCCGCCAAATTAGGAAGGCCACAAAATCAGCAAATCAAATCACCACAAATTCAGCAGATCTCTAGGCTAGAAAACAGGAAACTGAAACTACTAGTAACTGAAATAGTAATTTCAGATTTTAAAAAATAGAATTTCCTGATTTATTCCCTAGAAATCCGACACCCCCCCTCAAGTTGGAGCGTAGATATCTTACAAAGAGCTCAAAACTAGGTTTGAAAAATTCTTTGGTGAAGATATCGACTATTTGTTGAGTAGTAGGACAAAAGGCATGCAAACAACTCCATTATCAATCTTCTCTTTTATGAAGTGTCTGTCAATCTCTACATGCTTTGTGCAATCATGTTGTATTGAATTTTGAGCAATACTCATGGCAGGTTTGTTGTCACAATACAACTTCATTGGCATGTTCACTGGCATCCACAGCTCTTCAAGAATTCTCTTTAGCCATAGCATCTCACAAACTCTGTTTGCCATAGCCCTATATTCTGCCTCGACATCGCTTCTTGCAACTACATTCTGTTTCTTGCTTCGTCATGTGACCATATTTCCCCATACATAAGTACAGTATCCCGATGTGGATCACATGTCAATAACTGAGCCTGCCCAATATGCATCAGTGTATGCCTCTATGTTCTGCTGTGTGGTCTTTTGGAAGAGTAAACCCTTGCTGGTGTACTCTTCAAGTATCTAAGAATCCGATAAATTGCTTCAAGATGTTTCTTGTAGGGTGAATGCATAAACTGGCGTACCGAACTCATAGCAAAAGCAATTTCGGGCCGTGTATGTGATAAGTAAATTAACTTTCCCACCAACTTTTGATACCAAGTTGTATTCACTGGATCACCGTACTTGTCATCTCCAAGTTTTTATTTGGGATCTATTGGAGTGTCTGCTGGCCTACAACTGCTCATCTCAGTCTCCTTAAGGAGGTCAAGGACATACTTCCATTGGGAGACAACAATCCCTTTCTTCGACCGAGCAACCTCCTTTCCAAGGAAATACCTCAGAGATCCTAAGTCCTTGATCTCAAATGTTGATGAGAGGGAAGTCTTCAATCGGTTCATCTTAAGTATGTCATCTCCAGTGAGAATTATATCGTCTACATGCACAATCAGTACCATTTAACTTCCCAACCTGTGAATGTCTTATAAACATTGTATGATCTCCTTGCCCTTGAGTATACCCTTGAATTTTAACAAACTGAGTGAATTTCTCAAACCAGGTTCTTGGTGACTGTTTTAACCCATATAATGACTTCTTTAGTTTACACTCCTTTGTGCCAAACTTTTCACCAAATCCTGGAGGTGCATCCATGTACACTTCTTCCTCCAGGTTTCCATTAAGAAATGCACTTTTTAAGTCCAAATGTTGCAGAGGCCAGTCACGATTAGCTGCAAGTGACAAAAGAACTCTTACAGAGTTTAGCCTTGCGACTGGGGCGAATGTCTCCAAGTAATCAATGCCATAGGTCTGAGTGAATCCCTTGGCGACCAATCAAGCTTTATACCGTTTTAGAGAACCATCAGATTTATACTTGACTGTAAACACCCATTTGCACCCTACAGTTGTCTTTCCTCTTAGTAGATCAACTAACTCCCACGTGCCATTTTTTTCAAGAGCTTTCATCTCCTTGAAGACAACCTCCTTCCACTTAGGAACTTTCAGAGCATCTTGCACAGTATTAGGAATCTCCATACAAGACAATTGTGAGGTAAAAGCTTGAAAAATAGGTAAGAGATTTTCATATGACACATAGTTGGACAATGGATGTTGGGTGCAAGACCTCACACCCTTTCGGACAGCAATGGGAAGTTTAGAATCATTGAACTCAGGATTGGAACCACACTTGGGTTCTGAACTAGAGGACTTAGAACTCGAAGATGAAATGGACTGAACATGAGGTAAAGGCTCGGTGAGGACATTACCTGGAGGGTTTATAGATTCTGGATAGTGTAAAGGATTGGAAGACCCTTTCTTTCGAGTTGTCCTTTGACGCGAGTAGACAATGTCAAATGGTACCAATGTTGTGGTGTTTTTTTTTTTTTGTTTCTCCTTTGTTAGTCATTATAGGATCATGAACATCATGAGATGGCACTGTAGGAAGACCTGCCTTTTTAGTATCTAAAAAACTCGATTCACTTTCTCTTGGTATAATAAAGCTTGGGTTTTTAGGTTGAATAATCAAAGTTGGAGAAGGATCATTTTGCGAGTCTTTAGTTTGGAAAAAATCATGAAACACAGCCAAATCTTTGTTTTGGTTCCCCCCCTAAAGATGAGGCGTAAAATAGGGATGTAATTCAAAGAATGTAACATCCATGGTAATAAACATTTTTTTGGAAATGGGTTCAAAACATTTTTACCCCTTTTGAGTGGGAGCATAATCAACAAACATACATTTTGTGGCTCGGGGTTCAAGTTTTCCTCGATTATGACCAGTGTTTCAAAAGGTGTTCTTGAGGCACCCCCATTTTCAGCATAAAACGCCCTAAGGCATAACGAGAAAGGCTTAAAGCCTAAAATGCGTACGTATTAGGGGAAAAGGCGTACGTCGTAGGAAGAAAAGCGTGCATTTCACGCCTTAGTTGGGAAGGTGTACGCATTTTTGGAGTGTCAAAACCCCTTGACAAAGCTTCTTTCTTCCCTCTCTTGGAAAAACTTTTGTAGCTCTCCCACGATTCCTCTAGCTCCTTCTCCCTCTCCGACAACTCGACGAAGCTTCCGTAGCTTTCCTTTAGCTCCTTCTCCCTCTCCGATGACTAGACGAAGCTTTCGTAGATTTCCTCCAGCTCCTTCTCCCTATCCAATGACTCGACGAAGCTTCCTAGCTTGCCTCCTGCTCCTTCTCCCTCTCCGACGACTAGACGAAGCTTCCTAACTTTCCTTCAGCTCCTTCTCCCTCTTCGACGACTCGACGAAGCTTCCTAGGTTTCCTTCAGCTCCTTCTCCCTCTCTAACGATTCCTCCAAGCTTCTCGTCTGTCTCTGACGTGTGGATCCCTTCCAATTTGATCTGCCTCGGAACTTTGGTCATTTAGTTTTATATTCTTGGAAATTAGTGGAGGATGCTTTAATTTGGTTTTTCTCTTCTTTTAGTAATGTGGCTAATGCTTATTTTTTAACATGTATTATTTGTGTTTATTATGTAAAATTGGCTTATATGATATTTAAAAATTATATTATATTTTTTTCTCCCTTATTCTAAATTTTTTCCTCTTTTTTTTGCTATATATAATTTAATTTAATTATTAATTATTCAAAAATATACAGTCCCAAAATGCTTACGCCTTACCTCAAGGAGGGTAAAACGCCTCGCCTTTTAAAACACCGATTATGACTATGAAAATGAACAAAAGCGGTACAACCAAATATCTTTAGTGGTAAAGAAGAAGACAACTGATTTGTTAGATAAAACTTATGAAAAACATCAAAAGGTGTTTCAAAGCTTAAAACCTTATTCGGCGTTCTATTTATGAGATATGTAGCAGTAAGAATGGCTTCACCCCGAAGATATTTAGGTACTTGATTGGTAAAAAGTAATGCCCAAGCTACTTCCAATAAGTGTTTGTTTTTTCTTTCAGCCAAACCATTTTGTTGCGGAGTGTCAACACAAGAGCTTTGATGTACAATTTTCAAGAAAAATTTGGCCCAAAATGTTTTTGAAATATTCTCGACCATTATCACTCCACAATATTTGAATATTTTTTTGAAATTGTGTTTGTATCATGGTGTAAAATTTTTTGAAAATTGTTTCCACTTCAGATTTTTCCTTTATCAAATAAACCCTACTTAATCTCGTGTGATCATCAATAAAGGTCACAAACCATTTTTTTCCAGAATACATAGATGTTTTACATGGGCCCCAGATAGCACTATGAATCACGGTAAATGGTGTAGTTGGTTTGTAGGGTTAGGTGGAAAAGGATGCACGATGATGTTTAGCAAACTGACAAACTTCACATTGAAAAGAAGATGGACTTTTATTCCGAATTAAATTGGGAAACAAGTATTTTAAATATTGAAAACTGGGATGGCCTAACCTATAATGACATAACATGATATCATTATCTTTGAAAACAGAAACAAAATTTAGCAAGTACTTTGACATTGTCTACTCGACTTAGGTCCATCGTCAAAATAATAGAGTCCATCTTTTTCCTTAGCACTGCCAATCATCCTCCCCGTGGTCAATTCATGAAACTCACAATAAGAAGAGTAGAAATTAGCTTGACATTGATGATTAGAGGTAATTTTACTGATGGACAACAAATTGCAAGACAAATTTGGAACGTGGAGCACATCATGGAGAGTTAACAACGAAGTGAGTTTGATAGTTCCTATCCCGGCAATTACCGAGAGTGAACCATATGCAATTTTGACCTTTTTATTGCCTGCACACGGACTATAGGATGAGAACAATTTGGAGCTACCGGTCATATGATCAGTTGCACCAGAATCAATTGTCCAAGAATGAACAGAATTAGGAATAACACCTAAAAACGCAGTAGCAAGAGAGTTACCCTTTTGTACCAAAGAACATGGCGGAGTTAAGGACAGTTTTGGAGATTGAAACAATTTGTACAGTTGCTCTAATTGCTCCTTGGTAAAAGGGACTGCATCCCAGTTGGTAGAAGGCTCCTGAGTCTCTTCAGTAGTGGCTTCGTAGGCGTGACTATGACGTTTGGATTTTGGCTTCCAATTTGCTAGTTTACTATGAAGCTTCCAACACGTCTCCTTTGTATGCCATGGTTTTTTGCAATGTTCGCACCAGGTTTCTTACGCCCATTGAGTTTTGTAACCGTGAGATAAAGGGCTGAATTTTGGGAATAGTATTCAGCAGATACAGACTTGGGAGGAATAGTGGGATTGGGTGGAATGGTTTCAGAAGTACCGGAAGAGCCGGTAAGATTTCTTTTGGCGCTGGTCATTGCCGACTTATACGACATAATAAGAAGAAAAGAGCACGAGGCTCTGATACCATGAAGGATTTTTTAGAAGAAGAATAACCATTCTTATTGAATTTCAAGAGACACGATAACAAGATAAATAGTAGAGGAAGGCCACCAAATTAGGAAGGCCACAAAATTAGCAAATCAAATCACCAGAAAATCAGCAAATCAAATTAGCAGATCTCTAGGCTAGAAAACAGGAAACTGAAACTACTAGTAACTGAAATAGTAATTTCAGATTTAAAAAAATAGAATTTCCTAATTTATTCCCTAGAAATCCAACAGTCTCTTATTACATGATTTGTTTTGAATAATAATGGAGGGATGATTGAAATCGAGAAGCTTTTGTACATTGGAAGGAGATTGTTGTTGATAATTCTAGAGGGAAAGGAAGCCTCAAGATGGTGGGCTTTCTTAAAAGTGTTGAACAATTACAAAGGAAAAGCACAATAATCTTCACAAAAAAATTTTGGGTTTAACTTTTAAAACATCTAGGTCTACTCATATAGTGAAAAGTGAGGGCCAAAGCCTTGTGTACAATGGGCTTCTCATGAGCCTAGTTATGCATAGATGGTGAAGCATGGAGGTTCCTTTGGTCAGATACAAGGAATTTCCGATGAAACCCACGAAGTGAAGTCATAGAGTTTGGAAAGTGTCAAATTGGGAGGGAGGGATCCTTGGATATTTTGTTGACTCGAATCCATTTTGAAATTTAAAAAAAATCGTGTGAAGCTTAACGAATTGGATAATGGGCTGAGATTGGTTGAGTTCAAAAATAAATTTTATACCACATATTTTGGGCTAGGAGGCCTCACTCTGAAACCTGTCTATTTGATGGGCCCAAGATCGAGGAAGTAAGCTGCTCAAGTATGGGTGGAAAAAGCAAAGCCTAGTACAAATCAAAACCTAGAAACAAAAGATGTAGTTCATTCAAGTCTTTGAGGTTTGGGTCTATAGTCTCCATTGAAGTAGAGAGCAAATCTAGTCAGGTGGTTAGGGATGTAAGGGCCGTTAGACATTGAGGACTGTTTGGATCCTCACAACATTTTTGTTGAAATATTAGGCAAATTGGAAGACCTAATTACAATGGTAGGTCTCTCCCTCTATTTATTATATATGCCAAGTACATTACACTAACCATATTACCCTTACTAACTCACACATTGACTCACACTTACTAACACATTGATAACACACAACAATTGCACTAAATTACTACAGTAACTACTAACTAGTAACACTCCCCCTCAAGTTGGAGTATATATACCATATGCTCCTAGCTTTTTTTACAAATGGTTTTAACTTGAGCATCTCGCAAGCCTTTAATGAATAATCAACAAGTTGGAATTTAGACTTCTAGTTGTTATAATTCACTTCTGTCCAAGTTTCTCTTGAACAAAGTGACAATCAACTTCAATGTGTTTCATCCACTCATGGAGGACTGGGATGGGGGCAATATGAATAGTAGCTTGATTATCACAAATCAACTCTATAGGCCAAGAGCATGGAAAACCGAATTCTTCAAACATGTTCTTTAGCCAAATAAGCTCACATGTATTGTGGGCCATGGCACGATATTTTGACTCCACACTCGTCCAGGACACCACCATTTGTTTCTTACTTTTTCGATGATACCAAGTTATCAATGACAAAAACACAATGCCGATTATGGAACCCAATCTGCATATGTATATCTTGAACATAAGTGTGACCCAATCTTGAGATAAGATACCTCTCCCAGGTCCACCTTTGAGGCATCTTAACATATGAATTACTGTATCTGAAGGATTTATTCTTTGAAAATCAAGAAACTAGCTCATGATGCTTGTTGCGAGAAATATTTCGGGTCAACTGTGAGATAGTTCAACTTCCTAACAAGCTTCTAGTATCAATCAACAAATCACCCACATTTGGTCTAAAACATGGGTTTATCAACAAATTTGGATCCCAACATCCTGTTTTTCAAAAAGGTCTAGGTGACAAAACAGTCTTGATACGAGATTTGGGTACTTCTATACCCAAGAAGTATTTCAATAGTCCTAAATCCTTGGCTTGAAATTTAGTTTGTAAAAAATGCTTCAAGCATTGTATACCTTGATCATCATCACCAATAATATCAATATCATCCATATGCACAATGAGTAGGCAGTGTGATGATAAAATATAGAGTGATCTACCGTGCACCTTTTAAGATCAAACTAAAGTATTGCAACACTGAATCTACCAAACAATGCTTTGGGAGATTTCTTCAAACCAGACAAGATTTTTTGTGCCAACACTCTAATTGTGACTCTCCTTGAGCAACAAACCCAGGTTGTTGCTTCATATAGACCTCCTTTTGATGATTACTATGTAGGAAGACATTCTTTACATCCATGTGGAGGCCAATGGCACGTGGTAGCTAAGGAGATGATGTACTGATACAGGTTTGGCCATAGGAGAGGATGTGTCTGAATAATCCAGACCATATGAATGTATCCTTAGCAACAAGATGGGCCTTCACGAGCCATAAAACCATCTAGATTGAATTTTAGGTGTGCACCAAACAACAACCAACCACTGACTTATTAGAAGGAACTAGGAAGAGATGCCGGTTCCCAAGTATCATTCCCTTGTAAAGCATGCGCCTCTTCAACCATTGCAGTTCTGTACCTAGAATGGGATAGGGCTCTAGAAACAGAATTTGGAAGAGCAATAGAAGATAGATTACTTACAAAACAGTAATATGAGGGACAAGAAATCATAGTAACAAAAAATTAGAGTTTGGATGCTAGGTAATAAGAACATCAACATCTTAGGAAATAGGATGACCAGACGAGAGGCATAGAAGTAGAGGCTAGAGGAGGCTATCATGTGTACTTCTGCAAATTAGGATGGTTTAAGTGATGAGAAGGGCTTAGATCGGATGAAGATGTAGGAGGACTGGGTAGAGATAATAGGTTAGGATTTGGAATATTAGGTAAAGGAAGGGGCTCATAAATGGAAATAGAACTTAAGGAATCAAAATAGTATGGTGTAGGCTCAAAGAAGGTGACATTTCGATGTAAAGTAGGGCTATAACATTGATATCCCTTTCAAGTACAAGAGTAGCCCTTAAAAAGTACATTTGGTTGCACACGGATCCAACTTATCCATTCTTGTATCTAATTAATGGACAAAGGACACTTAAACCAAATATATGGAAAGGACGTGAGGGCAAAGGAGCCTTTGGGAGGATAAATGTGGGATTTTACAAACAAGGACAGAGGATGACACTTTATTGATGAGAGAGAAAGGCAGCAAGCAGTGAGCTCGACATCACTCCAAAAAACTTTTGGGACATTCATTGGATACAATGGAGTACGAGTTACTTTGAGAATATGTTTGTTTTCCCATTTTGCAACTCCATTTTGTTGTGGAGCATGGGCACAAGATGATACTGGATCATACTAGAATTAGTCATATAGGTAGAGAATTGGGTACTGAAGCACATCAAACTTATATGCGAACAAAAGGCACAAAAGACAACTTAGAACGATCTTTCATTAAATACAACCAAGTCATCCTGGAGTAATCACTGACAAAGGTAACAAAGCGTTAGAACCCCAACTTCATCGTGACACGACTAGGATCACAAACACTGGAATGGATTAACATGAAAGGGCTGACTGCCCGTTTATTGACTTGGGAAGAAGTTGGAGCAAAGATAGGCTAAACAACCTCTCATGCACTAGTGCTAAGGTTGGAACTGCCAGCTGTTGGATGTTGTGTGGGGGCACATGGTGCCTCCTTCAGCGATGAAATTTTATAGCCCTATAGATCGGCAGGTTCTGTGGTTATATATGAGGTTGATTCTGCAAAATCTGAAAGGAGTTCTTGAGATTATGACAGGGCTGTGACGTCCAGGAATTATTTTAGTGACTGCTGTGTTTTCTGGAAATTTCTGTACTTGTTTTCAGTCTCTAGTGGTGCAGATGATCTTCCTATAATCGTAGATTTGCATTGGATTATGAGGTTTTGGGTTTTGTTGGCAGCAACTATGTTGAATTATTGGGTAAATTGGAAGACCTAATCACAGTGATAGGTTTCTCCCTCTGTTTAATACATGCCAACTACATGACAATGACCATATTGCCCTTACCAACTCCCTCACTAATTCACTCTAACTAAAATAGCAATAACTCACAGCAGTAACACTAAATAACTTAAGTAACTAGAAGCAGTTTTGAATCAGATGGTCTATCCAAAATCTAGTTTGGAATCATAGAGGGATTTGGTTGGATAAAAAAGGTGAACATGTTGCTACCCCTTTGATCCTACAAACCGTACACTGATACTTGCAGATAGATCTACAGATAGAGAAAGGACTGATGCACCAACAAATATGGCTGGAGTTACAGCTATGGAAGATTCAGCAATTCCTGGAAAAAACATGGCTATGGGGCCTTGATTGAAGATATTAGAAACGAATACAGAGTTGCAGCCAATGGGAGGAGCCGGAGACTCAGCAGAAAGATTCCCTTTCCAACCATGAGAAAAAAGAGTGGAGAAAGAATAGAAAAAATTGGCTTCCAATATAACTATTAAGAGGGGAAGGGAATGAACGCTAGGGGAAGCAAGGTGGCGGAATGAAGATCTTGAGCTAAAGTATTAGGGGTTTGGGTTGCTCTGGTAAGCGTTGTCAGATTAAGGAAATTATAGGTAAGGTTGCCCCAGTTGTGGTTGTGCTTAAAGAGTCTAAATTGGAGGTGGTGGACGGGTTTCTAGTTAGGAGCATGTGGGATTCCAGGTTCAAAAATTGGCTTGATCAGCGTCTACTTGTTCCTTGAGGGTTATTGTCATCATTTGGATACTAGATCACTTGCAAAATTGGATGTTTAAATTGGTTCCTTTTCTGTATCTATTCATTTAGATATCATAGGAAAGGTGCAGTGGTGTTGGGCATATTGTGGCATGAATTAGATGCTGTTTATGGCATTTGTTCCTCCTAGTGGTGTTTGGGGGGGGGGGTGATTTTAACATCATTAGGGTTCGCTACTAAGAAAATGGGAGGCTGTAGAATCACCTCGAGTATACAAGTAGAATCAGTAGAAGTAGCAACACAGCAGGAGTGGAGTCTTGAGAAGGCCCAACTTGTAAGATGTGAGGGTGAGGGGTCAACATAATCGGGGGTTTTCATACTTTTATTTGGGGTGTGATTTGGGGATATTCCCTTTTTTGAATGCTCAATTTACCTAGTTAGCTAATAGCAGTAGGCTAGTGGCTACTAGGATCGATTGGTCTCTGGTAACCACTGATCGGGGAGGATGCATTGCCTACCCTAGCTCAATAAGTGCGGCCTAGATTTATTTTTGACCATTGCCCATTGCCCACTGGTTCTTGAGTCTAATCCCATTAAATGGGACCCTACTCCGTTTAGATTTGAAAACATGTGGCTAATGCATCCTGATTTTTTAAAGAATGTAACTAGCCTTGTTCAGAAAATGTTACCCTTGTTCATCATATCCTGATTGGAATTAGACTCTGGTATTAAAAATGTAACTAACCTAGAAGAGAGTTCAAAAATGGGGAGGTAAGATGTAAAAATCCAGGAGCATTTATGGGGCAGATTGATGATATCTTGTGTCCGAATTTTGACAGATTTGAGGGTAGCAAGGTGTATGCTTGTTGGAAGGCAGCTTGTATGGGTGCCAAGATGAGGAAGGTGTTTGATGAGAAGGACAGGGACAAAGTTTTTAATGAGAGACTCTAGAGGAGAACTTAGCATAGTGGAAGACTTTCTTACAAAGAAGGATGTTAGTTGTATCAAATGGGAAAGAAAAGACAAGGAGGTAAAGAAATGGGGGGATTTTTTAGATTCAGAAAGTGATGATTTGAGTAAATTTGACTTTGGTGGGGGTTGTTGTTCGATGAGACTCAAAAACAATATGGGTATGTTTTTGATTCTTGCAACGAAGTAGGGGATTTATCTTATGTTCATCCTGCCCTGTTGGGAGGTTTGGAGGTAGTGTCTATTTTTGAAAATGATGGTTTGATCAACAATTTACAGCATAGGGATGGAATATTGCCTACTCCCTTGGAGGAAATTCCCAAGGAGGATTTAGAAGTTCAAGATCTTTTGAATAAGTTGGATTTAAAGTTAAATGATGTTGGAGGAAATGAGGTTTGCTTGGATGGTGACAGAAGTTGTAAATTGAAGGGTCAAAGGGAATTAGCGAATTTGAAAAGCTAAGTACATTATGGCGGGAAGGGTCTGAATAGGGGTTTTCTTGGTTAATTTTATCTAGTTTCATGGTGTAATCTTCGTTTTTTAGTTTTTTTTTTTTTGTTTTTGTTTTTTTCTTTTCTGTTTTTTGGTGAACTCCCTGTCCCCTCATGGGAGAACATATATCACAAATGACACATGGTAGACATGTGATCTACTTGAGGAAGGGTGAAGGAGGCTGACCTTCTCACCTTCCTCACTGGACCCTAGTCCAAGCTAACCAAGCCAATCCCTTCATGTCATCCTGACTTTGGCATTAATTGTGGATACTACCATGTATCTTGTGATCAATCTTGATGTGCGAGTTAGGTTTTTGCAGTGTCACAGAAATTCTTGGCTCCTTATTTCATAGAAATGGATAAATGACAATAATAAAATAAAGATAGCTTGCAATCACGAAGATGGTTCGGTAGATTTATGATTCATAGCACGTCGTGCACGCCCCTTGGAATAATAATCAAATTGAGATGGTTGGGGACGTAATAGTTATTACTTTAATTTTGACCAAAATTGGAACAAAACTTGCGTGTATTTTTAGGGAAGAAATTAGCATTTTTGTTGGTGTGGGTGAACATTCATTTTTTGGCTTCTTTGTGGTGCGTAGGTAATGGTAATTTCAAGGGGATATGCTTCTCAGATATTAAGCAAGATTGGCTTGCTCTGTTTGCTTCTTTAGGATGTGCTGATTTCTTGGGCTGTTTTCTTTACATTTTTAATTTTTGTTTTTGTTTTTGTTTTTGTTTTTATTTTTATTCTCCTTGGGGTTTCCTAGACTTTGTTAAGGAGGTGTCTCATCTGCTGATTGTACATCCTTTTTCTATCAAATGAATTTCTTTTGCTATTAATTTTTTTTTTTTTTGAGCAAAATTGAGATTGCTTTTCACTTCATATAAAATTGGAAAAAGGCTGTCTATGGAGTTTAAATGATTTACTTGGTCAAAAGTACTTTTAACATTGTATTTGGCCTAATGTCCCTCAAACTTCATCTATTCCACATTCAGATCATGAGATAAAACAACAACGACCAATGTGCCTTAAGTCACACTAGGTGGGGTCGGCTACATGAATCCTTTTCCTCCAAGTCACTCAATAGAGGGCATTTTCCTCCGCCAGCTTAGGAGCTGTTAAGTCTTTCCTCACTACCTCATTCTAGGTTATTTTAAGTCTACCCCTACTCCTTTTAATACTAGAAATAGTAACTAACTGACTCCTCCTCATAGGTGCTCTGCTTGGCTTGCGTTTCCAATGTCGAAAACATCTAAGCCTCCCCTCCCTTATCTTGTCTTCAATCGGTACTATGCCTAGCTTGTTGCATATATGTTCGTTCATTAATTTATCTTTTCATGTTATGCCATTTATCCAACTTAACTTTCGCATTTTGACAACTTTTACTTTTTGCATATGTTGTTTCTTATTTGCCCAACATTTTGATCCATAAAGCATGTCTGGCCTTATAGCGATCTTATAGAACTTTCCTTTTATTTTAGGGTATCCTAAGATCACACAACATGCTTGACACACTCCTCCATTTTTACCCATCTTGCTTTAACTCTATGTATCACATCCTCTTTAATTTCTCCTTCCACTTGCTTAATAAATCCAAGATTAAGAAATCTACTAATGCTATTAATTTCTTGATTATCAAGTTTAGCCTTATCTCCTATGCTCCTCCTTACGTTATTGAATTACATTTCATATATTGTGTCTTATCTCTACTTATCCTAAAACCTTTAGATTCTAAAGCAATTCTTCAAAGTTCTAACTTGGATTTCATTCTGCTTCTACTTTCATCAACAAGACAATATCATCTGCAAACAACATAGTAACTTACACCAAAGGATCTCGTTTTAGATATTCCTAGTGAGTTTATCATTCACTAAAACAAAAAGATAAGGGCTCAAAGTAGAACCTTAATGCAGACCTATTATGATTGGAAATTCTCTAGACTCCTGTCCTACAATCCTAACGTAGTTGTTACTCTATCATACATATCTGTAATGATCTCAGTATTTCTATTGCATACTCCCTTCTTTTTTAAAACCCACCAAAGAACTTCTCTAGATACTCTATCAAAGGCTTCTCTATGTCAATAAAAACCATATGCAAGTCCCTCTTATTTTCCCTAAGCTTTTCTATTAATCTTCTTAAAAGATAAATAGCTTCTTGTCGATCTCCTAGGTATAAAACCATGAGATTTGAATACTAAATCAATCCTAAATGAGCTCTTTCTTTACCATCCCTTGGCCATTTGATTCCTTGTACTAAAGAGTTTTAATGCAATATATTTATTTTATGTTAGTTCTTATTCTAATCATTCTAGAAATCTATGTACCATTGCTGTCAAATAAAGATTTGATTGTGAGTCAAAATCCCAATCTCAAGAATCAAAATTGAGAATCAAATCTAATTGTAGTTTGGGACACATTTCCTAACTAATCCCAAATGACATTTATATATGTAAAGCCAAGAAAAAAAAGAAAATACGTTGAGAAATTTTCAACATGAAAATCATATTTCATGTGCGTTTCCTCTAAATAATAAAAAATAAGGGAAAGAGTCAAGAATAAAAACTGAAATTTATGGTGTTTAAGGGAAGGAGTTTTTGCATCTCTTTTCGACTTTTAGCTGTTCTTGCAAAAAGTTAAAATAAGATTTTATGGTTTTTAGTTATTTTAGCAACTTATCACCACGGTACTTCAATATCCAGAATTAACTTTTGTGGATGAAATCATTCATGTTTTGCATAATTTTTAATTAAAATTAAATGACCTTGTGATAAAATATAGTTAAAATAAAATATCCATAAAATTTCTAAAAATTTGAAAAAAATAAAGACAAATCATTAAAAAAATATATATTTTAAATTTCTAAATGTCATGTACAATAGAATTGTTCTTGTAGCACTAGCATGTGATTCTTGTTATACTGCATTTTCTTCTTAGTAAAATCTCTTCTGTTTTGATAAAATAAAAATAAAATAGAAAAGCATTTTAACATTAATCAATTCTTCATTGTCCTTTACATATCTTAGGCCAATTTAATTCCTTGCACTAAAGGATTCTTTTTGTCTATGTTTTTATTTTATTTTTATTTTTTTGATCAAAAAATGATAATTATAGACCAAAAAGGATATGTACAAGGACTCTGGGCAAACCCAGAAAGGGAGCCCAAAGCTCACACACAACCAAAGAACAGCAAATACAACTCTACCTGGGGACCCCTGGGGCACACAGGCCTCAAGACAAAAGCACCAACTAACTACTACTCAAAATACATCAAAACCTGGGCATTCCCAGGGGAGCAATCACCAAAAACTACAACTCAAATACAAAGAGAGGGAAATTTATCATATACTATTCTAAAAGTGTGTGAACCACTTTTATAATTGCCTTTGGTTGAGTAATAATGCCTTCAAATCTCCTCTTGTTTCAAAAGAGCCACAAACAGTAAACTGTGATGGCCAAACAAACTCTCTTGGCCTAGCCACTTTTAGTATTTAGGCTTCGATGTATATACCTAGTGGTTGAGGGTGCAGTGGCAATCACCCCTTTTCAAAACTTGCACTTAAGCCCTTAATCGTTTGGTATTTGCAAGATGATTATAATCCCCCCTACCCCGAAAAACCAAAAAAGAAAGTATTTTGGTTCCTGTAGAGAATTGTACTTATACCTATAATTTTTTTATGATATCTATATAAAAGCTCTACTTTGCCACGATCATGACGCTGCATTGTAGATACTATGTTCTTGTCCAATGGAACAGTTAATTTTCTCTTCCATAAAAAAATTCATGTGCAATACATGTGCATCTTCACTGGTTTATCTAAATATGGTATTTAATGGAAGTTTGAGATCATAATGTCAGGAGTTGGTATCTAAATGTAGTATTTTATGGAATATTTGTTAACATCATCTTGACTTGAGTTGGTTGATCATACAAACATTAAAATTAGTCCCTATTTGTTTGTTGAGTAGCAAATAAAGGAGTAGAATATGAAAGTTTTTTATTCACTTCTGACGGCTCAAGATGCAATTCCTAATCTGTTTTTTTATCATAAGATTAAAAAAGCAATATATGTTGGGTGCTTTCAGAATTATTTAGAATCAATCATTTTATCAATGTTAGACTGATATGTGTCATTGGTCCTTAACTTTGTGAAACTAGATATATATCAAGTTTTATATGCCAACACCAAAATATAAAAAAAAAGAAAAAGCAAGGAGGTAGCAAGTAGAAAGGATTGCCAACCTACAATGGGACTCTCCAGTTAGCTTTTGCATGTCTTCTCTTCAATTCTTCCTGGTTTCCTTAGGTCTTTGCTTGTTGTCTGCTTCTAGATTGAGTGCTTAATTATATTTCTATATAAATTTTTCTTGGCATATTATGACTCATGTAATTGCTTAAGATCTAACCTGTTAATTAGCTTTATAGGTTAGACCGCACATCAGAATTCCTAATTTATGGGCATGGGCAACAAAGAAGAGCAATAATAGAGGCTGTGCGGTTATTGGAGAATGAAAAAGGTAGGAAAAATCTTGATGATTCTAATCTTGGTGATTCTCCACAACATTTCAAGGACAAGTCAAAGCGGTGGCAAAAATTTGTGACTCAGGTCAGCATATTATTTATTGCAGAATGATTTGCTATTTAGAGAAGGGGATTTGATTTTTCCTTAAAAATAAAATCCATTTAAATTATTCTTAATCTTACCACGTGCACCTCCAAAAATGTTCATAAAAAATTTAAAAATTTATGAAAAATTTCATGTGTCCAAAAAGCCACAGAGCCCCCACAATTGTTTGTGCCCTTGGCTGGTACATCTTGTACTTGTCTTAAAATGGAAAATAAAGTTATTTTTTTTGATAAGTTCTATTTTAGGGCATAATATGTTGGCATCGCTTGAGGTTTGTCAAAAAGACATGGACCTCCCTTGACATTCAAAAAGTGGCATAGACCTACCTTGACATTTAATGCAATGATTACGCTTATAATCTGTCTTTCAGTTGACCATCTCTCTATTAAAACAGAAGTAAGTTAATGCATTGCCCTTACTCCTTGGAGCTAACTTCTAAATTCTAAAAGGATTTGAAGAAATGAATACAGATAGCAAATACTCAATACATCTTTTTAAAGATGTTTTTCTGTCAAGACCAGTGATGCATATTGATCAGATTCAATGAAATTTAATAACCCATTTTTTCTTAGCTTTTCTAGGCAATGTTAATAGAGCAAGCATGCCCTTGCAACCTGATATGTAACAACTCTAATTTAAACATAACTCTCTACTCTCATAATAGTGTGCTATGAACATGGCCCTGTATATAGTATGTCGTCAACTCTAAAATTTTAGAATTTTGATATGGCTAATGTAATTGATACCTGATTACGCCTAAAGAATAATGCGGTAGTTGTAGCATAGCTTTGGGGTGTCGATTCCACAGGGAGATGGAAAAAAGGAACACAAATGGGCAAATAAAGATAAAAAGAATAGTAAATGATTTTTAAAGAAAAACAACTGACTTCTTTTTAGAAAGATTTAAAACTAAGATTATTTTTGTGGATGAAAAATCAAGTCTGCAAGAGCCAAGGCATCAGGAATCGCTCTCACAAATCAAATAATCAATCTATTTTTAACCCATTGGTTTTTTCAATTGGAGATTTTTCACGTCCCAAATCCCCAATCGAAAGATGTAGAATTACAAATCTTTGATAAATTCAAAAGTAAATTTTCTAAATATTATTCGTCTCGTTAAAAACTCAAAAGCTATTAACTTTGTTTACAAAATCTAGCGACGACAGTATATCTGGAGACAATATCCCAACCATGGTTCAAAATCGCGGTCGTGGGTAACGTCGCGAAACGGTCGCGGGTGTCGCGGGTCGCGGTAGACGCAGGTGTTACGTAACGGGAAGCGGGCGTTACGGTCGTGAATTTTTTTCATGCATGCACAACCATGCCAAAATTGAAAAATAAGCGTGAAATCCATTAATATATGATTTTTAATGAATTTTAAAGGCTTTCATTCAACCTACAAATGCTTTTTAATAGGCATTATGATTTTTATATTAATTTTAGTGCGCTGTTTACAAAAAAAACATATTTTTTTATAGTTTACATTACTTTAATGAGTAAAAAGATGTAGAAATGTAAGAATCAATTAATTAAAGTCATAAAGTTACTAAAAATGAATCAATACTCAATAGACTTAATACTCAATATACACATTATAAATACATGAATTTAAAAAGTGATTAATATCAAATATCAATAAATAGTTGAAAATACATGAATACAATATTACAAATTTATAACATAACACATGTCACCACCAAAAAGAATGACGTGGAGAGTCTTCATAATTTGCATCTGTATCTTGAGATTGGGATGGGAAATTATCTTCCCATCCTTGTGAAAATACATAGTTGAATGAACCCAAGTTTGCGTCATTTTGTTGTTGCTCTTGAAAATGTATTGGTGATGAAAATTCTCCTGAATAATGTCTATAAGTTGGGGCAGGGGCTGGCTCTGGGTAGTGTGTAGAAGAAGACTCACTAGATCCTGAGATTCCTGATCCATTGGGATAAAAATGTGAGTCACGAGATGCATAATGTGGATATGTTGGATAAGATCCATATGATTGTGATGATGAACCATCTAAACCAAAATCGCCAAAACTACGAACCACACCATATGAATCTTCAGCAGAATCACTAGGGTCACCACGAGCACTCCTTCTCCTGGGTTGTGAAGATTGGTTCCCTGGAGGAATACCCAAGTTATAATTTTCAGGTATGTCATGTAGTCCATAAGGATCAGAAGGATATATATCCCTTGCAAATGATGTCCCTGTATCATATCCATAATTATATTTTACACTGCCGCCTCCACCACTACCCCCCCCAACCCCAGTTCCAACACCACTATTACCCATCATCATCACTTGGTGGGCTCAAACCAAGATTGTCAACACTTTGTGTACGTTCAGGGCTTGAACTTGAATCATCATGCGCGTTTATTGGTGGTTGATCACCTCCTTCTGTAGTACCATCAACTTCTTCATTTAACTAATTTGAATTGTCTTGACCGTCGAGTAGTGGTGTCTCTCTCTCCTCTAACCATTGACTTAAAGGATCATCTTCTTCGAAAATGTAGTCCAAATTGATAGGATTGAAACCCTCTTCAATTTCTCGTTGGCTTCTTCTCATTGTATGTCTTAACTTTAACCTCATGTTGTAATGTACGAAAACAAGTTTTTGTAGTCTCATGTACTTTAATCTTTTTCTTGTTTTCGTATGGATGAGGCTAAAGGTGCTCCAATTACGCTCACAGTTCGAAGCTGATGTGGTCTGGCTAAGAACTCTAATTTCTATTCTTTGGAGCTTAGGAGCACACAAGCCATAATGAATCCACCATTCAGCTGCATGAATAATTAAAAAGAGTTTTATGTTAGTAAAGCGTATATTTCAAAAGTCAAATTTGAACACAAAGAGAGAAAATAGAGTCATTCTCCATTATTTAGCTATATAGCCATATTTACCAGGATTTGTTTGTTTCACTTCCCTTTGAGCCAACGGGGTTCCAAAAGTCTCCTGCCTATCTCGATATAGCAACAACTAAAAAAGGATGATTGTGAAATATAATTAATTAATTAGATGTATTAATAATTATTCTTGAAAGTATTACAGAATACTAGAACAATTCATTATTCAATTCAATGGAACCAATACTTACTTGATTAATAGCCCGAATTTGAGTATCTATATCGGGTACCAACTTGGTTATCACTTTTTTAACTCCATCCATGACTTCTCTAGCAACTTCAGGAGAGGGTGGGGCACCATAAAGAAATTGTGGGTTCAAAAAATACCTTATAATTAAATTTAGAAACATATTAATCAATAGTTTTCTAATGCAACTATGCATAATTTAAAAGTTAAAATAATAAGAAATTGTATTTGATTTACACTTACTAGCAGCGTGCAAATCTTGGTGCAACTGAAAACTCCACCGGTTGTCAATAATTTTCCAATAGTCTTTGTAAAACCGGTAATCTTTTTGAATGACCAACTTCGCCCTATCAATTGCCTTGTATATGAAACCCATAGTTGGTTTTTCATCACCATCAACCAATTTAAGAACTTTCACCAAGGGTTCTTGCACTTTAATTATATCAGAGGTCTTTTGCCAAAACTCTTTGCCTAAGATAATTTTCTTTGAATCATATGCTGGGCCTGATTTTGCCATTCCAAACCTTGAGTTTTTCCAAGCATCAGATGTAAACATTTCCCTTAGTGCTTGTTTATGCCTGACAATAGTCTCCAAAGCAATGAAATTTATGGCAAATCGAGTGATGGCAGGGCGAAGTAACTCTCTATTATTTGTGAATTTCTTCATGAAATTCACTGTCCATGTGTAGTTGTAAATAAATGAGGTTATTGTTCTTGCATCTTCTAAGACCTTCTTCACGTTACTTTTCTTACTAATATCTTCAAGAATAAGGTCTATGCAATGAGCTGCACATGCTGTCCAATAGAGATTGAGCCTCTTCTGCATTAATAATTTTCCTCCTGCCTTCATTGCAGCTTCATTATCAGTCACTACTTGGACAACATTCTCCTCTCCAATTTCTTCAACCACTTCATCCATTAATCTGAAATGAAATTATAGATTCAATAATTACTACTATTTAATTAAAAACATGTAAGTCCATAATACTATTTGCATAAACAATTAAAATTAGAAAATTACCTGAAATAGTATTCAGCTGTTCTGCTTGACACATCAGAGGCATCAACTGATTTATGAAACACGGTGCCTCTATCGCAATAAACTAAAAAGTTTATAATGTGTTTTCTAGTTTGTCCTGACCAACCATCACACATAAGTGTTACACCTCTCTCCTTCCAAATTCCAGCAAAAGAAGCTATATAATTTTTCATTTCTTGATACTCTTGCTCCAAATAAATTTCAGATATTTTATAGGGTGATGGACCCTTCACTCCCTTTTCAACCTCTGCAGCAATATCAAACATAGGCTGCATAAATGGAGAGTCAGCTAATTTGGGCTTTTGCTTCTTCTTGCCTTTTTTGTTTATCTCTTTTTTTCTCAGCATACTGTTGTAGATGTTTCATCATTTGTTCTCTTACTTGTGTGGTCACATTTGAGCATCCAGCTACTTGACCCTTTTTATGTGCCAAGTGTTGTTTCAAGCGTGTAATGCCCCCTTTGATTATCTTCCTACATAACTTACACATAATAACATGTCTATTACCGTCCACCGCAGTACCAAAATGCTATCCAATATCCTCACTAGGTAAGTTTTTATTTCCTCTATCATGTGACATATTGATAGACTTAATTTGATGATCTCTACACAAAACATAAGAAAATACAAAGTTACAACCCTTCTACAATGACAGGAATAATATAATTAGTAATTTAGTAAATATTAAATAATAAGTACTAAATAGTCCTAATTTTAAATACTTATTATGTAAAAATAAAATATAATATTTGATTAAAAATAATAAATAATGTTTATTATTTTTATATTTAAATAAACAAAATTATAAAATATTAGATATTTTATTACAAAAAAAATATATTCCTTTATCTTTAAAAAGATATTTTCATTATTTTTTATAACTTGATTTTATTTTCATTTATAACTATAAGAAATTAACATTGTAATTTTAAAGGTAAAAAAGACTTTTGCTCTACTCTCATATACATCACAGCATCACTAATAGAGATCCATACATTACAAATTGACTATTTAACTTTTTAAGCATTTTCTCAGTATAGGGATTAAAATAAAATTTTTCTACAAATTCCTGTAGTAATTAGTAAAAATCAGATTTATTAATGTATTAACTATTAGGTTAATTTTTTTATTTATTAAGTTATCAATTTTTACTTTATTTGATAACTAAAAACAAAAAATAGATGTAAACATTTATTTTACCTAATTTTAAATTTAAGGTCAAAATGATGTTTTAAAACTTAAAAAATATTAATAAACAAGGTCACCCTACTCAAGAAATGGCAAGTAGATACACATGTAACATAAAATGGGTGACAGATGTTATTTAATTTTTTTTTCTTTTGTAATATGAATATTATTTAATATTTTTTCAATAGATGGGAGTGAATATGATATCTTCTTTATCAAAATGACCACTTTGTCCTGCTGACATAAATAGTATGTTAACCAATTGGTGCCATGAATTAATTTTATTTCTATAAGTTTGGCAAATCCTAAGACTAAATATTATAATAATTGTGCAGAGTATTCCTTGGAATTCTTTAAGAATGGTGAAAAATAGAGCTCAATTAAGCCTAGATAATATAAAATGCCATCACATGGATGTCTTGTGTACATACATAATTTAAATGCTTTGTTTACCGATGGTGAATGCAGTAGTGGATATTCAAATATTATTATAAAAAAGGCTTCAATTATTATTGGTAAATATTAATTATTTACTAACCTTAAAAAATATTAATTATTTACTATTAATAATTGCTTGCTATGTCATGGAATTAGATTTTCATAATTATCTTTCAAAAAATATAAGACAATTAAAATATTTATAAATTAAGAAAATTTTATTTTACATAATTATTAATGATTTCTAATTTTTTACTCTATTAAATTACTTTTTTTTTTAATTCAATTTAACAAATATATTTTACAACAAAATATAATTAAAAAAAAAAAAACATAATGATAAGATAAGTGCTGTGGGTGTTGAGTGTTGAGTGTTAGTGTTGAGTGTCTCATACGCTGGGGAGTCGAGTGAGACCGAGAGAGGGGAGGAAACTCGGAGGAGCCTCGAAGGAGCGAAGGCTGTGAAGCACAAACGGCAGCGATGACTCCAAGCTCCAAAGTTAAAATCGAGAGGCTGGCTGGTGGCGACTGCGACGACTGGCGGAGGAAGGTGCCGACAGGCTATCGGCGACTCGTAGAGGCGGCGGAGCTGCTGCATACCTGTCGCCGGTGACTTGCCAAGCTGCTGCAACTGCAAGTTTGCAATTCCCGAGTCCTGGAAGGCTGCGAAGTGCGAAGATGAGTAGATCTGCTCGGTGTGCTCACTCTTAGGCTTCGAAGAAGTGAAGCCTTTTTATTGCTTTGGCCAACAAATTTTCAAGGTCAGTTTTTTAGTTTCCATTTTACCCTTTGAATGGCAGATGGGTGTGGGGACTGGGGAGAGGGGGAAAGCAGCGCTGCTGCCTGCAGTAGAAAGCCTTCAGGGAATCTGCTAGCTGTTGGCCATGTAACGGTCCGTAAAGGACCGTTACGACGTGTAACGCTGGGGTATCGGCCGTTACGTGCCGTTACGGCTGTGAATTTTTTCCGAACCGCATTATTGGCCCGTATCGGTTTCGGAGCCTCCGATTTCTGTTACGTATCGGCCGTTACGCTACGTAACGGCCGTTATTTAAAACCATGATCCCAGCAGAGGAGTAATTCAACAAAATTACTAGTTTGTCTTGAACATATTCATGGATCCTTACAATTCTATGGAAAAAGCATGACTGAATCCATGAAGAGATTCAAATATATGAATATTCAAGCGCGAAATAAAACAAATAATAATTGATGAACAATAAATAGAAAATATGAAAACATTGAACACCAACAATATGGATTAAAAATAAATTGAAATACCTTTATTTGATCAAGTTCATTCCTAGCCCAGGCTAGGGAATTAGTTCCTCATAATAAGATGAAAGAAAAATAAACTCTAAAGAAAACCTTCACAAACCAAGATGGCCACTCAAAATAAGAGTTTTTGTTTATATACCTACAAAACCCTAAAAACGAAATAATAAAAGAAATTCAGAATAAATAACTTCAGGATTTTGGGCTCAAATTGCGACCCAAAACCGATATCGGATGAGATAGTTATGATGAAAATACTAAACGGTGCGCGGAGACTCTTCCAAAACGGGATTCTATCATATCCAATATTCTTTCCTCCAATCTAGGTGGCTGATCTTCATGTAAACAGATATGCATAAATCTACACCCCCCAACCTAAACCGAACATTGTCCTCAATGTTTATGAACAAAAAGGATCCAAAAATGTGGTACACTCCGGCAAAGTTAACTATAAAAAAAAAAAAAAAAAAAAAAAGCAAAGCCAAAAAAAAATAAAATAAAGAAAAACATACTTGCGTGGTGTGGTCAAGGTTGATAGACCGGATCCTCAAGTGGAATTTCTTCCACTGCCCGAACTTGCCTATCAATTAATACTTTAAGGCGTTGACCATTCACTTTAAAGATCCGACCATCCTTAGGATCCTCTATTTCTACCGCCCCATTTGCAACAACATTCTTCACTACAAAAGGGCCGGTCCACCTAGACCGAAGTTTTCCTGGGTGCTTATGGAGTCTAGAATCATATAAGAACACTCGATCATTAGGCTCAAACGTTTTTCTCAAAATATTTTTATCATGAAATGCTTCCATTTTAGCCTTATAGATTCTAGAGTTCTCATAAGCATCATTTCTCAATTCCTCTAACTCGGTCAACTGAAATTTTCTAAGCTTACTTGCTCATCTCATGTCAAAATTGAAATGCTTGATAGCCCAATAAGCTCGATGCTCAAGCTCCACAGGTAACTGGCAAAGCTTTCCAAAAACAAACCTATAAGGTGACATGCCTAAGGGAGTTTTGAAAGCTGTACGGTAGGTCCAAAGCGCATAAAGTGCATAAACTAATCTCAAAGACCAATCTTTGCGATCTGGGTTGACTGTTTTTTCTAAAATTTGCTTAATTTCCTTGTTTGCAGGCTCTACCTATCCACTTGTCTAGTGGTGGTCGGTAGTAGAGATCTTATGTACCACCCCATATTTTTTCATCAAAGCCTCAAAAGAACGGTTGCAAAAATGTGTACCCCGATCACTAATGATAGCATGTGGTGTACCAAATCGAGATAACACATTCTCTTTGAGAAATTTAATTACTGTCCTATTACCATTGCTCCTGCAAGCTGCTGCCTCTACCCATTTTGACACATAATCTACTGCCACAATAATATATTGATATCCAAAAGAAGGAGGAAATGATCCCATAAAATCAATGCCCCAACAATCAAATATTTCAATCACTAAAATTGGGTTTAAGGGCATCATATTACGATGGGACATAACTCCTAACTTTTGACACTTTTCACATGAGCGACAATAAATGTTTGCATCCTTAAATAAGGTGGGTCAATAAAATCCTCACTGCAGAATTTTTGCAGCGGTTTTCTTCATTGAAAAGTGGCCCCCACGAGCTTTGGAATGACAAAATTCTAAGACGCTAGCAATCTCTTCATCAGGGATGCAATGCCTTAAAATTTGGTCAGGGCAGTATTTGAAAAGAATAGGGTCATCCCAATAGAAATTACGTACCTTAGTCATGAACTTCCTCTTTTCCTGAGCGCTCCATTCCACCGGTATCTCACTTGCAGTCAAATGATTCACAATATGAGCAAACCATGGTAGAGAAGTAATTGAAAATAAATGCTCATTGGGAAAATCATCCCTGATTGGCAGGTGGTCAGAGGTGTCCTCAAATGTGAGCCTCGAGAGATGGTCAGCCACTACGTTCTCCACTCCTTTTTTGTCTTTGATGGTGATGTCAAATTCTTGCAAAAGTAAAATCCACCGTATTAGTCGCGCCTTAGCATCCTTCTTTGTAAGAAGGTACTTAAGGGCTGCATGATCTGTGAAAATAATAATAGGAGAATCAATCAAGTAAGCATGAAACTTATCCAAAGCAAACACTACAGCTAGCAACTCTTTTTCAGTAGTGGAGTAATTCATTTGAGCACTTTTTAGAGTTCTACTAGCATAGTAAATGACAAAAGGCTTCCCCTCCCTTTGCTGTCCACGAACAGCACCTACAGTAAAATCACTAGCATCATACATGATCTCAAATGGTAAAGACCAATCAGGTGGCTGAATTATGGGTGCTGCGGTAAGCTTGCCAATTAGCGTTTTAAAGGCCTCTTGACAAGCTTGTGTCCACTCAAATGGGGCATCTTTAGTTAGGAGGTCACTTAGTGGTCTAGATATGGTGGAAAAATTCTGTATGAACCTACTATAAAAGCCCGCATGACCAAGAAAGGATCTCACATCCTTTACTGTCCTAGGTGTAGGCAACTTAGAAATTAATTCAATCTTAGATTGATCAACCTCTATCCTCCTAGAAGAAATAAAATATGCCCTAAGACAATACCTGAAGGTACCATAAAGTGGCATTTTTCCCAATTCAAAACCAATTCCTTCTCCTCACAATGAGTCAACACTCTCTCTAAATTCAATAAGCATGAATCAAAAGAAGATCCAAAAACAGTCAAGTCATCCATAAAAACTTCCATGCAATTTTCAACCATGTCACTAAAAATGCTCATCATGCAATGTTGAAAAGTAGCAGGTGCATTGCACAATCCAAATGACATTCTATGAAAAACATAAGTACCGAAAGGACAAGTGAAAGTGGTTTTATCCTGGTCTTTTAATGCAATTTCAATTTGATAATAACTAGAATAACCATCCAAGAAACAATAGAACGGACGACCAGCCACACGCTCAAGAATTTGATCAATAAAAGGAAGAGGAAAATGGTCTTTCCGGGTGGCAGCATTCAATTTTCTGTAATCAATGCACATCTGCCACCCAGTCACAAGTTTTATAGGGACTAACTCTCTTAGGTCATTCTTCACCACAGTAACACTTGACTTTTTAGGAACAACCTGTGTAGGACTTTCCCATTACTATCAGCAATAGGATATATGATTCCTGCATCTAATAGTTTCAACACTTCATTCTTCACCACTTCTTTCATAGTGGGATTAAGCCTACGCTGGGGGTCTCTACGAGGGTTGGTTCCTTCCTCCAAATTAATTTTATGAGAATAGACCAGGGGACTAACTCCTTTTACATCAGTAATGCTCCAACCTAAGGCTGGCTTATGCTCACTTAGGGTTCGAATTAATTTCTCACTTTGAGATTCAGACAATTCAAATGAGATAATAACAGGAAAAGTATCACCTCGACCAAGGAAAGCTTGCTTTAAACCCTTAGGCAGAGGCTTCAATTCAACCTTGGGCGCTTCCACACTTGAGGGAATTTGTTTTTCACCTTTCTCAGGCAACTCCTCAAACTTTGGTTGCCATGCCCGCGTGCCATAATCCTGAGTTCTATAAAAAATAGCACAAATATCAACTACATCAGATGGATTACTAATAGAATCAAACTCAAAATTAACAAGAAAATACTCAAAGGGATCAAAATCATGGGCTGTAGAAACTCCCCTATCCATGCGTGAGTCAATCATGTATGTCTGGAGGCCCTCGTCATCATCTTCTGGCTGTTTTGCAATATGGAAGATATTCACCTCGAGAGTCATGTTTCCAAATGACAGCTTCATGAGCCCATTCCTGCAATTAATAAGAGCATTAGCAATGGCAAGAAAGGGCCTACCTAAATCAAAGGAATTTTAGAAGTAGTATCAACAGCAGAGCTAGTGTCAAGAATTAGAAAATCAATAGGATAATAAAATTTGTCAATTTGAATTAGAACATCCTCTACTACACCTTGGGATACTTTGACTAAACAGTCAGCCAATTGCAATACCACAGTGGTTGGTTTGATTTCTCCCAACCCCAACTGCAAATAAATAGAATATGACATTAGATTCATGCTAGCTCCTAAATCAACAAAGCTTGACCAAACTCAAGATTTCCAATGCTGCATGCAATGGTTGGGCAACCAGGATTTTGTACTTGGGAGGAATCCGCTGCTCAATTAGAGTACTAACTTGTTCTGTCAGGAACGCTGTCTTCTTCACATGGTGCTTCCTCTTAACTGTACACAAATCCTTGAGAACTTTGGCATAAGTAGGAACTTGTTTAATCACATGCAAAAGAGGAAGATTGATTTTTACCTGCCTTAGATTCTCTAGGATTTCATTGTTAAGATCCAGAGTTCGTTTGCTTGATTTTAAAGCTTGAGGGAATGGTACCTTAACAAGACTCTTTGTCACCTTAGCTTCCTTGGGCAGCTCGACATCATTACTAACTCGATTCTTTTCCACATCCTATGATTTGTTCGTCGTTGGGATGTGTAATGACTTACCATTTTGTGTCACAATGACATTCACATCCTTCAAATTCTCTTGTGCCATGCGTTGACCATGGGGTGCAAACTGAGCTTGAGAAGGAAACTTACCTCACTCATTCACACTCAAGGAGCTCATCAATTTGGACACTTGGCTCTTTATCTCGTTGTTTTCTTCAACAACCTGCGTAATCAAAGATTCAAACTTTTGGTTAGTCTTACCTTGTGCCTCAATAAAAGCATGCAAAGTGTCTTCTAAAGTACTCCTAGAAGATGAAGGTGCATGATATGGTGCAGGACATGATCTAGGGGGTTGTGCAGGTGGCTGGTTTTTCAGACTTCCAGCTAAAATTGGGGTGATTGCGCCACCTTGGATTATAGGTATCAGAGAAAGGTGTAAAAGGCTTCTTGTACACACCTAAGACATTACATTGTTCCTCATACATCCCTCTCATCTTAGCAAATGTGGGACACTCTTTGGCTAGGTGATCTACCCCGCCACACAAAAAACATGGTTTGAAAGACTCTGCATGGTTAGCCATATGTGTTGGCTTTAAGTCCTTAGTCTTTAACACCTCTAGCTCCCTAATGAGCATCTCAACCTTAGCCTTTAGGTTATCCTCCTCCCTGAGATGGTAAATTCCACCACCATTTGGGTTTCTTGTAGGTCGTGACCTATTTGTGCTTTGAGTAGCACTAGGTCCTATCCATGTGTGGGCTTTTTCTGCTAAGTCATTCAAAAATTCAATGTCCTCATCAGAGTCCTTTTGCAAAAATTCACCTTTACACATCATCTTAATGAATTGGCGCTCCCTAGGTACAAGTCCTTCATAGAAGTAACTCACAGTGCGCAAACTCTCATAACCATGGTGGGGACACAAATTTAACAATTCTTTAAATCTCTCCCAAACTTGGTATAAAGTTTCACTCTCTTTCTAAACAAAGGTTGAGATTTGTCTCTTCAAAGCATTCGTTTTGTGATGTGGAAAATACTTATGAAAAAATGCTTGAGTCATCTCAACATGACCCAATTGAACGTGGTCTCAATGAATACAGCCAACTCTTTGCTCTTTCTTTTAAAGAAAATGGAAAAAATTTAAGTCTAACTGTGTCCATTGTACCAGGTTGATTATGAAAAGTTGCAACTACCTCTTAAAATTCCCTATTGTGCACATATGGGTTTTCGTTTTCAAGTCTATGAAAAGTGGGGAGAAGAGGAATCATCCTTGGTTTAAAATCAAAATGCGGCGCATTAGGTGGGAGCATGAGGGTGTGGCAGTGCGTGTAGAATGGAGATACTTCTGAAGAGTTCTAATGGGTTGGTCCTCATGATGACTCATTGTGAATGAAGATTGTGAAGCAATGGATGTTGTATCTGAATTAGGAGGCGTATTAAATAGATTCGGAAACATAATATCCGTATTAGAATCAATGTCGGGTCTCTTTGCTATTCTACCTAATTCGTCCCTATACCTATGCATACACTAAAATAAAAATAAAAATAAACTACTTTACTAAACAAAAAATAAAACTAAAACTAAATAAAATAACAGAGAGAGGAATGAGATTACTGCCCTTGATGAATCAATTCAGTAAAATATATTCCTCACAATGCTCCTTGTTGTACCTTCTCCCCAGCAACGGCGCCTAAATTTGATTGTGCCCAAAGAATAATGCGGTAGTTGTGGCACAACTTTGGGGCGTGGATTCCACAGGGAGATGGAAAAAAGGAACAAAAATGGGCAAATAAAGATAAAAAGAATAGTAAATGATTTTTAAAGAAAAACAACTGACTTCTTTTTAGAAAGATTTAAAAGTAAGATTATTTTTGTGGATGAAAAATCAAGTTTGCCAGAGCCAAGGCATCAGGAATCCCTCTCACAAATCAGATAATCAATCTATTTTTAACCCATTGGTTTTCTCAACTGAAGATTTTGCATCCCAAGTCCCCAATCGAAAGATGTAGAATTACAAATCTTTGATAAATTCAAAAGTAAATTTTCTAAATATTATTCATCTCGTTAAAAACTCAAAAGCTATTAACTTTGTTTACAAAATCTAACGACGACAATATATCCGGAGACAATATTGCACCAGAGGAGTAATTTAACAAAATTAATAGTTTGTCTTGAACATATTTATGGATCCTTACAATTCTATGGAAAAAGCATGACTGAATCCATGAAGAGATTCAGATATATGAATATTCAAATACGAAATAAAACAAATAATAATTGATGAACAATAAATAGAAAATATAAAAACATTGAAGACCAACAATATGGATTAAAACCAAATTGAAATACCCTTTATTTGATCAAGTTCATCCCTAGCCTAGGCTAGGGAATTAGTTCCTCATAATAAGATGAAAGAAAAATAAACTCTAAAGAAACCTTCACAAACCAAGACTGCAAATCAAAATAAGAGTTTTTGTTTATATAGTTCTCCCTACAAAACCTTAAAAACGGAACAATAAAAGAAATTCGGAATAAATAACTTCAGGATTTTGGGCTCGGATTGCGACCCATTTTTGACCTAGTAAAAGTCCGAATTAGCAAAAGGCTATTTTAGGATAAATTGTAGCCCATTATGTAAGGTTTTCAACGCAACTTGAATCGCCCAAAACCGATGTCGGATGAGATAGTTATGATGAAAATACTGAACGGTGTGCGGAGACTCTTCCAAAACGGGATTGTATCATATCCAATATTCTTTCCTCCAATCAAGGTGGCTGATCTTCTTCATTTATGCTAAGGGTTGACTTCCAAATCTTCTTAACTTTATTCCTATGATAAAAATCATCGAAAATTAATTAGAATTAAACTTTATAAAATGAAGATCAAGTCAGAAACTTACCACTAACATATTCAAATTGTTTTTATAAATTAGCAAATAAACAACAAAAAGTAATGTTCAAAGTGCACTTTTATGCACTCATCAATACCTTAAAGCTGAAATTGTTAATCTGGTAATGTACTAGATAATGAACAATTTACAATGACTATTATTTAATTATATGTATAATTACAAGATTGAAATAGGGGTATCCTTGGACTGTCTACATATAGACTTCTTGAATTATGATTCACGCGTAAGTTATCTATGTTTCTTGTAAAATCTTTGAAAAATTATATTTTTGTTTAAAATATTATTGTTTTAAGAAGCAACTGCGTAATGATTCTCTGTAGTTCTTGGTTGTTTTGATGCATTACCCAATAATTTCTTAACATCTTCAACTTAAGCAGGTGCTAACTTATTTGTAGCTTTGACACTACTCTATTTCAGGCTAAAGCTTCTGGAAAGAATCCTGCAGATTGCTGTAAAATGGGTGACGAGATCGGGGTGAGTTGATGCAACACTCTTCCAATTATCTTCATTGCTACTTTTCCTTCCCCTATTTTGTGATTCTTAGCTTTGTTTATCAGGCAGCCATTCTTGGGAACTACAATGATATATTAAAATCTTGCAATGCTCTGGATTACCATGACTTAATAAGCTGTTCTGTGAAACTGCTCACCGATTTCCCTGAAGGTTCATATTATCGGTACATATTTAATCAACTTATGCAACTTTTTGAATTTCTTTTAATATGCTAACAAATTATTTGTTCTTTTCAACTTTTAGTATTCAAGGAGTGTCAGGAGTTGTGGAAAGCTGTTGTAATAGATGAGTTTCAAGATACTAGTGCCATGCAATATGGTTTTCTAAGAATACTTGCATCTCATAATCACATAACCATCGTTGGTGATGAAGATCAGGTCTATTTTTATCTCTCCTGATATTTATTCTTGGAACCTTAAAGAGTTATTTTCCCCTCATCATCATTTCCTCTAATTATCTTCCTTATTTACCTATGAAGCTGAAATAAAATATTCTGTATGTTCCACTGCAGTCAATTTTCAGTTTCAATGGAGCTGATGTATCGGGATTTCATTCATTCCGTAAAGATTTCCCAAATCACAAAGAGGTTTGGCTTATCCTTAAGTGCCCTTGCTTGTAATTCTTGTATGTTTCTCATTCCCAAAATATGCGCAATTTGTGTTTTGCTCAACTCAAGAACAGAACCACTATACCATCTAGGGTAGTTTTCTCTTGGTTTTATTTGACTATTGGTGAGGCTGCCTATATCTCCCTTGCCAAAACCAAACTATGAGGTGGGAGATTGTGCTGTAGCTTGGTCTTTTTTCCCATTTGGCTCTTGGTACTGTTTTGATAAGTATGAGAACCAAGATATTGGTTTGGTACTGGGTTGGAGGGTTGGGTAAATTGACAACCTTAGGCACATGGGAGGTGGAAGACAGTCTCATAATGCTGGGCTATGTTTCACTGAATCATAAATGGTCGTTGGGTGTAGGTATGTGTCTAAGCATCCAACATTTGAAATCTTCAATCCATATACATGTGGACACAGCAAAATATTCATATAGTATATTGATTTATAATTTTAAAATAAAATGATATTTTAATATAATGTAAGTTGTTCAATGTGCGTACTCTTTGTTTTGAAGCAAATAGATGGTGAACTTGGAACTAATGAACAGACTGTTAGATGAATGTCCAAAAAAACATGCTGAACAAATATTCCATATCCTTGTATGAAAGTTGCATTTTTGACATGGGCACTTCAAAGTATATATAGTAGTCCATGTATCAAGCTGCTAGCTTCTGTGTTGTGAAATAAGCCACATATATGTAAGTGATGGTGCCCAGCATGTGCTATTTCCTAATGGCAAATCATAGGTTTTAGCTCTTAACAATTAATAAGTTAGTAAAATTTATTATTGAAGAAGGTTTTTTATATTATAACTTCGAATAGTTTTAACTAAATTACAAATTGTCTCAAAAAACCAAGATAGGTAGTCTTCAGATTGAATTGGCCGAGTTTCTTTTGGGACTTTGGTTTAGTTTAGTTAAGGGGTTGTCGTTAAGGGAACCATCCTAAACTGACTTTAACTGCTAACATCCATCAGTTCCAACACTCTAGCTTCATTGATTTCGTTCACTTTGTTGTGGATGACATTGATGATATGTTTTACAATTTCACGATGCAGGTTAGACTTGATAAAAATTATCGGTCCACAGGGTGTATTGTTGAGGCTGCTTCGTGTCTCATACGAAATAATACAAAGCGATGCCAGTTAAAGAATGTTCTGACTGATAATTCTTCTGGGGCAAAGGTATTTTCTTCTTTGCTCTTTAAATCAGAAATGCAAAAATTTTGATGCTCTGCATCCATTATTTTAATAGTTAATAACAACTTATTATGCATGGTCTGGCCTACAATATTCAGATTACTGTCAAAGAATGTCATAATGAGGATGCACAGTGTGCTTTTGTTGTTGATAAGATTTTGGGAGCTACGTCAGATGGGTCAGCTGCCAAGTGCTCATTTGGAAATATTGCAATTCTTTATCGGAGGCAGGTCAGACTGTTTAATTTGATAATTTAAGTTGCATAAACCTGCTTTTAAACTATATTGAACAGCTTGTGGTTACATATTTTTTTTACAACAGGTATCAGGGAAAGTGTTTCAAACAGCCTTTCGCAATAGGAAAATACCATTTAATGTTCATGGCGTGGCTTTCTATAGGAAAAAGGTTGAATAGTCTTTGTAAAAATTTTTCTTTGCCGTCTCGTATGCATTGATTCATATTGAGCACATTTGGCCTAATTACTTTTGGTAATATATATATATTTTTTGTGAATGATTGGTGCCTTTTAGCCATGCTTCTAAGGCTGCATTTGTTGTGGGAAAAAATTAAGCAGGAATAGGGCATGGAAATTTGCACTCCTTGAAATGCAAAATGGATTCATATTCCTTTGTTTTGCTACCAAAATGGATAAAACCCCAAATGAATGAACATATTCATATTTTTCTATACCCCAAATGAATGAACATATTCATAGTTTTCTATAATTACATTTCTTTTTCTCATTTTACAGTATAAGCTATTCCTGGTGCCTCGGAATGGCTTTTCAGGCTAAGAATAACTATTTCTTCAATTAGGGGAATGGTCATTCCATTCGAATAAGCTCAACCAAGCATAGAATACCTATTCTGGGATATAACCATTCCATTCCATTGTCCTATTTTATGTGCCAAATGTGCTCAAAGGTGGTAGAGCTTTCTCATATGGCGCTTGCAAATTTATTTCATCATTGAGCTATAGTTTTTCTTTCAAGTTGGTGCTCTATTGAACTTTACGGAAGCTGTAAGTGAAATTAAGTTTCAAATAGAGGTGTTTAAATTACGACAGCAAACAACAAACCAAGCCTCAAGTCTTACTAGGTGGGGTCAACTACATGAATCCTTTTCTTCCGGTTTACATGATTGAGGACAATTTCCTCCAACTATTTAAGGGCTATTAAATCCTTACTATGTCATTCCAAGTTATTTTAGGTCTACCCCTACCTTTTTAACTGCCACTAACAGTAACTAGCTAACTCCTCCTCAATGGTGCACTGTTTGGCCTATGTTGCAGATCATTTGGGTTGTTCCTCTCCTATATTTTCTTCTGCAGGTGCTGTGCCTAACTTGCTGCAAGTATGTTCATTCCTTAATTTATCTTTTAATGTTATACCACTCATCCTCCTTCGCATTTTCATTTTGACAACATTTACTTTTTGGATATGTTGTTTGTTAGTTGCTCAACATTAATTATCAATATAGTATAGCTGGTATTGTAGCCGTTTTATAAAACTTTCCTTTTGTAAAGGTATTCCACGGTCACACAACATGCCCCATAAACACTTTTGCATTTTACCTATCTTGCTTTATCTTTAAATATAACATCTTCTTCGATTTCTCCTTCAACTTGCATAATATATTCAAGGTATCTAAATCTAGTAATGCTATTAATTTCTTGACCATCAAGTATTTTTTCCATATTCTTCCTACCATGACTGAATTATTTATACTTATCCTTAAACTCTAGATTCTAAAGCTTCTCTCCATAATTCTAACTTAGATTGTACTTGACCCCTAGTTTCATCAATCAAGACACCATCATCTACAAACAACATGCACTATAGAACCTCATATTGGGTACTCCTCATAAGCTCTTCCACCACTACTGCAAAAAGATAAGGGCTCAAAGTAGACCATGTACACCTATTGTGAATTCCCTAGTCATTCCATCATACATATCTTTAATGACATCAGTATACCTACTATGTACTCCTTTTTTTTTCTCTTGAAATCCACCATAGAACTTCTATAGATACCCTCTTGTAAGCTTTCTCTAAGTCAATAAAAACCATATGAAAACCTCTCTGTTTTTCCGTAAACTTTTGCATTAATCTTCTTAAATGATATATAGCTTCTGTAGTCGATCTCCCGAGCATAAAACCAAATTGATTTTTTTAGACCCTCATTTCTAACTTTAGTCTTTATTCAACTATCCCTTTCCCACAATTTCACTATATGACTCATGAGTTTAATTCTACGATAGTTGTTACAATGTTCTCTCCTTTATTTTTTTGTATGGGCATTAAAGTGCTTTTCCTCCATTCATTTGACATTTTTTTAGTTTTTACAATTGTGTTAAAAAATTAGTTAACATTATAATTTCATTATCACCTAGGCACTTCCAAACTTTAATTGAGATGTCATCCGGTCTATAACTTTTCCATTTTCATCTTTTTAAGTGTAAACTTAACTCCATTAACTCTAATTTTTTTGAACAAATTTCAAAATTTTAGCTTTTTTCATCATTTTTCAATTCTAAGTTTAAGCCTTCTACTTAGTTTTCATGAAATAGCTTATTAGAGTAATTTCTCCATCTTTATTTTTTTTCTTTTTCTTTAACCAAGACACTATCATCCTCCTTTTTTGTTCCTTTTTTATTTTTAAATTTTAAATTTTATATTCCCTAATTCCTTTCTTTCTCTTTTTGTAGCTTTAGCAAGTTTAAATATGCCTCTTTACCCATATATTGTAATCTAGCATATAAATTATTATATGCTCCATGTTTAGCTTCATTAACGGTCTTTTTTGCATCTTTTCTTGCGTCTTTATACCCTTTGGAGTAACTCTACTGGTACCAAGTCAATGTCGTGTTGTATCTCAATGGTGGTAATCCACTAGGCAACTCAATCGGCATAACTTCCTGGGGGTCTGCCAGTATTTTGTTCACATGTTCTGGATTTAAATGAGAATGGGTTTCTGGCCTCCTGAGCTGCATATAAACAACTGCACAGTCCTTGCTTTCTTTAATAAAATCTTTCATCCCCAAAAGTGAACAAGAACATCCAGCCTCCCTTTTGATTACACCACCTTCTTTCATTGGTCTTAGCACCATCTTTTTGTAAACAACACCGAGATCTGCTAGAAGAAACAGTTGAAGAGACAAAACAAACTTTTATTCCAACAATCAGATTACAACAATCTGTCCAACCATGCGCTCACTAGATGAGCTTCAATGGCAAATGGACAACAAGTAGAGAAACAGAAGATGACACAACTTGCAGTGGAGGTTGTGTGGGGGGGTCTCCATTTATAGCCTCTGTCTTGGGGCAAAATCACATGGGCGGCTTAACTACCATGGTAGGTGACGGCGGCTCAGCAACCATGGACAGTGGCCGTCATTCACCAACCGTGGACGGTGGCCACCATTCACAGTAGATAGTCCATACCATTTCGCCGGGGCTTACCGGCAGCCCCAGGACCCCACCGTCTAGGGGGCAACCCCCCCATTGGTGGTGCTGCCCCCAGACCCTCAGAAGGGGAAGTCTTCTGTCTTCATGGTACATTGCGGTCTACCACTTCGACCTCATCTGAGCCATATGTCAGGTAATTGTGCCTTTCAACTCATGGGAGGCGGGCATTGCACACATAAACCAACACTTTTACGATTAGAACAGAAAGAATAGATGTTCATATCGCCATGATGAGCAGTCCTTCAATCATATTGCCATGGCTGACCAAGTAAGATGTGGCAAGCATCCATTGGCACTATATCACACTAAACTGAATCTTTAAAATTACCAAATTGAAAAAATTACCAAACATATTAAAGACACAAGCACCTTATTCCTTTGTTGAACCAAAGGTTGTGATAGGGTCAGTGTGTTTCAGAATCTTGAGTTTCAGCTTGTCCACCATTTCTTGCTCTACTGGATTCTTACTGCTGCCTGTATCAACTATTAAATTGTAAAGTTTCTCCTAGATGAGCAGCATGTGCCAGAAATGTTCTTAAGAATCTTAACCAATATTCACCATTTGTGGTTGGCCGTGGAAGCATGGTCCTTTGAACAACCAGAATCTCACTACTTCATCACCATCAATCTTTTCTTCTTCCAAGTTAGCTTCATCTGCAGTCTTGTACTGAGCCTTATTTGCACCAACACCTGGTTTTTTTTCCTGGTTTTCGGATAAAATTTACCTATCCTCTGGGCTTCTTTTGGGCATTCATTTGATAGATGTCCAAGTCTTGAAAACCTGCAGCACTTATTAGCCTTCCGGCCCTGTAGGTTATAAGCACTTTAAAAAAGGTCGCTGCAAGCTTACTTGATCTTGAATTGCTAGTGGAAAACCATTGATGTATCTGCTTTACCTTTTGAGATTCTGTTTCAGAAAGATTACTCCTTAGTGTCAATTGATGAAATTACTGCATGTACTCTTTTGCATTCTTCCCTTGCTGCTTAAGATGTTGCACTTTCTGGTACAAAGTTTGCTCATAGTCCCACGATAGGAATTGTGCCTTGAGCTTCTCCTTCATTTTACTCCATTGCCCCTAAGTTCACGATCATTTTGGTGATGCCTCCACCAAGTAGAATCAGCTCCTCTCAATTTTGCAGCCAGCAGCTTGACTCTTTGATATTCTGGAATATCTTTGTGCTCAAAGCGGCTCTCTACGCTGTCCATCCAGTACAGGAATTCATCAGGTTCCATGTCAGTATGTCACCATCATCTTCTGCAGTATGAACCAGAATACCATATTCTTTAGAGTTTTGGGAGCTCGAACTCTCCAATACTTCCAGTGTTCAGGCCTTTCATTGTCTTGGGCATGCCTTTAAGTCCAGCACTACCTCCATTGCTGGAATCATCACTTACATCATCAGAGAACTGGTTGGGTTCATTTTCAACTTCTCTTACTTGTTCATGATCCCATCTCCTTTCATATCCTTGATTGTTTGTGTGAAGAACCAGCTCCGAAAAGATTTCGAATCTTGCAACATTTCAAAAGTTGCATAAGTCCTGGTTCTTTGGCTTCAATTTCCTCTTCCGCGCTAGCAGCCATCTAAAAATTATTCAAAGAAGAACATGCTCAGGTACCAATTTGATGCAGCGTGCATGGAAGAAAAAGACAGTAGAATCTGTCAGATTAGAACTCTGACAAATTAGGATAATTATGGGGAGATACGCAGGCAAAAGAGAGATTATCTTGCACAAAAAACGCAATGGTGGAGGCTATGGAAGGAGCCATTGGGTGAATCGTCAACCCACACTTCCAGATCTCAGGAAAATTCTGAGCAGATCGGAATCAATAGGCAAAATGGAAAAGGAAAACTTTGTACTGTCTCGTCATTATCTGGGCAAATATAAATGCAAGTACATGATGACTTTGGGCATTAAATGTGCCTAGGAAAATTTACTGCAGACTACAGCTGGATTGGCTTCTCTAGACTCAAAATACCTCATAAATAACTTTGGAAGTAGACTCACGAGAAAACTTCGTAAATAATAAACTTGGACTTAGGAGATGACGCACATGACTGGACCATAATAATGACACCTACATAACAGTAATAAATATGATAGCTATCAATATTAACTGTGATTTTACTGGTGCAGCAGTGCAGCATCACCTGCTGTCACAATATAGATTCTTCCGGCCAATTTTATACTGTTATAACATCTCTAACCAGTGCAACCCTCAAATGCGGTTGCCATAATTTTAATTTTCTGTTTGATAAGCTTTGACAAAAACGTGGATTTGTTTTTAGTTCTCCATATTACCAGATTTCTGGTATGCATAAAGCCCTGTGATAGGCTACGACTTGCAACCAGTGGCTCAGTTATTTTTTTTTGGATAGGCAAAGAGAAAACAAACACTGAGCCCACCAAGGGTATACAGCCCAAGAATAAAAGAAAAAAGAGATAGCAATCCATGGCTGAGTTTATCCAATGCTTTAATGTATTGAAAGAAAAAAATTGTTTTACATTCTTAGCATGCAACAAGACTATGGGGTGGCAGGTAAGTTGGAGAAGATTATGACTCTTGGTTACTTTTGTGTAAAAACATTGCTTTAGTGCGTAAGTGGTTCTCATGTTTGTTTTTGGGAGGATTTGTGGGTGGGGAAGTTTCTTTTTCCTTTACTTTTCCTTGTATCTTTTGGCTTTCTTTGTTGCATAATACGCCCATCTCTTCTTTTATGGTTTACAAGGGGGAGTCTATTTCCTAGAATTTTAATTTTCACAGGAATCTTAGTGATTGGAGGTGGTTGGGCTTTCCTTGTTGCTGAACTTGATGGATCTTTTTTGGCCTACTTTTAGGATGGATTATAGGGTGTAAACTTAGGATTGTTTTGGATTATTTTTTATTAATCTTTTTTTTAATCACTTGATTTGTTTATCTATGTTGTTTCTTTGTAAATCATATTTTGAAAGCCAGGGTTCCTTCCAAACTCAATGGCCCAAGGCTTTTATTTGGTTGATTGTCATTAATAGAGTTAACATGGAGAAGTAGGCAGCCTGACACAGCTTTATGATCATAGAAAAAATTCTCTTCAAGCAAACAGGACTATAGGGGCTTACACGGTGAGTGGAACAAAGACACATTTGGTTGCGAATTCCAATGTGGCAGATAAAGACATATATCTGCCGGCCAAATTAATAGTTCAAGTCACACACTACCATAATCCAATTCCTCTTCGGAAAATTCCCTTCAACTATTCGTGTCAAATAAACAATTCAAATAAACAATATTGTGGAATTGAAGAGAAATATCCAAATACATGTCTTATTCTTTTCAATAATCCATTCTTGTAGCAATGAAAACTTATTGTTCCTTTTATATGTGAAATGATTAATTCCAAATATCTATGGTCTATCTTTTGCATTGTTCAGTAGCTTGAAATTTGTGGTACAGATTGTTTAGTTTCTTTGGTGAGAGTTGGATGCACCCAGATTCATTTGAGGGTTTCTTTCTTATTCCTTTAGAGGATTTCGTAAGAGTTAAGATGCTAGAAGATTGTGGACTTGAGCTGTTTTCTTTAGGGAATTTGACTAGAAAGAGTGCATTATTATCAGTGGGCAGTTGCCAGCTTTAACTTTGCTTTGGGATAGAGATGAGATCCTTGCACTTTGGGCTTTTCCATTGCTTCAAAGATTTTTTTTTTAGATTTTCAGGGAAATTAGATAGCATTGTTGATATGATGGTTTCAGTTTTTTCTTTTATATGTTTTCTTTTGTGCTTTAGGAGGATTTCTAGTCCTCCACTCTATGCATCTTATCCCTTGTTGATTTTTGTTTTAAAGTAAAGAAGGCATGATTTGAATTTGATCAACTTAGTTATTTAGAACATGCAAATATCAATTGGCTTCTTAGACACAGCACTGAAATGAATGTCACATATTTATGGCGAACATAGCAAATTTATTGTAATCATCCGCTTGTAGGACCACACAGATGGCTCTTTATGGAAAGAAATACTCTTCAGAATCCCATAATCCTTTATCTCAACTATTGAATTTTTGCCAGTTGGATCATAAACCTTTTGATATCAATATGTTAAGCTATTTTCATTTGAAAATCACCGAGAGAATAAAATTTCCCTATTCGGGTTCTTTGACTTATAGTTGGCGCTGGCGAATAACACGTATCATTCATATGTTCGGTGATATCATTCATATGTGATTTTTTTTAATAATTTGTATGGCAGTGCATTTTATTCCTTGATGGACCCTTGCAATTGGTTCACAAATACAGAGATTTTATTCTGTTTTATTTAATGTTGATTCTTTTTCTAGTTAAGTATATTCATTTTTTTTGAAAAAAAATATTGAATCTGTAAGTTTTAAATTTGCAGCCTCAATTTTTGATTTTCATAGATTGGTATTATTTTCCTATTTCTGTTCTTACACATGCAAACATAGCTAGATTTACCATTTAGTTATTGATATTATTTTTCAATTTATAACAGGTTGTTAGAGCTATAGTTGCACTGCTTAAAACAACGTTGCCTGGTTGTGATGACGGTCCATTTCGTCAAGCATTCAAGGTTTTATTGCCTTTTGAGAAAGAGGAAAAGAAGATGGTAACAGTTTATTTATCTCAAGTGTCGTTTCCTCTTATAGGTCTTCTTGTCAGTATGAGGCCAACAGAGATGATTTTACCTTGATTTTCCCCTTCATTTGTAGGTAATTGATCATATTGATAAAATTTCAACTGTTAGGAAATGCAGCTTTATATCAGTTGCCCGTGATATATTCAGCGCAAAGATCTCCGGCACCTTCAAGAGGTTTGGTTCAAACACGCACACACACACATAAACATTCCTGAAATTATAACTTTTTGGGGAAGATCTTCATAAGTAAGATTTTTCCCAATGCATGGAATTAGTTAATAACCGTAATAGTAAAATCTTTTATACAGCAAAGCATGCACTCTGGTTTATTGTACTAATATATAGGTTACAATTTATTTTCATTTTTTTTTTGTGGTACTAGAAATTTGAGCATGCATTGCAGGTAGTGCAAACTCACATAAATTATGCCAATCTCATGTTTGTTTAGGTGAGAAAAAGGTTAAAAAAAACCTAGACCTACTAAAAATTAATCTGCCTTTGAAAGATTATCCAACCAAGCCCCACATATTCATAGGCAAATAGGCATTTCTCTTTTCAAAAATTGCTTATGCGTATTGCTTCTTATTGTGGCCTATTTGGGTTGCCCCTTCATTAATAAAGATCTCTTCATTATTCCATGCATTCTTCATATGATTGTATTCTAATTTTTAATCTTGAAAAAAATCGGATTTAATCAATTTGGCAAGCCTGAAAGTGGTGTGATAGCATCCTTTCAGGATTTTTGAGGTGAGAAGAGCCCTATACACACCGGGAAACTGAATGGTCATAGGGTGGGTTGGTATATAAAGGGAAGATAACATAAAATTAATAATTAACAATTAACAATTGAAGTCCATGCATGATTTGTGTTTGAAACTTTATGAAGTTATAATGGAACTTTATGTAGTTATAATGGTGCCATTCATGGATGGGCCTATAAGGGGCAATAGTACCTCTCTCTCGCATAACCGTACTCTTGAACCTGACTTTGGTAGCACATATCTTGACTATCAATTCCTTGGACCTAGGTTTAACTTAGGACTAATTAGTTGATAGCTAGGTGATTTAACTACAACTAGTAAAATAAAATGTTACTGATGACTCCGTTGATATTTATTACCCATTTCTCACTCCCATCCTCATATTTTTCCTCTTGGGTTCGCCATTCGGGTTGAGGCAGTTCGGAGATTCATCTGCAGGGGGTGGTCCTCTGGCATGTTACAACACATGTGCTTGTATTTGAGAAAAGGGAAGGAAGGATATAAGGAACATTGTCCTAGTCTTGACCTTGTTTTCTCCCTGTATTTGCCTTAACCGATGTTTTTTCTTATTAATTTGTTTGATTTCATCCTCTGACAAATGCTATCCTCCAATTTCTCATCAATTTGCTAGAGCTTGAACAACTAGAAATGGATGTGTTGAATGCCTTGTAAGATTGGAATACAATGCTTTTTGATACTACTTTAAATTACTTAAGCTTTCTAAGAATTAATCTGGCACAATTCTTTTTTGCTTACTTCTTTGTTTGATGTGTTATAACATAAATATTTTCAGTGCAGTTGTTTCTCTTAACAAGCTTGAAATCTGCCTCTTTGTTGCACATATGATTTTTTAATAAAATTTTTAGATTTTACAAAAAGGTTTTCTCACAACAACTTTGATAGCAAATGAAAAATAATGTTCCCATCCTCGTATCCTCTGCTGAGTGGTAGTTGTACCCTTCCTCCTTTGTTTTACTTTCTTATTTTAATTTGCACTGTTTTGATTGATTGAGCATGTTGCATTCCTTAAAAATGGACTAATGCTGGATCTTGTAAATGTTTATAGGAGTCAACTTACCCAAGGACGGAAGGTGTTATTTACATTGGAGATGATATCAAAACTAATTTGTGAGGTAGATGTTTTAATTAGGTTGATGAGTTATTGAATTTCTTTAATAATAGTTTTGCTTATAAATCTCTATAAACTATTAACAAGGTAAGGCTGCATGCTATAGACCCATTGTGGTCTGCCCCTTCACTGTCCCTACATACATGGGAGCTTTGTCCACCAGGCTGCCCCATTTTATCTTTATAAACTATTAACAATGGGAAGGTGTAGTTCTATGTCTTATTGTCATATGAACGAATTAAACTTGGCTATGTATTATGCGTAGTTGTAATATTTAGTTCCCCAAAGTCAGAATCTTACTCAGTTTTATCATTTATGGAACTTTTAGTGCTACTGAAATCACATATTTGGACTGAATTTTTTATATTAGCTTTAACACTAGAATTCCTCAGAAGAGAAAGTTGGGTCTGTTTCATAATTTGGGATATTGCTGCTCAAAGATCTTTATGCTTAATATGTTTGAACAAATTCATTTATAATAAATTTTATGGAAATTCACTGTGCCTTACTGTTTCCCACAGGAACAATCAGTTTCAACTGTCATAACTTCGGCAGCAAACCTGCTACCTCAGGTTTGTCTTCCTTAACAGATATTTGTGTGTAACAAAGTATGGAGTTGGATAGTTTTTGTTAGCACACTGTGATGATAATATTTATTTAACAATAATATTTCTATATGTACATGTTGTTTAATAAATACAACTTAACATCTTTATTTTTCTGTTTTAGTTTCATATTGGTAGAATTTAACCATTTATGCTAGCAGGGGATAGTAACCATAGTATTGACAACCATATATATGAGTCTATGCATGTGTTTGTAACCAATCATGAATTATGCATAATTGAGCTCTTCTAGGATATGTTTCTAATCAGCATAGAAACTTCCCTCACAAACTTTGGCTTTGATGTGCATAGCACGCATGGGTTCAATGTGGTAAAGAAACAAGGACAAGAGTTTCTCTGAATGTAATCCAGAATAGGGTTACTTTGACGATAGAAATGTGGTTAGAGCTTTTTTTTTATATTTTTAGAACTTTAATTGTTTGGTTTTGTCTTTGTCAGGTTGTTGCCAGCTATGTGGAAGACACCTTTGTCCATCAAATGTGACTTATGAATTATATTACTCATTCTAATCTTAGCTAACTGCATAATTTTTACAATCTATTCTGCATATCTTTTATAAATTTATTCTTTAAAAAATAAATATTCTGATGTTGCTTGGATTGTATTTCATAAAAAATGTTGCTTAGGTTGTAAACTAAATGGATTTTAATTCTTCATTTGTCCAATATCAAACATTTGTGTGTACATGAATAGCTATTTATTGTTGTGCTGTTTTTTAGTTGCGTCCTTTTTGTGTCATTGTGTTAGTGTGTCTATATTGTGTTGATTACTTATCCTACGTCCTTATCCATTTGACATTAACAAGATAATCTGTATGCTTTTTACACCAATTTTTGTGTCATTTCTCTCTGTATTTTGTTGATTGAACCCCTCACTACCAGTAAATAAACCAAAAAAAATAAAAGGAAAGCATGCACACACACATGGAAATTTTCATGTATGGTTTCGATCATGTATTAGGTTTTTTTGCTTCAAATGGCATCATAGTTCTTTCGATGATGGCATCATAGTCAATTATTATATTGATGCAATTTTATAGTGCGACTCCAAAATAATGGGAATAAAGAGAATTCTGGAAGGAACTTTGTCATTCAATTTCGGTTGGTGGCTATAGTGAATTTCTCTTGGAAAAAAATATGTTTCTTTCTTTCCTCATCTTGTTGGTTTAGCTAGAGTAGTGTTTTTGTACTCAATAGGTTAAGTCAAAATACATTGTATTTCTTTCTATGCTACGGTGGTTGGATGCGGTGTTTTGAATTGCCTTTTTACTTAGGTTTTCCTTCATGAGGTAACCTACAACTTATCTTTTTTTGAGATACGTTGTATAAGAAAGTTTCTAAGAGGTTGGATGAGTGGATCATGGATGGGGTTTTTCTTCACTTTATGAGGTTGGTTTATTCTCATTTAGGCTTTTTAGAAATTTTGTCACACTTAGTCAAAATTGTTTGTTATTTAAGTAGCATATTTGAGCTAGAGCATTCTATCAAATCAAAGATCACATAGAATTTCATGCACAATTTTATGAAAATAAAAATATTAAGGAACAAATTTCAATCCTTTAAAATTTAGCATAATACAAATGTCACCCCACTTTTCTATCGATCATAATATTGCCTTTCTCCAACCATATTGTTACAAAATCATAAAGGAATTGACAACTAAACTGCATTTAATGCCAATATAAATCTTAAGAATTCAGAACATAGGTTAATGTTGCACAGGAACACAAATGTCAACAAATTTCTAATCGTTTTCATCCAAAACATTAATGTCTCAAATATTCAGTTGAGGAAACTTGCCTTGATTATCCTTTCCCATGCCAAGAGAAGCAATTTTTCCCAAATTTCCTTGAGTTTTATGATTCAGCTTCTCTCTCTCTCTCTCTTAGAAGTAGCCATTACCATTTCTTTATCTTTTTTTGAAGTCTTGGATTTATTTATTTCATGTTTATTCCCTATGCAGTCAAAGTCTTTGTCTGATATTTCTTCAAAGATTGTACATTTTCATCCTTTTACGAAATTAATTGTGACAGTTGAAATTGTACCGAATACCAATTTTGCACAAATTAAATAACTTGGGCATGTTTAGTTGTAGAAAACAGTTCTCATTTTCCATTTAATTTTCCAAAAAATTACAAAAATGTTTGCTAATTTTTCATTTTTACAACAATTATATGAAATAAATGAACAATAAATAATTTTGGCAATATTTGCTTGTTGAAATAGTTTTATTTTCCATTTCTAATTTTAAAATAATTACTAAAATTCCACCTTGTTTTCCAATTTTCCAAATTTAGATCGAAAATTTGAAAAACATATTTTTATGTTCTTTTTTTTTTTTTTTAATTTCTAATTCTTACTTTGCATATGCATGGACTTTAGATCTTGGACCTTAAGTTGTGGTAATTATGTGTAGGGTTTCTTCTAAATGCATGCAAATCCACATTCAGGCCCCAAAATCCATGATCCCAAATGTTACCTCATACAATTTTTGGGAAATTGAAAAACAAGTTTCCTTTTTTATAATTATTTTGAAATCTAAAGATAAAAAAAATAATTTTTTTTTCTTTGCATATTTAAACAAACTCTTTATTTTTTACCTTTTTAATACGAATCTTGAAAAACTAAAAGGTAAGTTAAATTTTTTTATAATTCTTTGGAAAATTAAAAAATGGGAAGCAGAAAATGTTTTACACAACTAGACAGACCCTTAGGCTTTGATCAGTATGCTCCGCCCAAACACATATCACAAACCATGCATTTAATTAACAATATATATATTTACATTTCTCAAGGGTTATTTCAAGGGGTCTACCATTTGTGCTGTATTCTTTTTATATGTTTTTTAATTTCTAACAGTTACTAGCTAAGTTTTAGATTTCTTTTACTGTGATTTATGAAATATGCATATGCCTATTAATAGTTATTTTACATAGTCTAATCTTACAAGGATCCCAATTTTAACAACCTTGTTCTTGTACAAAATTGACATTCCAATTCATTTGTCTTGCTACCATAGTTGTGGTTTTCCGTGCATATCATTGACATCTCAACCATCTGTTAATGTAGTTATCTGACCTTTATTTTGTAGAAATACCTTCTCGAGCAACGAGCTGTAATTGATGTTGATGGAGGGAAATTTCTGAACGAAGATTGCGACCTTCGATCTGTAAGTTTTTGAAATTTTCTACCGATGCAGCACCTTAGATCTCGGGTATATCAATTATTACCTCTTCTGCCTTTACCATTGATATCTCTGCAAGTGTTGAGAAATTTCCTTTACTCGTCATTTGGGAATGTGTATGGTTATTCTCTTCTTTGTATTTGCATTTTTGTTTTCCTGGTGATCAATTGTTGTTGTGTAATCATTGAGCATTTTAACTCGATTGTTGAGGTTTGATCAACATGATGCCAACTTTCTAACTAAAAGCTAAACTGGTTGATTTGATCCGACTTTGTTGTTTCTGCGATAACAATCCTGAATTTTCATGTTCTTAATGTAATGTGCTTCCAGATCATTTGTTGAGCTGTCACACCTATATTACAGAATGTCATGCATATTTTTTCTTGATTGAAGCCTTTCTTTTACCATTCCATTAACTTCTAGTGCCTTATGTTATTATTTTCCTACTTCCTTTGGTGGTTTATTCTGTTTTCCAGGTAGAGTTTCATTTAATTTAGCAGTGAAAACAATTCATGGAACAGTGTGGAACTATAATGATGACAATGACGGTGAAACTTTTTCCATGATCTTTTTCAACTCCATTTAAGGCTATCCTTTCTGTCAAACTAAGTTTTACTAAATCTCCTCAGTGGATCAACTCATGGTCTTTTGGTGTTCCCCATCCTACTAGCATCCTCCACATAAATCAGATCATTCTTTTTAGCTGGTGCATTACATGGAATTTTGTGGAACCAGGTAGTTCAAAAGAAAAACTTAAAAATGGAGGTTTACAAGACACTGAGCTTCACTTTTGTTATTGGGCTGATATAAACAGGCCCATGACTTCTTTGAACATTTTATATGCTGTGTTTGTGTGTGGAAGTCTATTAGTTGATTTAATGTTCAGATTATTCTCTCCTTTCATATGGTCTGTTTCGTGCATTGTCCATTATTTTTTGAAGGATTACATTTTTAATATGATTGCATTTATGTTAGAAATGAATTGAATATTTGGCATTTAGGTTTTTGTTATTCCACCATGCAGGTGCTTCAGTACCTTCTGGACGATGTCGCTGATTTTTTATCTACACAAGTCATTGCAGCAGAAGGGGAGAGAGATACTACTGCAGAACAGAAAGGTTGTGTTAGTTTACTTAAAGCTTTCATTGATTATATATCTGAACGCGAGAGTGAGAATTTTCGTTCTCGGAGACGTGACAATGAAGATTCTGTCACCCTGACCACCATTCATCAAGTATTTCCCTTTCACTTAAGTTGCACACTGCTCTTTTCTTTCTACAGTTTCCAATTGCTGTTTATATGCAAGTTTTAAGAGTATATTTAACTAGATTTTATCTCTCTTTTTACCTTCGTGCAGTCAAAAGGCTTAGAATGGGATACAGTATTCATAGTGAAGGTACTTGAATGCATTTACTTACTACCTTTGATGATTTCCTGAGGCAAACCACGTATGAGATCAAAGAGAAGTAAGAAAATACAAACAGATTTAGAGCAAGAAAAACCAAAGCCTCAATCATTCGGAAAAAAAAAGGAGAGGATTGCTGTAGCCGGCTGTAAATTATTGATAGATCTTCCAAAAAGCTGCTGAACACAACTTGGAAGACTCCTTTTATACGCCTTTGGGGCTTCTCCGGCAAAGAAACCACTATAGTTTTTCAGAGCTAAATCTAAGGGCTGTAAATCTGTCCAGCAGAATTTAAAACATGAAACTGACCAAACTACCTTTAAATAGTTATAACTTACAGGTTAAGTTGTATGACTTTAAAAATAATTCCTATTTGGCCAAAATACCCTAGAAGAAACTTAAAAGACTGACAAATAAGAAAGAACTAGAAACAGTTGTGTAAAGCCAGAATTTGGACACAAAACTTACTTAAAATATATCAAATCAAAGATCCTTGATGTCAGATCATCTCCATGTGGTAGTACTTCTGAAAGCTTTTCGATGATTCTGAGATATTCTTCAGCTTTATTAGTCCACTTAGATGATCCTTGCTTCATGCTTTCATTGGTGTATCTATAGAACTAAAATCCTGTATAAGATGTCTAAAATCAGGCTAATCCATGAAAACTATGAACCTGGTGAACGTTTTTAGGGGTTGGCCAATCAACCGAATTATAAGGGACTTCATGTCCCCTGAAGAAGACTCAGTCCGTGATAACTGCTTATAATTAATAAATAAAGAGACATCACATCTCATGAACAAGATTCAGTCCATCATAAAGGGGCACTTTTCAAATTAATAAATTTTTTTTGTGTTGTACATAAAATAGCCCACAGATGTTGCTGGTGCAGCTTAAGAGTTTGGATGTACGCTACAACAGTGTGTATGGACTTGGACTTGGACCAGTAAACATCCACTGTCAAGTTATGTATCCAATCATAGACTTGGACCAGTGTTTAAAGCTTTCACTACCAACCTAACAAGTCTTTCCATTCCAAAGAATGTCACAGAGGCACTTCAACAGAGGAAAGCAGTATTTGAAGGGTTGGGAGCGTTAGAAAAGAATTAGACGTGGAAGTTGTGCACACTACCAAGAGGAAAAAGGGCACTTGGTTGCAAATGGTTATTTGCAGTAAAGCAATGTTTTAAAAGGTGAAGGCGTAAGGCGAGGCGCTTTACCCTCCGCGAGGCGAGGCGTAAGCCTTAAGGCGTTGAGGTGTAAGCATTTCGGAATTGTATTTTTTTAAATAACTAATAAACAAAATCAATTTATATATAGTAAAAAATTGAGAAAAAATTTAGAATAATGGAGGAAAAAAATAAAAACATAATTTTTAAATATCATATAGGCCAAAACATTACAAAATGAAAAGGGTTCTGCCCCTTTGACTCACATTCAGACGTTTTTTTTTGTTGAACAGGAACAATCAGCAGCTGCAGCAAGAAATTAAAACTGAAAATTGAAAAATGAAAAGGTAAAAACTGAAACAAATCAAAAGCAGCTGCAGCTAGCTTGAGTTTTAGAGACACTGGCAGAGAGTCTCATGGGAGTTTGCTACAAACAACACTGGAGAGAGCGAGAGTTGAATACTCGAAGTGGAGAGGTTGTAGGGCGTCGCAAAGAGAGACAAGAGGCTGCAGAGGGTTGCTGGAGAGAGAGACGAGAGGTTCAAATGGATTGTCGGAGAGGGATGAGACGTTGGAGGCAGATCAGAGGTTGTAAGGGATCATTGACTCGTTGGAGAGAGACAAGAAGCTGGAGGAGTCTTCGAAGCCAGACCCTAGCTTGGAAAGAGACGAGAGCTCCGAAGGGGTCATCAGAGAGAGATGATACCTCGGAAGCAGTCGACGAATCGTCAGAGAGAGACAAGAAGGTGGATTAGTCATCGAAGAGATATGAAGCTTGGAAGAAAGAAGCTTCGTTGAGAGAGGGGGGTTTTGATGCTCGTCAAAGCCCTATCAGACAATTTTTTTTTTTTGTTTTTTTTAACTCAGGTGCTCCCAAAAGGCATACGCCTTCCCATTTGAGGCATAAAAGGCGAGTTTTTCTCCCTGAGGTGTACGCATTTGAGGATTTACGCCTTGGGGAATTTTATGTTCAAAATGCCTCAAGGCGCCCTCACGTACTCCTTTTAAGACATTGCAGTAAAGTATAAACCAGATGGAAGTGTTTAAAGGTTCAAAGCACGCCTAGTAGCTAAATGATATACTCAAACTTCAGGTGTTGATACAGTTAGAATTCTACTGTCTCTAGCAACAAATATGGATTGAGAACTGAAACAGTATGATGTTAAGAGTGCATTTCTTCATGGAGAACTTGATGTAGAGGTCTACTTGGAAATTCCAACAGGGCTAACAGGAAAAGATGTAAAGGGGAAAGTGTGTCACCCTCAGAAATCCTTGTATGCACTAAAGCAGTCACCTAGAACATGGTTTGGGAGATTTACAAGGTTCATGAGAGGAATGAGTTATAGGCAGAGTCAAGGTGATCATACTTTATTCGTCAAACACTCTACAAGTAACAAGATTGCTGTCCTGATTGTGTATGTAGATGATATTATTGTTTAAGGGAATGATAAAGAAGAAATGGAGAATCTGAAACTGAGGATGGCCTGAGAATTTGAGATCAAAGACCTCAGCAATCTAAAGTATTTTCTGGGAATAGAAGTTGCCAGATCTAAATGAGGTATTTTTATCCCTCAAAGGGAATATGTTCTTGATATATTAAAATAGGTTGGGATGGAAAGAAGTAGACCAGTAGGAACTCCAATTGAAGCAAATGGCAAGCTTAGAGTGAATGAAGGGGTGAAGCAATTGATATGGGAAGATATCAACGATTAGTTGGTAGATTAATTTACCTATCACATACTAGACCTGATATTGCTTTTGCTGTAAGTTATGTGAGCAGGTTCATGCAGTGTCCTGGTAAAGAACATATGGAAGTTGTGAATCGAATCCTAAGGTATTTGAAGTCATGCCCACAAAAGGGCATCCTATACAAAAAACATGACACATTGAATGGAGAAGTCTATACTGACTCAAATTGGGCAGGATGTCTGGATGACAGAAGATCCACTACAGGATACTGTGTGCGTGTGGCGGGAAACTTAGTTACATGGAAGAGGAAGAAGCAAAATGTTGTTGCTAGATCCAGTACAGAAGCAGAATTCTAAGCCCTAGCTATGGATTAGATGAGATACTGTGGATTAAATTAATCCTGAAGCACCTACGAATGAACATCAATGGAACCATGAAGCTCTCCTGTGACAACAAGTTAGCAATCTCATTAGCTCACAATTCGGTACTACATGAAAGAACTTAACTTATTGAGATTGGTAGACGCTTCATTGGAAAGAAAATTGAGTCTGGAGAAGTGTGTATGCCATATATCCCTACAGCTCAACAAGTGGCAGACCTGTTTACTAAAGGATTAGACAGGAAGACTTTTGAAGCTCTGGTGGACAAGCTTGGAATGATTGACATCTATTCGCCAGCTTGAGGGGGAGTGTTGAAGATCTGCTACATATGGAAAGCTACCATCCTCGACAACTTTAAATATAGAGTTTGCCGAGAATTAGTGTGTCCTAAATTAGACTTGCCTTATTAGCTATAATTTCCTAGAATTAATTGTATAGAGTGTGAGTTGATTTTTTTCTATTTATAGGCACCTGACTTTATGTATAAAAGCAGCAGTATGTAATGACATTATACACAACATAATACAAAAAGTCATTCATTAGTTTTTTTCTACTTATTAATCTTGTCATGCTCATTAGAAAGCATTTTGTAGTGGGGATTAAGCTCCATGCTCCAAATTAATGTGGTGCTAAATATTCCTTATAGGAGGTAATCCCGTTGTTGGCAAATTCTCAGGCATGACATATGAAAATTGTTCCAAAATGGAATGAACACTAATTATATCCTTAAATTAATTCCCTATAATTCCTAGCACTTTATCTACTTGGTCGTGATGTAAATTTAAATTAAAATTACAGTAATTACCAATAAAATTCCCAAAGTCAATTATTCCCATAATTCCTAAACTTAGGCTTTTAGCTTGACTTCCTTTTATTGGTCAGGGTATGGTTAAACATTTATATGTACTTCATAATAATCACAACAATGTTTAGTTTGAGCCTTTTTCATTTTTCACTTCAAAATTTTTTGAATGCTTGTGCAGCTGCCGTTCCATAAAATTTGATTCTTGCCTAATTCACTTCCTTCTACTTTTTAGGTGGGCGATTTGGGGGGGGGGGGGGAGCGTATTATTGCAAGCAAGGAGTATAGATTAGGGAAAACACCTAAAAAAACATTAGTGCTGTTTTTAATTTCTATTGCCATCTCAGTCCCATGATTGCGTGGAATCATCCTGCTTTATTACCAATTATATTTTTCTTAAAGGAGATGTCTTCAGGCTCTATGTTCTTCTTCTATTAATGAAATTCTTCTTTTAGACTTTTACTATCAAAAAAGGGGAAAAAAACCAAGGACTTTTTCATGTTTATAAATGGGAGATGTTCAGATTACTCAATATTTTTTAGATAACAAGATTATTCCATGAAAAAATGAAAAGGTACAAGTTACAGAGGATAAGGAATCCCTAGAAAAGACAAAAAGTGATTACATCAATGTTGCCTTACAAGAACCCCAAATGAATGTGCCCAAAAACAAGCAAGAAGGAAGTAAGTTTATTATAAAGAAAAACGGGAAAAGTCTCTTGATCCTTGAAAGTTTTTGCATCCCTCTCGAGCCATAGAATCCACAAAACGGCATGCAACACACAAGTCAATAAGGTTGTTCCCGAAATCTCACCAACAAAAAATCATACGTGTTATGCATGGCTATCCATTCCATACTTGGCCACTCGGCAATGAATAAAAAGATCAACAAACTAGCCTTACTAGATCTCCTTATCTGTAGCAAGTAATTCGTACTAATCCTATTGTTGAGAGGAAGAGCCCAAATGGAACCCTGAATCCAAAATCTTGAAAGGAATTTTTTCTTGCCAATCATCTTTATTCAAACGGAAGTGGCTAGAATTGAAGAATTTATAAGTTGAGTAAAGAAAGATTTTGAAGAGAAAGACCCTGAGAATGCCCAATCCAAGCCTAGTGTCCTCCCTTGAAGTAGGAACAAAAGAATGCAGCACACCCAATGATGAAGTTAGATCATCGACCTCACTTTCATTGAGACTCATGAACAAATGCAAATCCCATGAATGATGGCCCATCTAAAAAGAAAAGAAAAAAATTGACGGTGGGTAGTCTAAACAAGTATGCACCAACAACTCCAACCAAGTCTCTCCCAACAAAATATCATCCGAAAAATGAGTTCTATTTACCTTACCTACTTTAAAATGATTAAGAGGAAAAAAAAACAAGTTTTTTAGCAAACTTCTTGGGGCTCATATGAGTAACATTGTCACTTCCATTAGTATCCACCTATCACGTCCTTGTTTTTGGCACATGACCGGTTATGACTCCATCTAAAGTCCAATGGAGGCACTATGCCTAGGCAAGAATTTGTTTTAAAAAACTATCATTTGAAAACAAGTTGGAGACCCATTAAGGGTGAATATTTGTTGAAAACACAAGATACATACATTTTATGAAGCAACTAAAAAGGTTTACTTTCAGTGACAAGCTCTTGACATTCAGTTGTACTTTACATACAACATTTTTCACACTTCCTAATCTACATACATGACCATCAACCAGATACATGCTTAGTATCTCTATCATCTTCCTGCTAACTTGTAATACACGTGAAAAATGGCAATCTCTTGGGAACTTTAAAAAGGGGGCTCTCCTTTAGTTTGAACCTGAAATTGTTAAGGAATAGGGGAGCAACCATGAGCTTAGTAAACATTCTTTATTCCCCTTATCCAAATAATGATTTCTTATATGTATGCATAAGCATAAGGTGCATGAAAACACTCCTTATTCTAAGCAATCTGTTCATCTAAGGTTACCGTCACAAAACATCCAAATGGCAAGCAGTTCCACATTTTTTTCAACATAGCAGCACTGTCCCAACTATGCACATTTTATCTCAAATGAGTGCCAAATTCTAGCTTGGCCAATCACCGCTTAATGCATAAATACCTTCCAGAGGTTTAGGGCCTTTTTCACGAGGGAGCCATAATCCTTGCTAAAATCCCATAACATTGGGGCCACAAAAAATAAACGAAGGGCCAGCTATTTTACATAATAGCAATTCAATAGATACACAAAGACACGCTATGCTATAGCAAGTAAAACCATCATCCTTATGAGATGAATATCTATCACATGAAAATTTCCCAACTAAATAGAATAAGCAACTATAGTAACCAAACGGAACATATATGTAGCCATATCAAGTAATTAGAAATGGCAAGTTTAAATCTTTCTAACTAGGATTCAATTCCATGCAAGATTCTATCTCTATTTCATTTGAATACCTAAAATCCCTAGGTGATTAAATGAAAATTAAGAACACCTACCGTGGCTTTCAGCTTCTTCAAACCTAGTTTAAGTTTCACTCTGAATTTCCTGTATTTTCTCCTGATTTCTGCAGAGTGTTCTCTCTTTTCCTGTCTCTCTCTAGAACTAGGGCTAATAGCTAGAGTTCGTGGTATTCTGTGTGTTGTGGCTGCTCTGCAGGACTGGAATGGTCAAGACATCAGCTACTTGTTGCCAGCTGCTTGCCAAGTGTCTCCTTCAAGGCTGTAAACATGGCAGGATTGCAGCAGCTGGTGGCTACAAAGGTCCTGCAGTGCTGCCATCTGTGCACTAGGTGTCGGCTGCCAGGTGGCTGGTGCTGGTTTGTAGCGCTGCCAGGTGTCACACTTGATTTCAGCATGCCCCTTCTTGTGTGTGTGTGTGTTTCTCTCTCTCTCTCTCTCTCTCTCTCTCTCTCTCTTCCCCAACTCTTATGTTGTATATGTTTTAGCATGTCCCTTATAATTTCCTTTCATCTAAGCCCCCCTACCCCTAATAAATCAAATGGAATTTCAAACATCAGTTGGCACAACTTAATTAATGAATAACATGGTTAGTATGAACTTGTTTGATGCAAAAAAAGAAAAAAAACAAAACAAAGTCATGCTAATTTATCAAAGTTATTTAAATTTACCACAGCCTAACGGGTATGGGTATCACACCACCATTCTGATGAACTCCATACTTACTCTTAATAACGTGAGGCCATAAGGAACTAATCCCTAATGGGAATTTCCATAACTACTTCCCAATTAAACAGAGATCCTTTTAGAAACCAAATTACCAAGCCCCAATCCCTTTTGAGATTTGGGTCACCCAACCACATTCTAAATAACAAGGTGATCCCTCTTATCCTCCCCAAAACTCTCATAATTTTCTCCAAGGGATAAAAATAAATGGGAATATTAGAAAAGGAAATACTAATAAGAGTGCTCTTACTCATATGCCCTCTTCCAACTAGTCTCCTCCCCACTCTCCTGGCCATAAGATTCCAAAAAACAGCCTTCGAAGGATTACTCCCTAAAGGAAGACCTAGATACGATAATGACCAAGCTAAAGAGTCGCAACTAGCTGGAGATTTGAAACCCTTTAAGTCACTACTATTTAAATTAATACCCACCACCCTACTCTTGGACAAATTTATCTTTAACCCAGAATTCTCCTAAAAAATTGCTTAATTAGCTATGCAATAGTTGCATATAACATGATTTCTTGCATGAATAATCATCTAATATTCCTATATTTTAAAATTTTGGATATGAATGTATAATATCATAATTAGATTTTAGAAATAATATAGCACATCTTTTGTTTTAAAAATTTGAGCAAAAGACATGACCTTCCCTAACGTTTGACAAAAAGACAAGGACCTCTCTAAAAATGCCATAGGCCTCTCCTGAGGTTTGACAAAAAGATGCGGACCTCCATTGGCCAATCTGCCCTGCATTTGATTTTTGGGACACTTCTACTCCTTATTGGGCTGGCCTTTTTGTCAAATATAAGGGGAGGCTGAAATCTTTAGGTGAGGTTTGCATCAAGGGAGGTCCTTGCATGGAGGTCCATGTTTTTACCAAACCTCAAGAAATATCAATGTCTTTTACCCTAAAAATTTTAATTTAATTAAAAAAAAATTTTTTAGGTCAGGTACCAATCTACATATTTTAAAGACTAAAATGTAGATAGTGCCTTTATTTAATTATATCGATTGAAAATTTTTGTTTTCATGACTTATTTATCTTTCCCTGTATAAAAAAATGGTCATTTTTTTTGTTCCTAGATTGTACAAAAAGCAAGCACATGCACAGTTTGTTGAAATAAATTGAGCGCATCATTTTGATTCTTTATGAATCTAACCTCATTTCTGTAGGGGCAATTTGGTACTGTTTTTTTTTTTTTTTTTTATATTTTCTGTTTTTGTTGCTAGAAGAAACATATTATTACAACATGTTTGTTTATGTTGCTAGTTTTTTGTTTCTATTATCATTTTTAGCAAAAATATAAAATCAAATTTTTGGTTTTCAGCATTGTGCAACGTGTTGCTACAGTACTTTAATATACATAATTGAATTTTTTGGAGTAAATGAAAAAAAAAGTTAATTAAAATTGACATAAAATTACCATATGAATATAAAATACTGAAGGCAAAGAAACCAAAATCCAAAATGCTGTCTCTCATGATGCTCTCTCTTTCTTTGTGTCCCTTCCTTCCTCCACCCTCTCGCACGTTGCTCTCTCTCTTTCTCATACGAAGCTCATTATGGTTTTGATAGTATCAAACAATGCTAAAACGTTTGATCAGATTGAGGGGAAGAGAGTTAGGTCTGGGGTGGAAGGGTAAGTAATTATTTAGAATTATTCCTGATGATGAGAAAGGGGTTGGTTGGCATAGTTTTGTAAACTTATTCTGCAGAGTACTTGACTCACTTCTAAAAATTAGCAGCGCAAAGGCTGTCCCATGTATAGGAGTTACGTTGTGTACTAATTAGCCCAAACAGGCCAGATCGTCTCTTCAGGGAATGTAAATTAGTTTTAAACTAGCGCAAAACAGGAAAAAGAAAATGAGAAAACAATTTTATTGAACATGGTTCAGATTCGAAATCTTGGGGGTTTTGAAAATTTGTGGTGAATTTGAAGTGACGTGAAACCTAAACTATGAACCTAACAATGACTCAACTAAATGAAAATATACTAAGCTAAACGATAAATAAAACTGGACTAAATAAATAAACTAAACCCAACAATAGAAAGAATCAAACATTTCCTAAATAAAAATGACTAAATTTAGACTAATAAAAAACACCCTCAAGATATTTAACATGACATTAGCTAAAGTAAAATAATTAAACAATCACAAGGAAAGGAGGGAATGAGAGAGTCCTAATCAAATAGTTAACTTCAATATAATAACAGCAAGGTAAACACAAGAATAAAAATGTCCAACAAGTATTAACTCCTACAATGACTTTGAAATAAAATAGATAAACTGAACTTAATAATATAAATAATCCAACATAATTTAAATTCAACAACTACAAAAAAAACAAACTGAATTTAACCACTTAAATAATCTAAGCAAGTATTTAAACTAAGGAGAGAGAAAAAGAGATCCAACAATCTTTAAACATGTGTATTCACTGCACTAATCAACTTAAACTAACAATAAAATGAAATACAAAGGAAAAAATAATTAATTAAAGAGAGAGAGAGAGAGAGAGATAATCCTAACAATAATCTTAAATGCAAATAAATAAAACAATACTTAAGAGAGAGAGAGAGAGAGAGAGAGAGAGAGAGAGAGAGAGAGAGAGAGATAGAGATCGAGGTGTGGTTGGCCGTGAGTTGAGCTGGAGATGCTCGGGTCTCCACACAGCAACAGCGGCGCAGCTCCCAAGCTGAGAATAAAAACCCCACGCAACCCCCCTAGCTGTCCCAAAACCCTAGCCTCTTTCTCCTCTTTTAATCCCTTAGCCTCCTTTACTTTTTTATCCTTCCTTCCAGCGCCTACTCACCCTTTTGGACCCAGCGCCTATACATGGCCTCTTGCACACACACACACAAGCCTTCTTGCATGGCCGGGTCACATCAAGACCCAGCCCTCTTCACGTGCCAGCCATCTGCCCTCTGCCCTCCTCCTTTTCTTTTACTTTTCTTTCCCTTTTTTGGCTCCCCTTCAGCGCATCAAGCCACCCACACACCTGGCCTGCATTTTTTTTTTTTTTTTTCAATTTGGCTCCTGTTTGTTCCTCAACTCACACACGGCCATGGGCCTCCAAATGCACGCATGCAAGCCCACTTTTCTTTCCAACCGGCCTGCCTCTTTAATTGCATGCAGCCCAGCCCACTCATGTCCACATGGCCCACGGTTCTTGTATTGTTTTAAGCCCAGCTGCCCCATGAACCCAGCGCACCAATTGTCCACGTAAGACCCAGTCCGCTCCTTTCTTCTTTTGCCAGCCCCTGGTTCTTCACTCAATGCTCAGCTTCTTGTCGTACATGCGGCGTCTCCTTGTCACGCGCATGGCTCACGTACACGGTTTCTCTCACGCACAACCCGCGTACATCTTTAATATCCAAAAATTGTCTTGCAATAATAGGACATGAATGGCCATAAATTTATGAAAAAAATAGGCTATTTATCTCAAGATTATCAAATGAGCTCAACGTTAAAATATTAGACATAATTAGGCATTTAATTAAAATTATAATCGTCAATGCATGAATTTAAACGCCTAATTATGCATCTTTGACGCGTAATCGGCACTTAAGGAGTTTTGTCAAGATTCAGGTGGCGTAGGTGATGCTAGTCCTTTGGCCCCTAGATTTTGGACAGGTGGTGATGGAAGGGAAAACAGGCAATGGAGAAGGTTGCACAAGTAGTTCCCGAGCAGCAAGAAGATTTAGAATATGGGAAAGATAAGTTGTGTTGTCAATGCAGGAGCGAACTGCAGAAGGATTCCGGGGCAGCTAGGGTTATGAAAGAATGAAGGTTCCTTGCTAAGGTAGTTAGGGTTACACTCCAGGAAGAGGAGGCCAAGAAATTATGTTTGGGCCTCTTTCTCCTCATTTTGGATTTGGCTGGTTAGTGGAAAAAGGACGAACCTCTTTCTTAACTAAATTGGGCCATATAATTGAAAAGGCCCATTTAGCTCCGACTTTATTTTGAACTTTAGGTTCGTGCGTCTCAATTGGATCCTTTGCTAAAGGGTCATGCCCCTAGTCAGTCCCATTTTAAGGATAAAGGAGATAGGCCCAAATCTTAGATTGATCATGTTATTACTCAGGCCCGTTGTTCTAGCCTAAATTCACTAGAACAAAATAAGGAGAAGATGGATTTTCTCCAGCTATTAATGTAAGCCTATCTCCAGCTCTCAATGATACACGTGGAATAAATCAAGATAGGGAGCAAGTCCAGGACAACATTGGCTTGGTCTCGGAATAGCCCCTTGGTGACAAAGACCACAAGTTCAAAAGTATCAGAGTGGCTGATGCTTCTAATTCGTGCAGAGGGACTAGCACCGGGAGTTGTCGAGGCCAATAGAGAAATGGTAACTTGTGGAGGAAACCTGATGTTTCAAAAAGTAAATATGACAAGTTTAGGAGTCCCAAGGTCTACACTTCTCGAAAGGCTGCTTTGATGAGTATGGCAATGAGAAATTTAATCAAGGAAAAGAGAGAGCAGTTTGGAGAGGTAGTGCCTAAGATCTTAAAGAAGAACTTAAATGGAGAATTAAGTGGAAGATATTTGTGCTAAGAAATTAGGTAATTCTTGTGATAGGGTTAGCAGAGATAAGGAGCTTAAGAAATGGGTGGGCCAATCAAATTATGAAAGTGATGATCTTAGTAAGTAGGTTTGTTGTTGGACGAGAGTAGGGAGGAATGTGGGTATATTTCAGACTCCAGTGATGTTTTAGGCGATTTAGCTTATGTATCTCCGTCCCCGTTGGAAGGACTGGAGGGGCTCTCCATTTTTGGATGATGGTTTGTTTAATGATCAATAATGCAAAGGTGGAATATTACCAACTCCAGAAGTGGAGTTTCCGAGGAAGGTTTTGGAAGTTCAAGGTTTGTTGGATGAATTGGATTTGAAGTTGCGCAATCCGGGGGAAATGAAGTGCACTTTATTGAGGACAAAAATCAAATTTAAAAGGGTCAGAGCGTGTACGCAGATTTGAAGTGCTCAATGAATTACGACAGAATTGGACTGAAAAGGGAATTCTTGGTCTATTGTGCTTTTTTTTTTAAGGGGTGGACTTCTTGTCCCTTTTGGTTGTATCTTCTCTTTCTCATTCTAGTACACCTTCTTTTCTTTACAAAAAGATATAAATAAAATAAATAAATCCATAAATTTTCTAAAAATTTTAAAATAATAAATCATCCGAAAAATCTTTCTTACCATTTTCAATTGCCATGTACAATAGGATTGTTCTTTGAGCACTAAAAGTGAGTTTAAACTTATAATAAAAAAGAAAGGTCGTACCCAGTGCACAAGGCTCCCACTTTGAGTGGGGTCTGGGAGAGATGGATGTCGGCAAGCCTTACCCCCATTTTTGGAGAGGCTATATTAATTTATAGTTTACATTATTTTTCTATTTTTATTATTTTGATTATGTTTTTTATAGTTATTTTGATTCAAGGAAAAAAATGAACGTGAGTTTGATTAGTTTTTGGTTTGTTTTCGTCTTGGAAATATTAAACAAGCTGCTATTCAGTCTTTAGTTTGTGTTTCTGGTTTTCTTTTTTCTTTTTTTTTGGCTTCTATTTCCATAATTTTTTACAGCAATGCCAAGTGGCCTGATATGTGTGCTTTTTTAAAAACAAAGACATTTTTAGGGAATTGGTAAGAATGTATGTGTTGGAATATGGACATTTTTAGATTACCTTTTGGTTTCATATATTTTTTTATAAGTAAATATGCATTGTATTGAAGGGCACAAATTATTTTGAAAAAAAAAAAAAAAAATAGCTATCAACAAATTATAGGTAAAATGCATTGAAAAGATATGTAGTGTAAATATACCAGAACTCCAATAAAACAGAGTATGTAGGAAATGATCCTTCAGTTTCCAGGTTGGAAGTTCTTTCCCATGGAACGCTCTCCTCCTTTCCTCCAAATACACCAAGGAGCTAGCTCCCACTTCCTAGTTCCCTGCCCAGAGTTTCTACTTCCAGTAACTAAGTAGAGCCAGAAAACAGTTGAGTGTAACCCAGCCACATATTCTAGAATCCAAAGCTTCCTTGGCTGACGGCTGTGGAGCAGTGAGTGGCTAGCGCTTTCTCCATTATTTGCATTGAAAACACTAATTTAATAGTGTAACTCCTCTTTTCCTTATGTTACTCCAGTAAGAATCGCTTTACTGATCAAAACAACACCTTTTTTGGAGCTCCAACTTTCTAAATAACCTTCCAAGGACAATGAGCACCATTATAATTCCTAATTAGCTTATAAGGACCTAACCCAACTTTTAAGTCTTATCTCCCGACCACCTGACCCTGTCTTTTCTGTTGGGGCAGATTCTGGTACTGGGTAGCTTGCCCAAGAGATTAACAACCTGGCCCACCTCCCAGTCCTGCACCCCCACTCCTGAAGTTCCAGTCAATACCATTAACTGCACAAGAAAGCACATATCTGAGACCAGTTCTTTCTTATCTTTGGAAATTCTAAACAGGGTCGGAAAATTTTCCTTTAAAGCTACATCACTATATCGAAAATCCAGACAAAATTTGATTCTATTCTCATATCCTACTTCATAGCAACAAAAGAGAAAGCACTCCGTTCCTTCATAATCCCCCTCCCAATGACCAATGCCACAAGAAAATCTTACTTCTATTTCAAAAACCACCCTCTTCTGGAGGCTATTGTTTTCCACAATACATCTCCACAACTACTTAGATGAAAGAGTTCCGTCGACTCTCAGCCTGGTTCTATCAAATGAAATTATCTTTCTTTATTGCCTAGAAAAAAAAAATGTCTTTCTTTGTTTGTGTTTCCCCAGGCAAAACTCTTTGTAATTTTCATGTATCCTGGCCATTCCTACTGGAATTGTAAAGAGTAATAATAAATAAGTAGGCAGATCGAACAACGTGCTTTTGATGAGCATGAGTCTGCCTCCTTTGTTAGGTAATGCTTCTTTCATGCCGTAATCCTTCAAACCTTTCAATGAAACCAAAGAGTCTGGAAAAATGTGTTCAATAATACTAAAATAAAAAAGTTAAACTAGTGCATGTATACAGTGGCATTGTCACTGGCACATAGTTGTTAGAATCTTACGATTCACGATTCGATTCATACAATTCGAACCACTTCTACACTAAATCGATTTGAATCTTACTAGTGAATCTAAACACAACTGAATCATTGCCGAATCTATCAATCCATCTTGTGAATCTAACAATTTGATCTGAATCTATCAATTCACACAATTTTGGAGCTATCATATCTTGACAAGCCCAACTAGTTTGAAACCCCCAAACCAAAGTTTCTTTCTTTCTTTTTTTATTGCTTTTATTTTTACACAATTACCTTCATCATTCGTTGTCTATGTCAATTTTGTACTAAAGAAGAGGAGAAATAGAATTTTAGGTCTCATGTTGTCTTCACAAAATCATTCTTCACTCTAGGAGGAGTATAGTGTTCTGCCGTTGAGAAGTGGCAGAACACTCACCGGCTATGGTGGTACTCTTGTTTCGTTGTGTTGTTAAGGTTTAGTTGGTTTTTTCAGTAGTTTGTTCAATTATTATCATTTTTTGGTTAATTGTTTTTTTTCCCCTTTTAATCCGAGAAAGAATATGCATGCAATATTATTATTTTTTAAAAAATTTTGGTAAATACCGAAAATTTCAAATTTTATTTTTCTTGATTCCTTCCCTTAAACAATATAAAGTTCATTTTTTTATTAATATTTCCTAATTCATTCTCTTACTTTTCATTTGTTTAGGGAAAGCATATAAATGAAATATGATTTTTTTGTTGTCAAATGTGTTTTACTATTTTGCTTGTTGTTTGTATATCAATATATGCATGTCATTTACAATTGATTTTGGAAATTTATACCGAATCTTACGATTCGATTCTCTATTCTGGATTCCCAAATTGGAATTTCGATTCACGATTCGAATCTCAATTTGACAACTATGCACTGGCATTATAATGGAAATTGGTAGATTGGGCTTGAGCTCAGGGTCAGATATGTTCAATTGTTTATTAATTGATGAATAATGCCACTTTTATGACAAGTTAGACCAAGAAGTTCTTGGACTGTATTTACCAAAATTATTTGTCATAAATTAAAATATTTATTTTATTCCTGTTTTTTTGAAATTTCCAAAATTGGAAGAATGTGTAGATGAAGTGGAACAAAAAGTGAATGACAAATAGAAATGAGTGTTAGTGTGCTTTAGAATATAACTTGTTGTCTTGTTCTATAAACATTATAGGTGTGCAAGTCTAAGTCTACTTATTTAATGGAATTTTTCAATTATTTTTTTGTACCAATGATACAGGTGAATGAATCTGAAATCCCTTTGTTGCATGAATTTAATGGTATTGCACGCGAAAATTCTACCTCAGTTGAGGTAAATATGTTCTGGCATGGAATGTGTTTGTGTTCGTACTTATGTCACATTCATTCATTACCTTACATAAGTCACTTATCCATACATATGCATTTGAAAAAATTTTAGGAGGAGCGACGTTTATTATATGTGGCAATGACTCGCGCTCGCAAAAAGCTTTTCATTCTATATGTTATCATGGACCCAAATTGGCAGGTTCAATCTACATCATTTCTATTCTCGTACTGTATTCATTGCCTTATTATTTCTTTGGGTAACAATTGGATCCTTTTAGGTGCTTCAACCTTCTCGCTTTTTAAAAGAGATTCCTGGTCATCTTAGAGAGACACAGGTGTGTTTCGGTCCTTTTACTTCTGTGTTGTCAATTTTAAGCGTTGAATGGAAATCTTAGAGATCCAGATTTTTCGTTTAATTCTCATGCTATGTTATTAAAGATGCTTACTGCTTAGTGCTTATGATATTATCCTCATTCTGGATAATTATGTACTAAACTGGTCTCTGCAAATGGGAAGTTGGGGGTGGGGGCTGGTTAAGAAAATTAGGTTCTCCCGCTGAGCTTTTATTGCTCATTCAATCCTATATTTTCGGGTTCTTGTGCAAAGAGAGATATCTCCTGTCCGGGATCTTCTTCTTCATAATATCTTATTTTATAAAATAAATAAATAAAGCTTGTCTTGGATGTGCTGAATCTGTTTCCTATAAACATGCTTTGTTTGCTGCAGGTATATGTCAGAAAGATATGTTGTGTATTGAGAAAGTGTTTTATAATGGAACAGTATGTCTGTCTTGCTTTATGTAGTTAATATAAGATTTGTGAAACACAGACTGAATAAGCCCCAATATAATGTAAGATTATTATACATTTACGATTCATTATTCTATTATTTAGTTCCATGAAAAAATAGTTCGATGGGTAGCATATTTTACTGGAAATACATTTTATTTGGTTCTAGAAAAAATGTTAAACCCTGTTAAGTCACTTAATGCAACTGTCAAGGGAGTTTAGTGGAATTTCTCAAATATTAGTAGTGGTCTCAAATGTCAATAGAGATCCCTTTAATGTTGGAAAAACTTCGAGGGCCTCCCAGCTATTGTTGCTATAGTGGACAGAAAACCACCTGGAGTGAAGAAAAATCCAAATCAGCCAATAATCCAGTAAAGGATGGGAAACTCACCTCCAGAAAATATCAGCAGAATTTCACTGTTATTATTATTAAATGCAATGTCTATTGGAGGATGAAGACGGTCCATTGGTTCTTTTATCAAGGTATTCTTGGCCTTTGTACTAAGTTGTAAGTGGACATTAAATGATTTCTCTGTTAATCTTAAAAATTGTTGAAGTACTGGGTAAATTGGAAGATCTAATCACAACTATAGGTCTCTCATTCTATTTATAAGATATGTCAAGTATATAACAATGACCATAACGCCATTACTAACTCATGGTTACTAACATAACAACATATGCTAATAATGCTAAATGACCAAAATAACTGGTAGCACTCCCCCTCAAGCTAGAGCATAGAAATCATATGCTCCTAGCTTGTTACAAATGAATTTAACATGAACACTTCCCAAGGCATTTCTAACTAAATCAGAAAGTTGAAATTCAGACTTCACATTAGTGGTTGTAATGAGCTTTTTTGTACAAGTTCTCTAGAACAAAGTGACAATCAACTTCAATGTGTTTTGTCTGCTTGTGGAAGATTGGGTTGGAGGCAATATAAATAGCAGCTTGAATCAAGTCCAAAGACTGAGAATGTGGAAAAAACCAAGTTTTCCAACATATTCTTCAACCATCGCGTGAGCTGTGGCCTGTTACTCTGACTCAACAATTGATTTGGCCGCCATACTTTTTCTTTTTCTCTTCCAGGAAACCAATTTACCACCAACAAAAATACCGTACCTTGTTGTGGGTCTATTTTCAGAAGGTAGCCCAAACCAATCTGCATTTGGCTACCCCTGAGTATAAGTGTGCCCCCCATACTGATCTAAGAGACCTCTCGTGCACCTTTGAAGTATATTGAGATGCAAATTACTACACCCTAGTGATTTAATCTCAAAGAATCAAGAAATTGGCTCACAGAACTTTATTGCGAAAGATAGATTTGGTCAAGCGACTGTGAGAAACTTTTTGACATATCTCTAGTACCATCCAGGGTCAGGGAACAAACCTGCCATATTTGGCACCTACTTTTGGGTCCATGGGTGTATCAATAGGTTTGGATCCCAACAACCCTTTCTCATGTGAAGGATCCTCTGTGACGAAATGGTTCTTGTACAAGATTAGGATGCTTCTATGCCCAAGAAGTATTTCAATGGCCCCAAATCTTTGATTTGAAACTTATCCTACTTTGGGTTCTCGGAATGTCTTTTCCTAGGAATAAATTAGTTATAATAGGTTATGATTAGATCATCCATATACACAATAAGCAGAATCTTACCATATGAATACAGAGTGATCTACTGGACATAGTTGGAGGCCAAACTCAAGTACTAACAACATTAAATTGACCAAACCATTCTTTAAGGGATTGGTAGACTGGTTTAGACAATACAATGATGTCTTGAGATGACCTACTAAGCCCAATTCCCCTCGAGCAACAAACCTAGGTGGTTGCTTCATATAAACCTCTTCCTAAAGATCACCATATAAGAATGCATTCTTCACATCTAACTGATGCAGAAGTTGTGGTGACTAAAGAGATGGACAAACTAGCAAGTTTGGCAACTGAGGAGAATGTGTCTGAATAATCCAAAATGTACACCTCATTATACCCCTTAACAACAAGGCGGGCCTTTCAATGAGCCACGAGACCATTAGGATTGGTTTTCATGGTATATAACCCAACAACAATCAACCACAGACTTATTAGGAGAGGTATTGATTCTCAAGTATCATTATCTTGTGATGCATGCATCTCTTCAACAATTCCCATTCTCTACCTTTAGATTTAGGAAGAGAAATAGAGATAGAGTACTAACAAAACAATAATGCAAGGGTGACAAGAAACCATAGCAATCGAAGTTGATGGAATGTTGCGTACATTTGCATTTACCATTCCAAAAAGCAATAGAACAAAGGAGCATTTGTGAAGAAAACAATGTAGGGAATTTCCCACCAAGAACAGAGGATGACATTCTATTGACAAAAGAGCTAGCGGTGAGCATAACATCACTCCAGAACACTTACGAACATGTACCCAATATAGTAAGGTACGAGTGACTTCAAGGATATGTCTACTTTTCCTTTTTGTAACCCTATCTTGTTGTGGAGTTTGGGGCACAAATGACTAATGAACAATACGAGACTAGGTCATAAGTATAGAATTGGGTACTTAAGTACTCCTTAGCATTATCACTATGAAGTGCCCGAACAGGAAAATCAAATTGAGTTTTTATTTGAAAACAAAAGGCACAAAAGGTAGAAATAACTTAGAACTATTATTTGTTAATTTAAGCCAAGTCATCCTTAAATAATCATCGACATAAGTTACAAAATATCAGGAGCCCAACTTTGACACTACTTGACTATGACCCAAATAGAATGAACTAACATGAAAAGTCTTGCTGCCCATTTATTGACTTGGGAAGCAAATGGAACATGATGATACTTTCCAAATGACAAGACTCACACCCAATACTAGATGCAGAACTCAAATCGGAACTTTTTTTTTTTAACTTTTCTAATGAAGGATGACCAAAGCAATAACAGATTTAAAGGGATGTAGCAGCAGAAGTGCAGGCGATTGGAGGTAATGACTAAAAGTGGTAAATTCCACTAGCTGCACATCCTCCCCCAATTGTCTTCCATGTCTTTAAATCTTGAATGACAACAAAATGAGGAAAAAATGTGATTGAACAGTTCATGGATTTTCTATTCTCACTAATAGACATAACATTGAAGGGGAACTTGGGCATGTACAAAATAGAACAAAGAGAAATAGAGGAAGTGGGATTTACTGTCTTTATTCCCTTAACGAAAGAGGACCCATTGGCAAGGGTAATATGACTTAAGCTTTCAGAATACTAGAGAGTGGACAAGAAGTTAGTTAATAGACAGTGGCTAAATGTATATAATCCAAGGAGTAGTGGATGGCAAGCAAGCTATAGAGTTGCCCACTTGAGCAAGAGATGCAGTGGGAGGAAAAGCTTGTTGGATGCTTGCTACTACTAGCACTTGGAATACTCTTCTTTTGGCATAGATACAGTACATTGCTCCCAAAGTATGGAATTTTGTGGTGGTTGTATTGGCAATGCGTGGCAGTCTATGGTCAAGATCCCAACATTGTTCAATCATTACCTTCTTGTCCACAATGAGTGCACTTGCCGGGGGCGGGGGGCGAGCTCTACCACATCCATCCCTTTCACCGTGATCACTTGAACCACCTTGAGAACTTTCGTGACTGCTTGGTTGACACCCAAAATAACCTTGTGTTATGAAAGCAATCTTCTCAAAGTCGGGGGCTAAAACACCAGATGCAGGGACTAAGGAATGTGTGCTGGTGGAAGCATGAAGAACGCAAGAATGAACATCAGCAAATGATGACAACTCTACACTACCAAGGATCTCAGACTGGACTGCCTCAAACTTGCATTTCAAACTCTTTAGGACCTGAAGAACTGTCATATGCTCCCTCTACTTTTGCATCTCACAAACATCGACAGTTATGGATTGCACAATGTGAAGCTCCTTACAAATGCGCTTCATTTATGCAAAATACTCTATAACACTCATGCATCTCCCTATTGTAACTGGAAGTACTCTAGGGATAGATCATACGTTCATGTAATTGTTTACTAGAATATATGAGCTTGACATAATTTCAACTCTCTTTGCATAGATCTAGATGCACATCCCAATCAGGGTTCCACCAAGTTCCACAATAAGGAGACAGTCAATGCATCTTTTGAATTCCTACTTCTTTCCTTTTGTCGTGAGAGGGCCCAGATTGGAACTTGTATTCAAATTTACCTAATCCTGTCAATAGATCTTGACAGCCTTAGACCACTGCACATAATTCTTTCGATTGTTATCTGTGGCAATGATGAAGGAACATACTTCTTGGGATTCATGGACTCCATACCAACACTCACAAATGAATTCAATGATAAGCAAGGTTAAGAAACAGCTAGAACAACTGAAATGGCCTTGAACAATTGACAGACAAACTAATGTAGCATTGCCACAGCCCCAAGAAACTCACAAACAACCACTGCCACAACCACAATAGACTTACCAATGACCCTAATGGTGCCAAACAACCATTAACAAAGTGTCACTAGGGAATGATAAAAAAATGTTGGGTATTTGAACAAAATACATGACTAACAACTTGATATTATGGTGTGTGGAAGTATTTAAGACATTTTGGAAGAAGTTAGAGCAAAAACAGGCCTGAAGAACCTTTCATGCATGGGCATATGGGGTTGTGTGAAATTAGGTGTAATCCTAAGAGGGGGGGGGGGTGAATTGGGTATTTTTAAAATTCTAGGCCTTTAAGTCCTAATTTTAAAATCGCAACTACATACACTAGCTTGAAGATATTCAAATATCAGTATTACACAACTTAATAAATTCAAGTTAAGCTTATCTCAAGCAATTCAGTATTATCCAATCAATCTCAAGTGCAACAATTATTTAAAACATACACAATAAACAACTAATCAAGCGCAAGTAGAAATAAAAGTGAGATAAGGGAAGAGAGATGCAAACACCAAATTTTACGAGGTTCGGCCAACCCGGCCTACGTCCTCGCCTTGGGTAAACTACCCAAGGATTCCATTATACCGCTCCTTAACTTGGGACGGAGCTTTCCGTTACAATATGCTGCTTATAAGAGGCACAACTTCCTCCTTACAATCTACTACTTACAAGAGGCGTAGCTTCCTCCTTACAATCTGCTGCTTACAAGAGGCGTAGCTTCCTCCTCCCCGGTTCACAACCCGAACTGTACATACAATGGATAAATAAAAATTTTCGGATACACTCATATGCTTCTCAACAAGCTAATGTGTACAAGTGAAATCCTAACCACTCTCTTAAGATATAACTTGAAGCTCAATGGAGTAAATGTGTTGATCTCAATATGATTTTTGTAATAAAAAAATATATGATCTTTGTATAAAGATATGTATGATGAGTTTCTCAAAAAGATCTAAATCCAATACGATAAATCTCCAAAAAATGATTTTCAAATAATATGTATGTTGGAGATCTAAGGTTTGATTTCAAATAGATTTTGTAAAAACAAGAAAGTATGAAATCTTTGAATAAAAATATGAAAGTGAATACTTCAAAAATTTAAGCCCTAGTATAACCTTTTTCCCAAAAGATTTATCAAACAATGAATAAAACAACTAGGGTTCTTACTCTCAGTAAAATATTTAAATATAAGAATATGAGAGAAGAAAAAATTTGAAGATAAAGATTGAATGCCCAAAGAAAATATTTGTTTATCAAACCTCAATACCAAAGATGCTTGCAAGATATGTGAGTGAATTCCCTTTGAAAACTGAGAGAATGCCCAAAAGATGTCTGAATGTGATAAAGTGTAGGCAGAAGGTCTCAAAATTTGTTTCTAGGGTTTTTAGGATTGATATTTTTAAGTACTTTCGGCATCTAGACGGTTTCTGACCGTTGGATCATTGAAAAATATTTTAAGTAAAAAAAATCTGCTCGTTAAGTGCTGGAGCATCAGTCTACCTGACAAACTCATCGACGAGTGGACACACTAGTCGACAAGTGTCCTTCACTCGATCGGCGACGAAACCAAGGGATTCGTCGACGAGTGGTTTGTCTGAGAAAGTTAGGGTCTCGGTATTTTCTCATCGACGGGAACATTCATTCGTTGACGAGTAGCCTTCATGCATTCGTCGACGAGGCCAGGGGACTAGTCCACGAGTTCCTTATTATTCAGCCCTATTAACCTTCTAAGATGTGGATCCAACCTAGAACAAGTGTATTGTTTCATGAAAAACATGCATCCTAGGGTCCTTCTATTGGTCATTTTGAGCTTCCAACTATATCTTATGAGACATGTAAATACAAACAACTAAATGCACATTACAATTTAAAAACTGGATTATCTTCATCCTTTTGCTTTTCTACTTCCATGGAATGAGCCAAGCCGTATGCGCTTCAAGTTCCTCATAGCTTCTATAGCATTCTTACCATCCGTGCATACTAAGTAATAATCCTGTTCAAAAGCTCAATGCATAGGTAAGATATTATGTGATTTGTCATTATCAAAATAGGATTGGACTCATAGAGTCAACAGGTTGGAGCTTCCTACTATCGGCTGGCACATGGGGCTTCCTCCGGCAATGAGATTTCACATCTGTATGGATCCAAAGGTTCTGTGGCTAGTTATGGGGTTGGTTTTGCAAAATTTGAAGGGGTTCTTGAGATTCTTAAAAAGCAGCAACATCCAGAAAATTTTCAGGCAATTGTCATGTTTTCTTGTGTATCCTGGACTCATTTTTCTGACCTCTAATTGTGTGGTTAATCCTCCTATAATGGCTGGTTTGCATAGGAAGATTAGGTTTATTGGCAGTGGCTATGCATTTTGGGTTTAGGTTGGATCTTGCTTTGGTACCATGTTGAAGTATTGTGTAAATTGGAAGACCTGATCACAACAATAGGTCTCTCCTTCTATTTTTAATATATGTCATGTACATGAAAATGACCATAATACCCTTACTAACTCACCCTAACTAACATAATAATAACACTAAATGACCAAAAACCGCAACAAATATATTCAAATTGTACCTTCAATTTTTTACCAATGTTTTGTACCAATGTTACCTAGAATGTGGAATGTTCTGGTTTGTGGAACGAAACAGGATCATGATATGGCACATGCTATGTGGAATATTAGGGGTATACATAAGTAGATATATTGGTGAAAAAAGTGAAATGGCATTTGTATATTTTGGAGAGGATGTTGAGGTGTATCTAGATGTAGAAGAGATCTTCTGTTGAGAAATAGATTAATAATGGTAAAAATAGAATTAAAATGTCATGATTCCCTACTTTTAACTAACAATAAATTATGTTATGTTAAAAATATTGAATTAAAATCTTGGATCGTTAGATTTAGCATTCGGGAACGAAAATGTTCCATGTTTTGGAATGTTCGCACGAATACGTGGTTCGCTAGGGTGCTAGCTTTTTCTGGTAACTCTGGTTTGTACCTTATTTTGTTTACCTCTGGTTCCAATTATTTCTCAATTTGCTTCTTTTCCAACTTCCAAGGTTCTTACTTACGTGATAGATTATCATATGTGCATAGGCTCAGCCGAGTACAGAAGAGTTACCCACTAAGCATCAAGGCGTGCTAAAAGAAAGTGCCCAATATTCTATTGGTCTACTAGGAGAAAGTGAAATTCCCCTAGTAAATGAGATGCCTGATGATTCTCTCAATATCCATGTGGATGAGGCATCAAAAGAGTCAGCAGAACTAGCTGAAGCATGCAACGGAAATATTTTTTTAAGAAGGTATTTTTTAAGTGATGAATGCACTAATATTTATTTCACGTGGGATTCAACTTTTTCATGATTTTCCTGTCTTGCAGATTTAGTGTAGAGGATCGAGGGATCGTTTCTAACTTATTTCATCTATGGGCCAAGAAGCAAGCATTTCAAGACCCTAGAAGGTTGCTTGACAAGGTAAATAATTGGTTGCGGAATTTCTTTTTTAAAATTTTATTTTTACTTCTGCAATTCAACTATTTACACTTTAATTTCCAGATTTCATCTCATGCAATTTAACATTTAATTTATATAAAAAGAGAGCCTTTTCTTGTGATGTAATACTTAATGCTTAATTACTTTTGCTTCTAATTTACTGGATGCAATTTAACTTTTTTTTTTAAACAAAGAAATTTATTAGAGAGAGAAAAAGAGTAGTGCAAGAAGAAAGAAAGAAAACAGGGAGGATAAGATATCCTCCCAAATCAAAAGAAGGAAAAAAAAAAATAATAATAGTAATAATAATAATAATTACAGAATAGCTGTACTGGAGCAAAGCAACGCAGTCCTGCCGTGAGTCTACCATAGGTAAATGCCGAAAGAAACTATTCGCCAAAAGTCAGAATGAGCAAGGAACACTACTCTATTCCAAAAAAAAAATTAAGAGAAATGCCTCTCTGCAATCCATACACACCTAAAGATAGCCATAATCAAACACAGCCACAAAGCCTCTTTATTTCGCCTTCCTAAAACCCCCAATAATCATAGCAAACAGTGTCTTCAAGTAGGAAAGGCGCAACCAACTCTCTTCAAAAATACTAAACTACTTGCTCCAGAAGGTCCAAGAGAAATGACAATGAATGAACAAGTGTGAACAAAGGACAAACATCAGGCAATATGGACTTATTAGGTCTTCATTTCAGGAGTCATTAGTATTAAACGTTTCCAACATTGCTGTCCACATAAAGGCCTTACTTAGAAGGAACTTTAGCCTTCCAAATCAAAGAGCGAGGGGCAACAGGAGTAGGCATTAGGAACACTTGTCAATTGAGAAAGGAAAGATTTACAAGAAGCATGCCCGAAAGAGTCTAAACCCCAAACTCTTTTATCACTTGCCAGTTGGTAACCAGGAACTGAAAGAACAAAGAATGTTGATCAAAGGGTCAAACTTGTTAGCCTCTCTTATTAAGGCTCTTTACAAAATCCCAAGAGTACCCACTCTGTTTCCAGATGAAGAAAGCAGAAATAGGGATGCCATGAAAATAAGACAAGCAAAAGAGACGAGGATATATGATAGCCAAAGAAGCCTCCCCAGTCTTTCCCCATTATCAACACTATACTAAACACGCTATGACAACCCCTGGAGTGAAAAAAGCTCCTTTTACCCATCCAACGTCAAAGCAACTCTCTTGAAAACTGGGTCTTAAAAAGAATCAGCAGTATGGTTACCACCTAAGGGTGCCCTAAATAAGTAATGAGTCAACTCAAAGCACCACAACCAGCTAACCTAACAAAAAGACTCAAATTAGGGAAGTTAATTCTAAGACTGGTCACTTTTTCTGACAGCTGCAAAATTGTTAACATATTTGAGAAACCAATGTTTTAAAAGGCGAAGATGTAAGGCGAGGCATGTTAGCCCTTAATAGGTGAGGCATAAGCCTTAAGGCTTTAGGGATTTACAGGTGTATGCCTTATGAGAATTTATTTTTTAGATTAAAAACATGTAAATTTAATGTAAAAAAATCATATATAATTTGTTAATTACTTGTTGGCCATTCAAAAATTGCTAACTTGAGTTCATTATATAAATCATGACAAGAGATAGCTTTAACAATACGAAGTTCAAATTATTTTTTCAGGATCTAAGATGCAAATCTCAATTATTTTGGAAAGGTTGAGGTTCAAGAGTTTTAGCAATCAACTTATATTATGACATTCCTTTTGTATAAATATGGAGTTAAATTTTCTAGCTAAATCTAACTTGAGAATCACAGATCCAAAATGTGTATGCCTCAACTAAAAAGGCGCGAAAAGCATTCCTTTTGTACAAATGCGTAAGCCTCAGCATGTAATGCGTTAGCCAATCTATTCGGTATTTTAGATTGAACCTCGAGGCAATTTAGGCATGCCTTGCCTGAGAACAGGAAAAAGCTGAACAATAGGCACCTCTAATCCATTTCCTCCATCTCACTCCAAACCCTTTTTTTGTCCATCACTCTATCCAAGAAATCCAAACACGCATGATCATAATCTTTTTCAAATTCCAATTTCAAAACTGAACTCCCTTTATTTTTTCTCACGGCATCTTCAACAACCTCATTTGCTACCAGAGCTCCATCTAAAATCTATCACCAATGAATGCACTTGGACCATCAGAAATAGCATCCAACAAGACGCCTGCCCTTAGATAAAACTTTGATAAGGATCTTATGCACACTGGTCACTAGGCTAATTGGCCTGACATCCTTGCCTCTAGTAGCACAATCTTTTTTAGGCACAAGGGTAATAAAATTCGAATTATCTCCTACCTACAATCACGTTATGAAAAGATCTTCCTACAAAAGATCCTGTTAAGCTTGATATACATTGTTGGCCCACAACCTGAACAACTTAAGATTGTAGGTGAAGTGGTAACCTAACATGGTATTATAGCTGGTTACCAGGAGGGTCCCGGGTTCTAGTCCTGTTACCCACATTTATTGTGTGGTGTTTTAAAAATTATCATATTCCCTGTAATGGGTGTTATTTATCACGTATACATCTCTTCACACACTATCGAGCTGCACGTGCGGGAAAGTGTTAAAGCTTGATATACGGTGTTAGACCACAAACTAACAGCTTAAGCCTTTAGGTAAAGGGGTCATGTAACAGATCCCAACCATGCGGAAAAAATGCCATTGTAAACCCATCCTGCTGAGGGGTCCTCTCTCTGCCCCTTTCAAATGCTGTACCTCCAATCTCCACCTTGCCTCTCTAACCACTCCGCTTTCTCTATTGGAACAGGGCACCATTCCAACCCCCAATCATTGCCCCGTGTCCATCCTCAGAAAAAACAAAAAAAAAGGGTTCCTATAAAAATCAGTAATCATACCAGCAATACAATCAGGGTCCCTTGTAATCACACCCCTATCTCTAATTCTTTTATAAAATTTCTACTCCCACTCACCACCTGATGGACGAATCTCACATTACAGTCTCTGTCCTACCAATTAACCTCTTCCCTCAGAAGAATGTGCTTAAATTCAGTAGTTCAATCCTTCTACCCACAAAATCTTCTGCGAGAGGTTCCTCCTCAGCTAACTGATCTATAGCATGTAGTTACTGCAAAATATTTCTTTTCCTGGAATGCACTTCACTAAAATCCTTCCAAATTCTAAGTTTATCTTTCAAAAACTCCAGCTGTCACTGATAAAAGCCATCCCAACCATCCACAGTACATTCATCCCACCACTCCTCATCCAGCCTCAGAAAGTTGTGACATGTCAGCCACATATTTCAAAGCGGAAATAAATTGGGCCCCACTTCATGTGATTGGATTCAAGCACAAAAAGAAAGTGATCAGAAATCACTGTAGGAAGTGCTTCTTGAATAAGGTTATGAAAATCGTCCTCCCAAACTGTTCGTCAATCCTAGTAGCTACTACCTATTACCAGCAGCAGACAGGGTAAATTGAGCATTACAAATAGGAATAATCCCTTAATCACAATATCTAGTGAAAGGGTCAAACTCCTCATTATTAGTGGATCTAATAACGTGGTCATTTCCTAGACACCAAGTAGGAGAACACAAAACATAAACCGCTGCAAGCTCATCCCATTAGAAACCCCTCAACCAAGGACCATTAGGGCCATTTACTAAAGTCATCCGCTGCTGCTCATTACCCTCAATGGCTAAATAAATAGACGTAGAAAGAAGCCTAGCAACATCCAGCTTGCATGCAAACCTCGTGGCCTGAATAACCAAAACGCCACCCAAGGATCCTGTAGAAGCTAACAACTTCCAATCCATAACCTAGAATCCCAAAGACTCCCAACGAGAGTCTCTGCAACATGACAATGTCAGGGAAAACTTGGTCTTACAATGTTTCCTCATACTCCCAAACCCCTAAATCCAATTCAACAACTTCATCTTGACAACTTACTAACCCCACCTCTCTTACCCTCCCGTCTCCAAAAATTTGATTGTACAGTCAAATTTTTGCAGTTTCTTTTCGACTTTTTTTGTTCCATCGTACGTTCTATTGGACAAAACAATCTTCAAAGTCTGACCTATAGGGTTAACTAACTTGCAACAATAGCTCCTGTGGATCTCGGTTCTCTCTTTCATCCCCCAGCGGATCTATGGTCATGGTCCTCATGAATAATTTTTCATTTATGACATTAACAGGTGTTGGCAGAATGTCTTTGTCAAGGTGATACACTCATTTTGGATGCCTTGGGTTTCATGCCCAGTGTTAGGAACAAGGCAATTATTTAATGGAAGTAGAGTATTGTAATTAGAATTTTCTGAAGGAGATTAAGAGCCAAGGTTTCTCCAGCCAAAATCTCTTGGGCATTGCAATCCCAGAAAAGAACCCTACCATGTTGCTCAGGTACAGAAGCAATAACAAGATCTGCCCCCTAGATGCAGTTTCCATTGATAGAATGACAGGTCTCTCGATCAGAAAAAATGTCTGAATCAGCCGAATTCACTCTAGGAGGCATATTTAGATACTCGTCCTTGGAACCTCATGTTCACGAATCTCTTCCAGCAGCAGATGGGTCTCTTCCTCAAATAGCTTTTACTAATCTGGTTCAGAAAGGTCATCTTCCTACAGCTAATCAGCCATATCCACTAACTGTCAGTCCTCCTGCTGGAATATTGCCTCATTCATATCAACCTTATAAGAACCATCAGCCCTCTCCCAACTCTTAGCCTTATCTGAAAACTCGAGGTTTTCAACTTGGAGAGTCCTTTGAAACCGTATTTGCATTGCATTCCCTATTGCTAGATCCCTATTTAGTGCAACTCTGTTACTGATTTCGATTTGCCATTAGTGGCATCTCCATTAATGGCAATCCTTCCTTCTGCTGCTAATTCTCCTCCTTCAGACTCTCTGGCCTCACTAACCTCGTGGATGGCCTCATTAGTTCCCTGTGTCATAAGTTGGGAGTGGTATTAGGGTTGGTTTGGGCGTGGACACAACCTTGAGTCTTTGTCTGGATGCTGGCTATGGCAGGAATTATGTCCAAGACATGTATCTAAGGATTGGGTTGCCTGAACTGCCATTCTTCCTCCTGTTTTCATTGGTAGCTCCACTCTAAACTTGGTTTTGTAATTCTAGGTTGGACCTCATCCAAACTATTAATCCTTTAGGATTTAATGGTCTCTTATCATTCTGCATTAAACTCTATCTCTTTCCTTTTTGTTGAGAGCCCCCAAAGGAGCACCCACATCTATGACCTAATAGCCGCCAAGGGGGCATGAGAGCTGCCGGAAGCTTTCCCAACTCCTTCCCCATGAGTTCAAGGTAATTCAAACCCTGCATCTTCCCTTTGGGAGGCAAGTGATGCACCACTCAGCCAAAGTCCTGGTGCTAAGTTTGTTCTTTTCTATTAACTATGAACTAGTTGTCATTGTTACTTGATAAAATTTTTACTATTTTTGGTTTTACTTCTTCCACTCCTAAGCAAGTATGAGTTCTAATCAGTTTGAGTTTTTCTTTGATTGCATCTTATTTCCAGGTTGGCTTTGTGATTGATGAGCGTTTAACAATCAAGAAATACAAGCATAAGGTATTAAAATGTGTGCATTTATTTTGAATCAGTTTCTATTTCTTCTTCTTTGCTTTCAAAATTTGCACTGGTTCCTTTCAATAGCAGCAATCATTGTGTTCTTGGCTGTGCAAAAAGATTATGAGGCCAGGTTGGCGTCTTGTGATGTTGGCAGGTAGCCAAAATGTGCCGCCGTATTTATTCAATTAACTTTCTCTACTTTAATTATCTCATTCTGGTTGCATGAAGTTGGTTTGTGATTTCTCTGTGTGTCTCTGTGCATGCGCTTTGGGGGTGGATGGGGGGAGGTTGGAGTTGATATGGTCCAAACCTTTGTTTTTGCATGAAGTGGCTATTCTCAACTCTTAATGCTTGAATTTTAGTACAGCGCATTCTCACTCGAGAGTTAAACACATGAAGAACTTAATGTTTCATTTCTTACATATGATATGTTACAACATATAGATGTTGCAATACTTAAAACGTATTGATATGAGCTTGGATCCCCTACCTGCTCATAAATTCAGACCCAAATCCAGAAGACATAAAATCACTGAAAAAAACAGGGTATAGGTCAAGGTTTATGAATTCTTGTACTGATTTCTGCCAGTTGATGCTCTATCCAGGAGGGGATTCACTCGGTGTGTGCGTGTACTATCTTGATGCTTGTGACTTGTTTCTTGAATTATTTCAGGATTTGTTGCATATGCTGAAGTCTTGTTTGAAGGGTGATGATGCGTTACAATATGCAGAATATGTAAGTTCACTTGCTCCTTCCAAGTTATGTCGTAGCTCAATTGTTAGTTGTTAAAATATGAGATGGGTGAAATTTGGAGGACCATCCCTATGCAATGCATGACGATGGTAGGTAATTACTTTACTTTAGCAATTAGTGTAGGCCAGTCATAATTAAATATCCTTAAATCTAATACCTTTTCATACCTAATCTATTTTTGTGGCTATGTAGGTCATGATGAGAAAGTGCACTCGGTTTTGCATTTATTTATTTTATAAGAATGCATTTTGTGTAGATCAAAATATGTGCACATGCATGTGTCTTTGTGTGTGTCAAACTATCAGTACGAGTTGATAACCAAATGGCACAGTTTTGCAAATTGAATGTCATGTTTTCATCTGGTTTAAAGACACTACGCAAAAATGCACCTTCTCCAATGCCTTAATATTGTTATAGCTTAAGGTTTTGGGGCTGTGTGATAGTTAAATATGGTATCTCAACCCTTCTTTTCTAGGTTGGGGTTTGAACCTCTTTACCCTATCATCTTCTGCTATCTATTGTTTTTTGTTTGCCTGCCTCTTTGATTGCTGCAGGGTGGAGGGTGTCAGCTTGATATATGTTGTTGGTCCGGAGAGCTTAAACTTTGACCTTTTGGGGCCAAGTGGTAGTTTTGCAGTGTCAACATGGAGCTATCCTTTCAAAATAATAATAATAATAATAATTGTACAACTATTCATATTGTGGACTGGGGATGTTGTCTAGGGTCCCTTCTGTCTTCTCAAGAAAAAAACTGAAAATCTACTTCCAAATGTCTTGGGAAGGACTACACAACAAATCGTATGGAATGGACTTTGGTATACAAAAAATCCAAAAATATAGTTTCTTACACAATTTTCTCCTGTATGTAAAACAAATACATTTGTTTCTGCCATAATTATAAAAATTAGAGGCTTTATTGTGCAATATACATACATATGTATGCGTGTGTGTGTGTATATTACATATGGAAGTAGTTGGCTAATATTGGAATTTTGTTGAGTAGGTTTTGAGATGGCTGCGAATTCCTGCTGACAAACGTGCTTATTTGATGAGAGAGAAACAGGTGATGTTTTCAGCTTAAGCCACTTTATTCTCTCATACGTTCTTTACTGTAATTAGAATAATCATCCCTTTTGATGTTTTCTTTCATGGTTTTAAGAAGATTTCTGTGTGGAACTTTTGCACTTGTCCAATTTTGTGCCACCCAAACTTTCATTTCCGCTGATTTTACTTTCAAATTTTGACAAGTGGAACCTTCCAATGTGCAGTTCTTGCTGCTTAAAAGGCCAACTATAGTGCCTTAAGCACTGAAATTTGCATGCGAGTTAGGAACTTGCATCTTGGGTCTAAAAACATGGTCCATATTGCAGGGATTAGTACCAAATATTTCATTGAATTTTCCAATTCATTTGTTCCGTTTATTGCAAAAGAATTTCAGAACTATTTCAAGAATCTAGTCTACATTAGGTATGTGATAGTTGAAAGATGAAGATACCTAGAGCCCTTTTAGCCTTATGATGCAGCTTTCTTACCAGATATTTGCTGGAATTACAAACATCAAATTAGTTAGTTTATGAATGCCACTCAAGTCTCTGGCAGAAAAATATAAAACAGTGTAGAAATCCCGAGTATCTCCGTATCTTAAGTAAATTAGGGAAGTATATAAATATAGAAGATTGTATATTATTGAGTGATTCTGTTAGGAGATTGTTTCCATATTTAGATCTTGATTGTATTATAAATTTTGTATATTGGTCTGTACATATGAATTCAAGAAATACAGAAATTTCATTCTATTTTCATGGTATCAGAGCTAGGGTTTCTAAACCTTAGCTAGCAATGGCCGACGACACCATCAATAGCAAAGGGTCGAGCTCCTCTGAAACTCTCAATGGCGACTCTAAAATCACCTCCATCGCGGGTTCGAATGGGCTAGACAACTCGGCCTTTCCATACTCAGTGGAGAGATTGAACAGAAAAAATTTCCGTGAGTGGGCTCAGTCCATCAAGCTTGTGATTGAAGGCAAAGGGAGGTTGGGATCCCTTACCGGCAAGAGGAAGAAGCCCGCCTCAACCGATGTTGTAGCACTGCAAAAATGGAAGTCCGAGAATTTCATGGTGACTGCGTGGCTCGTAAACTCGATGAAGCCTTCAATCGGAAAGATTTATCTGTTCTTACCAACAGAGAAGGACGTTTGGGATGCTGTTCGTGAGACGTACTTTGATGTCGAGAGCTACTCCCAGATCTTCGAGATAAAGACTCGATTGTGGCAGATGAGGCAAGGTGAGAGAGATGTCATCGATTACTTCATGGAGATGACACACCTCTGGCAGGAGCTCGACTTGAGTGTTGAGGAAGAGTGGGAATGCTCCGGCGACAGTACCCGCTACAAGAGGTGACTCGAGAATGAACAAGTCTTCGAGTTCTTGGCCAGCCTCAACCGCAACCTAGATGATGCACGAGGAAGGATCCTTGGCCGGCGCCCCCTACCTTCGACTCGAGAGGTCTTTGCAGAGGTGAGGTGTGAGGAGAGCCGTCGTCACGTGATGCTGAAGGCACCGCTCAAACACACTGGGCCTAAAATATCAACTCTAAACCCGAAAGGTAGTGGGCTTGAGAATTCAACCCTAATTTCAAAAACTCCTGTAGGCTCTGGCTCTGGGCAAAACACTCAAAAAGGGAGACCATGGTGCGAGCATTGTTGCAAGCCAGGCCATTCAAAAGATACCTACTGGGAAATTCATGGAAAACCTACAGATTGGAAGCCGAGACAATCAAAAAAATCATGGCTATTAGACTACTATTGATAATTCAGTTGAGAAATCTCTAGCTGAGAAAAATAATAATACCCCTCCAAGTGGCGCATTCAGTTCAGAGCAGTTGGAACAGCTATATAAAATGTTCTCCATTCAAGCATCGGGTCAGTCTTCCACTGGTTCTTTTGCCCACCAAGGTAATTTTTTGTCAGCCTTAAATACTATATCTCGTTACAAATCACCATGGATAATTGACTCAGGTGCGTCTGATCATATGACTGATTCTTATCACTTGTTCTCATCCTATTTACCATGTGCTGGAAATTTGAAAGTTAAAATTGAAGATGGATCACTCTTATCTGTTGCAGGCAAAGGAAGTATTCAAATATCTGATTCTATAACTTTAAAATCTGTTCTACATGTACCTAAGTTGTCGTGCAATTTGTTATCCATTAGCTAGTTGACAAAAGACTCCAACTGCTCCGTTAAATTCATTTCCTTTCACTGTGTTTTCCAGGATCTATCATCGGGGAAGACGATTAGCAGTGCTAACGCGTGTGAGGGACTCTACTACTTTGAAGAGGCAAACATGAGTGAACAATGTAAAACTGTTTTTTGTGATTCTGCATCTATTTCTAGAGATAGTGCAATTTTGTTATGGCATTCTAGGATGGGTCATCCAAATTTTCAATATTTAAGACGTTTGTTTCCTTCCATCTGTTCAAATGCAATGTCTTCTAATTTTCAATGTGATATTTGTGAACTTGCAAAACACCAACGTAATTCCTTTCCAAAGTCCCACATACAAACCATCCAACCTGTTTACTATGATTCATCGTGATTTGTGGGGGCCTCACGCTCTCTTAATCGCACTCATACAAAATGATTTGTTACTTTTATTGATGACTATACTCGTATTTATTGGGTTTACTTGTTGAAAGATAAAATTGAAGTCCGATCTACTTTTGTCAGTTTCCACTCCATGATTCAAACTCATATTCAAATTTTACATACTGATAATGGTATGGAATATTTCAATGACATCTTGGGACATTATCTTCAAGCAAATGGAATTGTTCATCAAAGTTTCTGTGTGGATACCCCTCAACAAAAAGGGGTTGCTGAACGTAAAAATAGACATATTCTTGAAGTAGCTCGGGCATTGATGTTAACTACAAATATGAAAAAGTATTTTTAGGGTGATGCCTTTTTAATAGCTACACATCTCATTAATCGAATGCCTAGTTGGGTTCTTTCCTTTGCCACTCCTCTCTAGAAATTCCAGGAATATTTTCCCAACTCTCAGCTCCGCTCCAATCTCTCTCTAAAAATCTTTGGATGTACTACTTTTGTTCATGTTCATGCTCACAATCGGGATAAATTGGAACCTTGTGCCATTAAGTGTGTGTTTATTGGTTACTCTCTTACTCAGAAAGGCTACAAATGTTATGATCCGTAACAAAAAAAATTGTTTGTTAGCCTTGATGTCACATTCTTTGAAATCACTTCTTATTTCCAAAAGCCCTCTCTTCAGGGGGAGAAGTGGAGTGAAGATCGGTTCTTTGATTTCTCAACTGCTGATTCTGTGCTATCTACTGAGTCTCCCATTGCATCATTTCCTGAGCCTCCCATTGCATCATTTCCTGACCTGTCATGTGCAAATGATCACTTAAACTCAGGGGGAGATGCAGAAAAACAAAATAATAAGGAAATACTTGTTTACTCAAGAAAGCCAAAAACAAAGTACAGGGAGAATCTCATACCTAAGGCACCAAGAGAGTTGGAACCGGTGATAGCTCCGAGCAATCTTGAGTCCACGCCCAGTCCCAGTCAGGTAACAGATGGCCATGAGCTTCCTTCTGATAAATCTGCACCTGATGACATAAATTTACCCATTGCAGTTAGAAAACAAACTAGGTCATGTACTCTATATCCCTGGTCAAAATACATGTCTTATAAAACTCTATCTACAGGATATCGTGTTTTTAGCTGTAAACTTGATAGGATGAAAATTCCAAAGAAGAAGCCCTGGAAATTCCTGAATGGAAGGAGTTTGTCATGGAGGAAATGTGGGCCCTGGGAAAAAAATGGAACTTGGGATGTTATAAATTTGCTGAGAGGAAAGAAGCTAGTAGGTTGCAAATAGGTCTTCAAAGTAAAATATAGAGCTGATGGGACAGTTGAACGATATAAAGCCCGACTCGTTGCAAAAGGGTTTACACAGACCTATGGCATTGACTACGCGAAGACATTTGCACTAGTGGCAAAACTGAATACAGTTCGGGTCCTTGACAGCAAACTTAGATTGGCCACCACAGCAACTCGACATTAAGAATGCATTTCTAAATGGCGAGTTAGAAGAAGTCTACATGACAATACCACCAGGCTTCAGTAAGAAAGGTGAAGAAAACAGAGTATGTAAACTTAAGAAGTCCTTGTATGGACTTAGGCAATCTCCTAGAGCATGGTTCGACAAATTTGCAAAAGTAATAAAGAACCAAGGATATTGACAAAGGCCATCAGATCACACTATGTTCTTCCTACAGTGTGAAAGTGGTAAGAGAACAATTTTGATAGTGTATGTTGATGATATAATCCTAACTGGAGATGATACAGTGGAGATGGAAAGATTAAAGAAAGTTCTAGCTACTGAGTTTGAAGTTAAAGACCTGGGGCAAATGCGGTATTTCTTGGGAATGAAAGTTGCTAGATCAAAAAAGCGTGTAAGTGTCTCTCAGCGAAAGTATATCATTGACCTCCTAACTGAAACTGGCATGCTTGGATTAAAACCTAGTGAAACACTAATTGTAGTAAAGAGGGTCAAAGATTGCGGAATACCAGTTGAAAAGGAGAGGTATCAGAGATTGGTTGGTAAGCTAATCGACCTATCACATACTAGACCCGATATTGCATTTGCGGTAAGTGTGGAAAGCCAACACATGCATTCACCAAAAAAGATTCACCTAGATGCTGTGTACAAGATCCTCAGGTACCTCAAGGGCTCTCCTGGCAAAGGACTCTTCTTCAAGAAATGTGAAAGTAAGGAAGTAGATATTTTCACAGATACAGATTGGGTAGGATCAAGGAAAGATAGAAGGTCTACCATTGGATATTACACCTTCGTATGGGGAAATTTGGTAACTTGGAAGAGCAAAAAACAAAATTTAGTGGCTCGAAGTAGTGCTGAAACTGAATTCAAGGTAGTTGCACAAGGGATATGTGAAGGACAATGGTTACGGAAACTCTTGGAAGAGTTACAAATCCTAGTGAAATTTCCTATCAAGCTCTATTGTGACAATAAAGCAGCCATTAGTGTCTCTCTCAATCTAGTTCAACATGACAGGACTAACCATGTAGAAGTGGACCGACACTTTATCAAAGAGAAGGTTGAAGAAGGAACCATCTGTATGACTTATGTACCTACCAAGGTACAAATTGCAGATATCTTTACTAAAGGGTTAGCTCGACAGAGCTTTGACGATTTCATTTGCAAGTTGGATATGATCAATCTCTATGATCCAACTTGAGGGGGAGTGTAGAAACCCCGAGTATCTCCATATCTTGAGTAAATTAGGGAAGTATATAAATATAGAAGATTGTATATTATTGAGAGTGATTCTGTTAGGAGATTGTTTCCATATTTAGATCTTCCGATTGTATTATAAATATTGTATATTGGTCTGTACATATGAATTTAAGAAATACAGAAATTTCATTCTGTTTTCAAACAGAAATAAAAGTATTGTTCTTTAGCTCTACATTTCATGCTTGTAAACAAACATGTGCATGCACACACAGATCTACATCGATGTGTGTGCGCATCTGCACTACTGTACTCCATTGCATTTTCTTTTTAGTGAGAGGAGCAAATTTCATTTGTTTTTTACCGATTTTTGTATTCTACTTTTCCTTCTGAAAGATTGAGTGGAAGATATAATGCATTTTGCATTCAGAGGTTCTAACTTTGATGTCCGGCTTTCATCTTATAGAACATTCATTGCTCTGTATGCATAGAGATCCCTTGCTTGTCACACTGTAGAGAATCTAATGCAGTTCTTGGTCTCCTTCCAGGAGCATTTCCAGAAACTGAGGATTGAAAAGTCAATGGGTTCTTCTGCACCTACTTCAAAACAGGTTACCCTACATTTTCAATTTTGAAACACGTTATATTTAATACTTTCACTATCCTTCATGACAACAAGAATTACAGTCTGTTTGACCGGAGAAAAAAAACTCGAGAAAAGAGGGAAAAAATTAATTACTTTTCACATAATTTGGTTTAATAAGAGGAGAAACATGGGTTATCGTTTACAAGTCTCTCACAAAGAACATGGGTCATCATTCACAAGTCTCTCTTAAAGAGCCACTTTTTAATATTCACTACTGTTCAAGTCTCTTTGAGTAGTTTCTCGCCTCCAATTTGTTATTAATATTATTATTATACATTTTAAATCTCCACTTGTCTCTGCTTATTTTGTTTGCTTCCATTTTATGTATTAAAAAAAAAAAGATTCAAGACCTGTTTAGTTAAAAACAAAGTGTCGCATTGTTTTCCACTTTTCTAAAATTTAGGTAGAAAATTCTGAAAACAATAAAATGATATTTTCCAACTTGCTCATATACAAATTTGGAGAATTTAATAATATAAGGTGGCATTTCTATAACTATTCGAAAATCTAAAAATTGAGAATTGGCAAATAGTTTTGCACAAGTGAATTTCTGTACGTCATTCACAGAAACCCTTTTTGCCCAAATGCTCATGCTGGGGCTGTGTCAATCTTCTTATGTTCAATATTCTGTTTTGCACTGTTTTGTGGCAGATTGCATATTTGCAAAGTTTGGGATGCACTGTCGTCCCTACGTCGCGTCTCCATGCTTCACATTTGATTGAGCAGTACAAATCACTGTGACAAGAGAAGCCATTTTGACTTCATGGAGGATATGAAAAGATGCCTCTTAATTCTTGAGATTGTAAATGTTTCAGAGATGACAATGTGGATTGCTATTATATATATATTGTTGTGTTTGTTGTATTGTAATTTTAGTAGTATTTCCTGTGTTCTCTGTAAGCTCTCAAGTTCATTTTCTATGCCCTCCATAATTCAAACTGATAATTTATGTATCACATAAAATAAATGAAGCTCAAGTTTAGAGCTGATTTTTTTTTTTTTTATTAAAAAAAGAAAGAGTTCATCAAGCAGTGACACTGATCTCTACTCAATCACAGCCAATATCTGAGCTAATCATGAATAAATACTAACAAGTTTTAGTGAATGCAAACCTGGAAAATTATACAAAGAACCTCTTCCTTCATGTGTTCGTACATCTGTTTCCTAAATCATGCACATGTTAAAAATGGATCACTCTCTTTACATGTTTGATTTCAATGAATGTAAGATCAATTTGTCATATATCTAACATTTAAAATACAAGTACATGAACACATATAGGGGAAGATTTCTTATATAATTTTCCGGAGGCCTCAATCCCTTGGCAAATTGATAGAAAAACAAATATCGACATTTATTAGATTATTTATTTATTTATGATTTCCACATTCCCTATTGAATGTAGACTTCTTCCCTAGTAATTCTTTATGGGCAATTTTGCTTATCCACTTATGCGAATCAGTATTTAGAAATGTAATTTGAGAAAGCATAAATTCTCTGCAAAGACTAGATTATCCACAGCACCTAAATCACTTCACCCCCAGTTATTTAAAGAAATTGTAAGCTGCCAAAATCTCCGTGAAGCTTTCAACATTGGTACTTCCCTTAAGTTTTTTCTTTTCTTTTTTTATTAAGTGCTTACTTTTTAATTTGAATTTACATTTTCTTTTTTCTTTAGTCGCAATATTGAAAATTGCATAGCACCTTTTTGAATGTATTCCCGCCCTCAATGTTTATGAATGTGATGGGATTTATTGATGAATTATTTTCATTTTGAGATGACCAATGAACTCTGGTAAAGAAGAAAACAAAAGCCAAATGTATATATATATATATATATAGAGAGAGAGAGAGAGAGAGAGAGAGAGAGAGAGAGAGAGAGATAGAGAGATATTAAAGGAAGAAAAATATTAGAAACTGGTTTAGGTGGAAATCACTCATTGTAGAAATTCAAGTCGTCCAAATGTGCATTCACAGCGTTCTTGTTTTTGTAGTATATACAGGATGGCTTAGCTTTCGTGTAAAGAAAAGCTCTACAACTCAAATAATATAAAAAAGGCAAAGTAGGAGAGGACGATGCAACTTTAGTCAAAGGGATCAATTCGTGGGTCATGCTCACTCGCCATTGCCATCCCAGTACAAAGGCATGTAGGGCACATGACCTGCAAAATACAAAGGAGAAAGCATTTTAAACCTTATCATCCTATTTACAGAAAACAAAAAATGAAACTCAACCAGTATGAAGAGAAATTTGGAAGTTTTCAATGACTACTAAGTGATCTGCATGCTTTGAAGAGGATCAGATTGACAACCCAGGAACCTTAATGCCAAATATCAACTGAGAGAACTTAAAATGATGGTTTTCTAGTTCAGTGTAAAGCCCCCACATCAGCCCATAAAACCATTAGTTCATTGGGTTGGCAGGAAAACGCAGCTATTCTATCATCTATAAATAAAAAAGTTGATAATTTATGCAGATAGTAACAGCGAAACCAAATTTTTTCAGGCATCCTACCTTTCCTGACCCCGAACAGCTAGAGCATCTCTCAGTTTTGGGCGGTGAAAGAGGCTGATCTCCACCGCTAACTGTTGAGACTGCCTCAATAAGAACTTGTGATCCTGTGCTTGAACAGCGAGCACAAGCAAGATATCCTGCATTGATCAGCCAACAGCTCAAAGTGTAAAGTGTCCATTAAGGCAGTGGCAGTCAAAATTGCATAAATTAAGGACACAACCAAATTTGGCTGGGAAGGAAATGAAAGAGAACTGTAACTTTGAAAGGCATAACATTCATTCCCCAATCTCAACATGCAACGTCAAGGATTATTAAAGAGGGAAGGATCTAGCAGCAGAGCTAATTGCACATTATAAAAATCAGGAACTTTCTACAAGAACCATACAAAGAACTCATAGAAACATTTGGTTGAACAAATTCTCTAAAATGTGCATGGGTAAGGTGAGGTGTTTTAACCCTAGTGAGGTGAGGCATAGACCATAAGCTTTTTGAGAATTTTATTTCTTGGATTAAACAATATAAATAAATTGTATTTATTTTTAAAAACAAAGAAAAAATAGTAAAATTAAAAAGTCAAATATAATTTGAAAAAAAAACTACTTGTTCACCATTAAAAAATTAACTTGAATTGACTAAGTAAATCATACCAAGAGATAATTACAACATTACAAAGTTAAAATTATTTTCATGATATACGATGCAACTCTCAATTATTTTAGAAAGGTTGAGGTTCAAGAGTTAGAAAGCTTATGTTAGGATATTCATTTCATATAAACACTCAGTTAAAATTTCCTAACAAAATCTATCTTGAGATATTCACAAACCAAAAACCTCAACATAAAAGGTGCAAAATGCGTGCCTCAATGTTTAATGCATTTGCCTTCTCAGGATTTTGTATTTTAGACAATGCATCAAGGCATTATTGAGCTTTTCTTCTTTTGAGGCAAGCCTCGATCAAGTCTTCTAAAACATCAAGTCAAACTAAAGAAGCATCTCAAAAGAAAATATCAAAACCCACACCAAGTTAAAACTGGCCCTCAAAGGAGATATTCCAAAATGCATACCAGTTCCTAGACAATATTTGCATCTTTTATCTTCCTGCTGCTTTACGTTGTTTACTTCAACCACCATTAACGCTGAGATCACCCCAACTGCTCCTCCAGAGAATGATGCCACAATGGGATCAACCTGACTGAGCATTGCCACAAGTGGGTCGGTACAGGGTAAAAGAACAGACTTAGGGGGTGAAAATCCAGACAAGACAGCCAGCAGGCTATTGAAATTATTCAATATGGTTGTCTTGACTTTCATTTCCTCAAATAAAATAAAAATAGATATATGATGAACAAACCCGTAAATCAAATGCTTCCTTCCAATGACTGGATGATGACATTGCTTAGCAGTAAAAAGTGATCAGTGTATTTGCATACATTGACATCTTTGAATGAACAGCTGCTAATGTAGTAGGCCAGATAAAAATATAGCATGTGTGCACATTGGTAACACAAGTGCATGCACTTTTCTCCCACTCTTTAATTCTCGTTTTCTTCTTTCTATCTTTTAAATAAACTGTTGTAAATATAGCAAGACGAACAAAAATAATAAAATATGGGATGTGTGTGCATTGACAAGTGACAGCAGCATGCATGCATCCTTTTTCCTCTCTTTCTTCTTCCTTTTCTTCTTTCTCTTTTGATTCAAAGAGCTCATAAGAAACAAGTTGGTAAAGCATTAAGAACTAAAACTTAAATTTTGATCTGAGAGAAGTGATGTTACCATCTACAAAGGTATTTCGCATTTGATCAGAAGACTGGATATTTAACATTGAAGAACAAGGTTATGGGCTATCTGTTGGGGAAAACTCAAGCTTGAGTGTTTTCACAGGCCAGAGTGTAAATTGTCATGGTTTTAAGTGATTATTCCTTACATTTTTAATTATTTTCGCATTAATTGTTGTTTGAAGAAGGACAACTAGATCTTGGGATTCGTGAAACTCCCTTTTGTAGGGCTTTGCACAGACCTATGTAGCACTTGGTCAGCTTTAATTGGAATCTGCTTCTGTTTGGAGTAGATAAGACCCATCTAGACCATGTGAAAGAGAATCTTTTACTTCAGATAACTAGTAGCACAGAGTCTGTACTATAGTCAACAAAAAATAGGATGGACTTATTGGAAAAATCAATGAGCCAGACATCTCTAATCCCACAGCCCATTCAAGACTCTGAATGATCATGGCATCATCAATCAGATATAATCAGATTCACCATAAAAAATGGTGTTACAGAAAGGCATAACTATCATATGTTCAGGATTGCTAGGTCCATTAACTGACTGGTCATGAGTTCAAATCCTACTTGGGAAGATTTGATTCATTCTGATTCTTTAATTCAGAAATTATAGTTCCCACTTTTCTGACCTAGTGACCCCTGTCCAGTGTCCTCCTTAAGTTTCTAAACTAGTAGAATCATTGGACATAAGAAGAGGGAAGTTAATTGTTAGTTATTATTCCTCACTTCTGTATAGGTGAACTTGCCATACATGTTTATAAGACCTAGTGGGTGGTATGCAGCTCTAACAAGTATATACTTCATCAATACCATTTCACTTGCTTCATTTCAAAGTTCCCTTGTAAGTTTTATTTGTTTAGAAACATTGCACTCGATTCCCCTCCGACATTTTCTCATCATGAGTGTTTTTTCCATGTTTTAGGATGAGTCAAAAGCATACTGTTAAATTTTGACAGCATTGACAAAATATCCAGAGCAAAGTTTTGATTTGGATTAGAATGTTGGGCAACTAAGAAGCCACATATCCAAAAAGAATAATTTGCAGAAATGAGAATGCTAAGGTGAATGAGTGCAATAACTCAAAAGGATAAATCAAGGAATGCATACATCTGCAATAAGCAGGGCATAATACCTGTAGAATATAAAAAAAGGGTGTTCAATATGGTTGGATCACTTATGAGATAGGCCATGTCATGTGCTAGTTAGGAGCAGTGAGTTGTTAGTGGCAATAGGATAGGGAAGTGTATACTTAAGAGTAACTTCAGACTTTGAGATGGTAAGGATTTGACAGCACTCCAACTTGCAGAGGATGTTTCTCCTAAGGCTTGGTTGTTGCTGTTCTTTCAAAATGACTACAAATACACACACACACACACACACACACACATTTCGAATTCAAATTCGTAATATTCTTTCAAATAATGTTTTATTCTAATAATTTATTTTGAAAACATTGAGATTTGTTTCCATTTAACTATTTGTGCACTCTACATTTTTATATTTAAGCTTGTTTCTTATCATTTATTTTCACCCTCTTTATCATTTATTTATATCATCATTGGCTGGAACCATGTAAGGCCAAGTTGGAGTTAATATAATTAGAAAAAATAATTCTTTGGAGATGGTTCCTCTTCCCAAGCAAACAGGCTACTGCATGCAATTATATTGTTCATTGTGAAATGTGAAGCAGATGCCTATGTAGAAAGATACAAAGCAAGATTGGTTGAACGACGATTTTACCTATGGGACTGATGAGACTTCTGCCCAGTAGCTAAAATGAATTTCAAGTAAGAGTAACTCTCGTTAGTGGAAAATTTTTGGTAGCATCTTATGCAATTTAACAAGATTGTTGCCTTCCAAGAGACTTGGAATAAAAAGCCAATGTTCCACCAAGATTTAGTTTGCATACTTCACAATGTTCCGCCGAGATTTGTCTCTCCATTGACATGGTAAAGTATGCAAACTGAAGGCACACATCATCAAATAGAATATCTTTAAGAGGTTCCAAAGGATTATGATGAAGTTTGGAACTAGCCATGTTATTCATTATTTATTTGACATTCACATGGGAGAAATACAATTCTTATCGTACATGATGATACATGACTGAAAATGAATGAAGGGATGCAAGAACTTGAAAACCCACTAACCAAGGGAAAAAAAAAAAAAAAAAAGTCAAAATTTAGGAGCCTGGAAGTGCTTTCTTGGGCTAGGCGTTGCCAAAAGTACCTTGATGCCGCCACCCCGACCCCAGCACCCAAAAAAGACATAGTATTTAGAACTAGTGACATAGTATTTAGAACTAGTCAGCAATATAGGGGTGTTACTATGGAAGTATGCTGATAGGCCTGGTCATCCCAATGATTAGATGGGGGAGAATATTGAGGATGATGGGATAAATACAGAGAGATAACAAAGAAACAGATATTGGTTGGCCCACTTGTCTTCCTTTCTCACACTCGGCCTGGAATTACATTTTTTATAAGTAGAGTTGGCTATTTATGCATGGACCTGATATTCTTATCTAGATGTTTTTGCATAACGGAAGTCCACATCTGGCAAGCAACTTTTTTTGGGTAGAAAGAAACCAACCATTAAAAGCCAAAGCCAAGTACATCTTGGAGGAACCAACGTATTAACATCCTCTTGCATTGGAGGTAAAACAACGTTGCAGAACTGGTAAGCAGAACAGTTATTGCATAAACTAGCCAAAGCATCGGCAACTCTGTTTGCTTCCTTAAAGCTGAAGGAAGACCTTTGCTTGGAAATGATGAACATTTGAGTTAAATATCAATGCAGATTCAGCAGATCAATTGGCAGACACTCCAATTTCTGTACCACTGTAAAGGATAATTCAGTGATTTTGACAATCAAGAAACAGCACATGGTTGTGGGGTCAAAAGCGGAATTTGAGCTTAACACCACAGGACACGGAGTTTGCAAGCTTCTATGTCCGCCAATTCTGATAAAAGAAGTGGGTTTTGAATTGTGCTTCTATCAAACTTTGTTGTCATAAAAAGTGCCAATTCAAATTGATAGGAATTTATCGACGAGAGGCTAGAAGTTAGCTTGTTTTCTGCAGCATTTGTTTAGTTTAGTGCTTGATGTTTTGCCCAAAAAAAAAAGTAACTTGTAGGGCTTTTCATTCTCTTTCATATACAATGAGATGTGTGGAATGCACCAGCCTAAGGGAGGGATTTTGAATGACATATACTGCTTCAAAATAATAATGTATTATGCCCATTTTTGGATTTTTTGCATCTTTCAAAATAAATATAAATAAAAAGGGATAAGAAGCGCTACAAGTTATTTATGTCTTTTAGTATTATTATTTATTAAGTGTGTTAGTATGTTAATTAGTGAGAGTTAGTAAGGGTATTATTGTCATTAGAATGTATTTAATTTGTATTATAAATAGAGGGAGAGACCTATCTTCAAGTTATGTCATTCATTTTAATCAAAATCTCAACACGCTATCAGAGCGTGACCCAACATAAACCCTATTATACTCAGCCATTGATAGAAAACACATTCCTCTCGCTGCCCTTTTCAGATCCACCTCCACCCTTCATTATTTCACAAAACCAACCATATAGCCAAAAACAGAACCCTCCGAAGCCTACCACAACAAAACCCCATCCCCAGAAAAGGCCCCATGCACCGCCAAGCACCAGCAGTGCAGACCCCACATGCCAGCACGTGAGAGAGTTTCCAGCCACCTTTTTCTTTTTGCCTTCCCTCTGCCATGTTCTGATTCCTTCTCTAGACAATATTATCAAGCTGTTGGGCATGTTTTTTGCTAAAAAACCCAACCTTTTTCGACCATGCACTCGTGGTAATCCATCAATATCTGTTCAGTGTTTGTAAAGGCTTCTTTGTGAGTTTCTTGGAGCAGTGGCCGTGTTCGTAAGTCAAGTTGTGAGGCTGTGGCAGTGCTATATCAGTAGGTGAGTCGTTCACCTCATCCGTGGTTGTGTCGGTGCTTCACATAGTTTGTGATTGTTAGTTTTTGATTGTTCTTCTTGTTTGACATTGGTATGGCTGCAAGTTTGTGAGTGTTGGGATGGAGTCTATGAATCCCAAAAATATGTTTCCTATATCGCTGCCACAAATCACGACTCAAAAGTTGGATGGAAAGAATTATGTTCAATGATCTAAAGATGTTCGGGTTTATTTATAAAGATTAGTAAAATCTAACAACTTGCTCCAATCTGATCCTTCTCATGAGAAGAGAAAAGAAGTGTGGATTCAAGAAGATGCCTTGATTGTTTCCCTCTTGTGGAATTTGATGGAGCCACAGATTGCACGAATGTGTATACATCTAGATATGTGCAAAAAGATATGAGATTATGCCAAACTTCAATACTCTAGTAACATTACATTTATGTATGATTTATCCCAGGAGTACTTTTAGTTGCAACAAGGAGATAGGAGCATTGCAGATTATTTTGGAGAGATAAAGCATATTCATGAGAAGCTTAACGTCGTGCAACCTACAGCTGCTGATATTCGTAAGATGCAGAAGCAGAGGGAGCAGATGACAGTCCTTTGGGTTCTAGCGGGCTTAAGACCCAAGTTTGAGGCAATCCGGTCCTTGATACTTTGTAGTGCCAAGTTGCCATCATTTGCCGACGTTTATATTCGTGTCCTTCGTGCTTCCTTTAGCACACATTCTCCTACTCTTGCATCTGGTTATGAGAGGACAACTTTTGCTACACAGAGTGATTCTAGTTCTCTACCAAACAACGCAAAAGTTATCGAGGTGGTCATGGTGGTAGAGACGGATGAGGTAGAGGCACTCCTCGCAAGTGCACTCATTGTGGACAAAGTAATCATACTATTGAGCAGTGTTGGGATCTCCACGGTAGACTTCACGTGATGACAATGCAGCCACCACCAACTCCACACCTTTGGAGCCAAGTGGGGGCAACATACGGTATCCATGTCAGAGGAAGAGTATTCCAAGTTCCAGCAGTATCAAGTGTCACAACAAGCTTCTCTTCCCATTGCATCTCTTGCCCAATAGGTAATCCCATAGTATGTTTGTCATCCAATACTTCTCGTCCTAGTCCTTGGGTCAAAGGTATACCTAACTCCTCCACTCTCAATATCCTGCAAATTTACCTTGTGTTACTCTTGCTGATGGATCCACCATTGCAGTCAAGGGAATTGGGATTGTAAATCCCACTTCTTCTATTTCTCTTCCTTCAGTTTTGCATATTCCCAAATTTATTTTCAATCTTATGTCCGTTAGCAAGATTACTAAATCCATGAGTTGTTTAGTGATATTCTTCCCTAATTTTGTGGTTATTCAAGATTTGAAAACAAGGAATACAATTGGCAGAGGGCATGAAGCTGGTGGACTTTATCACTTTGAGCCGCTATCTCCTTCTACCACCTACATTGCAACTACCACACCTCTCGAATTCATTATCATCTTGGTCATCCTTCACTGGAAAAGTTAAAACGTCTTGTTCCTAATTTGAGCATTGTGTCTAGACTAGATTGTGAGTCTTGTCAGTTGGGAAAGCACCATTGCTTCCTAAGTCAATAAACGGATTGTAAGCCCTTTCATGCTAGTTCATTCTAATGTTTGGGATCCTAGTAGAGTTGTGTCCAAGTTGGGTTTCCGATACTTTGTAACCTTAGCTGATGATTATTCAAGAATAACTTGGCTATATTTGATAAAAGATTGTTCAGAGTTATTTCATGTATTTTGTGCCTTTTTCTTTGAAATAAAGACTCAATTTGGTCTGCCAGTTTGAATACTTCGAAGTGATAATGCTAAATAGTATTTCAGTGCACAATTCACTGCTTATATGACTCAGTTCGGTATTGTCAATCAATCAACGTGTACCCAAACTCCTCAATAAAATGGGGTTGCGGAGAGGAAAAATAGACATATCAATCACTTGCACCTTACTTTATCAAATGCATGTACTTAAAGTGTTTTGGAGTGATGTTGTACTTATTGGTTGCTATATGATCAACAGGATTTCATCCTCTGTTCTTAGTGGTAAAATTATATACTCCATTCTCTTTCCTAATTCACCTTTATTCTCTCTCCCTCCTCATATATTCAAGTGTGTCCTTTGTTCATCAACTAACTCCTAGAGTGGATAAGTTGGATCCTCATGCTATAAAATGTGTCTTTATGGGCTACTCATATACTCAAAAGGGATATCATTGTTATAATCCTGTGTTGCATCGCTTCTTTGTTTCTACCAATGATACCTTCTTTGAGTCTACACCTTACTACACTCAATCCCTAAGTGCTTCTGAGCTCAATGAGTCTCTTCCTCTACCTAATCTTTCAGATTCTACTTTGTTGTCCTTGCCTAACCAACCATCTAAGTTTCCATGTACTTCGAGTCCTTCTCATTGTCTTGATCATCTTAATTTGCAAGTGTATTCACGATGGTAGCTCCAAGGAAGAGAGTCCCCTCTAGCTTCTACAACCACGCCTTTGGTTTCCTCGTCTAATGATCATATTTCCCATGATGTTGATCCTCTCATTGCTGTTCGGAAAGGTAAATGCACATGTACTCAACATCCCATTTCCAACTATGTTTGTTATGAATACTTATTGCCATCCTATCATTGTTTTATTACTGCTCTGTCATCTACTACCCTTCCTAAATCTATTTTGAAAGCCTTAACCCACTCTGGGTGGAGGAATGCTAAGGTTGAAGAGATGAATGCTTTACAAGACAATGGCACTTAGAACTTTGTATCTCTTCTTCCTGACAAGTCTATGGTTGGTTGTCACTGGGTTTACATTGTGAAACTCAACCTTGATGATTATGTGGCTCGTCTAAATGCCCATCTTGTTGCTAAGGGGTATACTCAATTGTATGGTTTGGATCATTCAGACACTTTTTCTCCGGTTGCCAAACTTACATCAGTACGTCTATTCATCTCCTTGGCTACTACTTGTCACTGACCTCTACATTAGTTAGATGTGAGGAATGTCTTCTTGCATGGTGACCTTGAGGAGGGGGTCTATATGGAGCAAACACCTGGGTTTGTTACTCAGGGGAAGTCAGGCTTAGTGTGTCAGCTCAAAAAGGCACCGTATGGTTTAAAACAGTCTCCTTGAGCTTGATTTCGTTGTTTTGGTGTTGTAGTACTTGAGTTTGGTCTTTGACAATGTGCAGTGGATCATTTTGTGTTTTATCATTATACTACATCGGATAGGATCCTTCTTGTTGTTTATATGGATGATATTGTTATTACAGGTGATGATGATAAAGGTATTCAAAGTTTCAAACTTTTTCTACAGACTAAGTTCCAAACCAAAGATTTGGGACCATTGAAATACTACTTGGATATAGAACTATCTAGATCTCGTATGGGAACTATTTTGTCGCAGAGGAAGTATATTCTTAATCTCTGTTGATTGAAACTGGATTGTTGGAATCTAAACCACTTGCTACACCCATGGATCCTAATAGCAAGTTAGTGTTGGATATGGTTGATTTGCTACCATAATCCTAGACAATATTGGAGACTTGCTAGAAAGTTGAATTATCTGACAGTCACTCGGTCAAATATATCTTTTGCAACAATAATTGTGAGTCAATTTCTAGATTCTCCGAGGACAAGTCATTGGGATGCAGTAACTCGCATCTTGAGATATCTCAAAGGTACACCTAGGTCTTTTATATCTTGATCATGGTCACAAATTCACAATCATATCCATGGATATACAGATGCAGAATGGACTAGATCGCCATCTGAGCAGAGATCCACAACAAGGTATTGTATCTTGGTTGGTGGTCATTTGGTTTCTTGGAAGAGTAAAAAACAAATTGTGGTGGTGAGGTCAAGCGCTAAATCAGAATATAGAGCTATGGCTCACACTACTTGTGAACTTGTTTGGTTGAAGAACATGTTGGAAAAATTAGGTTTTTCACGTTCTCAACCTATGAAGTTGATGTGTGATAATCAAGTTGCTCTTCATATTGCCTCCAACTTGGTCTTTCATGATCGGACAAACCATATTAAAGTTGATTGCCACTATGTTTAGGAGAAACAAGTGCAGAAGCTCAAAACTACCGCTTATGTGATGTCTGACATGCAGTTTTCTGATTTGTTTACCAAAGCTTTGAGGGTGCTCCTGTTAAATTTATTTGTAACAAGCTAGGAGCATATGACATTTATGCTCCAGCTTGAGAGGCAGTGTTAGAGGTTATTTGTGTCTTTTAGTATTATTATTATTATTGTGTTAGTATGTTAATTAGCGAGAGTTAGTAAGGGTACTATTGTCATTAGAATGAATTTAACTTATATTATAGATAGAGGGAGAGACCTATCTTCAAGTTAGGTCATTCATTTTAATCAAAATCTCAACTAGAAGAAATTGTATGGCTCTCAATATTCTTGCTTTATTCTTTCATTGCCCCCACTTCTCACAAGCGTGCACGCATGTTTTTCTCCACAAGAAAACAAAAGCACACTCATATAATCTGTCAGGATACAAACAGATGATGCTAAAGTGGGAATTAACATTACTTATTCAAGTCCTTGGAAGTTTGAATCTCAGATTTATGGTTATTTCCTTCATAAAGTGCATTGTACAGTGGATAACAGGGAGTGTATTTTCTTTTGGGAGGATCATTGGGTGGGGAAGACTCCTTCGGCTAGTACTGTCCCTCATCTTTTTTGTTTATAAAATCTTCATGACACCCTGATTTCTGCTTTTCTTCTCTTGCAAGAAGATGGGTATTCTTGGAACTTCCATTTTGAGAGAAATCTATATGAGAGAGAGATTAATGAGATGGTTCTTTTGACTGGGTCGCTCGATTCTTTTCATGTTCAGGGAGTGATAATAGGGTTTGGAGGTTAGATCCTTCTGGGGACTTATCTTGTAATTTTTTTTTTTTTCACCTACTTGACTTGTGATTCAACAGCGGATCCTTTTGCTTTGTATCCTTTGATTTGGAAAGCTAAAGCTCCCTCAAAAATAAAAGCTTCCATTTGGACTGGGATACTTGAAAGAACCAATGATTTGCTTCAAAAGAGAAGACCTAATAAGGCCCTGTCCCCCGACATTTGTGTCCTTTGCATGAGGAGTGAAGAGACTTGTGCACATCTCTTTCTTCATTGCCCTTTCTAGTTGGCCATTTGGAATAAGTTATCTGGTATATTTGGTGAAAATTGTGTCTGTCCATACACTTTGAAGGCCTTTTATGCCATAACTTTCAGGGGTTTTGGCAAAGGAAAGGATGTGAAAGCTCTATGGCGTTGCATCTTTATGGCTATTTGGTGTGTTCGGTTGGAAAGAAACAATAGAATATTCAAAGGTGTGGCAACTACTAACAATTTGCTTTGGAGTAGAGTGGTATATCTTGTGTTGCTGTGGGTGTGAGCAAATGGTTTTTTTTGTCACGTTTCTCCAGGAAGACTTGCAGTGGGCTTGGTCGGCCCTGTTACATTGGGTTTAATTTTCTGTTTAGGTTGCATTCTTCGTACCAAGTTTTTATTGATGTAAAGGGAGGATTTTCTTTTCCTTTTCTCTTTCTATTTTTCTGATGTACATTCTTCTCTCTTTTAATACAATTCTTTGTTTATCAAAAAAATATAATCTGTAAGGATAACAATATTTCAAGCACTGTCAAGTTGCCATTTGTAGATGGAAATGAAAAAGGCAAGTCAACACAAAAGTAAAACGAGATGAAAATTCCTTTTGGTTAAGGAGGTCATAGGAAAAGTTATATTTATGTTAAGAACATTATCATTTTTTTTCTACTGAACAACAAAAGGGTAAAAAATAATGGTTTCTGGATGGTAATGCATCCACAACTGCTGCAGCAAATGACCAGAAAACAATATCATTCCTGTCGTACAACGGACCAAAGGAACCAAAATCCAGAGCAGCAAACCATTTCAAATGCATCATCACGGAAAATAAATTCAAGAAAATATATGAGCTGTACCTCAACTGCAATGGCAAATGCATGCTGCGAATGAAATCTTCATAAGATGTGCCCCCAATTCCCAATCTAAGCTCCAGCTGACATAAGCAATTATGAGGGGAAGGGATGTGAAGGAGAACGGTCAAAAACCAGATGGATTAATATGTGTCTACAAGCACTGAAGCATTTAAACCAGCAAGCCCTCATAGCCAGAAAGAGATAGGAAATATAATATCCCCACTTGAAGGATTATTTCCAAAATTTTTGCAGTTACCCTGTGTTTGGGAGAGGCCTTGGATTTGGATTTGTATGGATTTGGACAAGATGTAATACAAAATTGTATTGAATTTTGTCCAAATCCAAATCCCCAACTCCATGCTACCAAATGCAGCATTAATGTGCATGGCTTCATCCCCTTTGTCAGAGCAGAGCACACACACATCAAGTTTCTCTCATGTATTATAATATGACAAAGATTTTGTGACAACTGCAAGGAGAAGACAAAATTAACTACAACCAGAAACTCTAGTGGCAGTGGATTTTTTGGTGGCTGCTGTAAACATAGCTCAGTTGAAGAAGATGATCTATTTGATGAGTGAGAGGACACTTGTTTGATCTGAAAAGCCTCTAAATAGAGGTTATGTCCAAACTGGTTCACTAAATAAGTGAGTTAGTCAGACTTTAGTTTGTATGGTGGGGGCTCTTAATACTCCTAAAATTGGTCTGACAGAATCAGACATAGTCAAATGTCTGATTTAATAAGTAGGAAATTTCTGAGGCCTGTTTTCCATTTTTACCCTTAATGAAAAGTGAAATGACAAAAAAGGAAAACACACACACACACACACACACAACACCCAAAATGAAACATATATCACAAGCTTAAAATTTGAAAATAACACATTCAGATATTAGATACCAAATGGTTAAAATAAGGGCAAAAGATGCTCACCTCCCCTAAGGTTTGACAAAAAGACAGAGACCTCCCTTGAGATTTCAAAAATGCCAAAGACTTTCCCTGAGGTTTTTCAAAAAAGCACAGACCTTCCCTAAAAAACCTTATCTTTTTGAAAAATACAAGGAGAGGTTTATGTTTTTTTGACAAACCTTAGGATAGGTCTTTGGAGTTCTTGAAACCACAGGGGAGGTCTTCCAAATTTCTGAAATCTCAAGAGAGGTCATTGTCTTTTTGTCAAATTTCAGGGAAGGTCAGCGTCCTTTGCCCTTAAAATAATTCATCATTTAGATTCAGTGACCGAATCAAGTTAAAATTCAGAAATAATTGACAAAATCAGATTTGAATTCAATTTTCAGCACTTAAACACTTAATGTTACCTAACAGCACCTGAAAAATTAAAACATATCATCTCTCTCCTCCTCCACTATTCTTTCCTCCTTTTTTTTTCATTCATCATCTGCTCTGCTACTCCTCTTTCTTTTTTCTATCTATTAGCTCTGTTAATCATATGCATTATTTGTCTGCAACCTAACAGCATAAGTTTTAGGCCAATTAGCAACTTCAACATCATATTAGAGCCAAAATTGTCACAATGTCCTAGGTTCAATTCTTGTTGCGTATGTTTATGTTCTATTTTTTGTCTTATCCTCCTAATGATTGTCATTCTTCCTTTGTTTCTCAACACGAGCAGTAGGCCAGGGAAGCCTGAAGGCTTCATTTTCAATGACGAACTAAAAGGCTAACAGCTAAAACTTTTATTTTTAAGTCAATTAGTGAGTCCACAATCTCCATCCTGCTCTTCTCCTGCATAGAGAGGCATGGAAGATTGTTTTTTTTGCCATCCCCCCTCCTTCCTCTTCCTTATCTTTCTGATTCTCTTGTCATTGAACAACTTTAAACACGCTTTATACCTTCTCTCACTACATTTTTCTTCTAATTATATTTTTCTCTCTTCCTCCTCCCCGATTTTAATACCATAAAAAACTAGCATCTTGTTTTGAAGAATTCCAATGTACATCAATCTTGGTATAAAAACCAAGATATTGCTGGTAGTGTAGCAAGATTCCATATTTTTTTCCCATTTTCGTAAACCAATGTGTTTCATTTTGACTGATATTCTACTATCCATACCAAAAAATGGATTCTCTCAAAGACATTATTCTATCTTCAATATGGTATACATCAATAGAAACTTGCCACTCCATCCATCCCACCCTTGTTCTAGAGGCAACATACTTGATTTCCCTTCATATGGATAATGAACCATCTGACGAAATGAGGCACGGCTAAGATATCATCTACTCATTTGGCAGTCCAAGAACTCCGGTTGAAAGTGATTCTTCAGTGAGATTTGAAGACAGGCCTATCATTTTGGGACTGGTATTTTTAGAGTCGGTTCTGATGATAATCCAAGAAGGCTAAGTATGACAGCCAAAACACTTTCAACAAGACTCTGCAACTTATTTAGCGTATGATGCTTGCTTCCATATACTGTTGCAAAGTGAAATAAATCTCATTTTGGCATATGTTTACCTTAGTCTCTATTAAGACTAGTGTGACATCCATCCTTCAAAGCTCTTTGTGCATCATTTTACGAAATTATGATTTTCTGTCCCTTCCTGACAATGCTACTAAAACACGTGCAATAGCATATATCAGGGAGAATAATTTAGTTGCACTGCACCAATTAGCTGCATCCGAGCATGAACAAGGAAATAACCTTCTGATATGATAAAATGGAACTGTGAATATGCAACAGATATAATAAATAGATTCAACTTCAAAAGGCTGAGTATAGTATTGCAAGTCATCTTCGTTGCTTGTGAAACTACTTGAGAATAAAACAACAATAGTGCACCATAAGGCTAGGCAGAACACATTGAAAAAAACATAGAAAAAGAAAGGGACACAAGTATGCACATGTAAAAATGCACAGGACTGAAATAAGATTCCACAAAAAATCTAATGAAACTAATGTTTTGTCACTAAATATAATGGTATTGTTCGTTACTATAGCTATTTAGTGTTTCTGCTGTGTTATTGCTGTGTTAGCATGAGTTAGTGCGTGAGTTCGTAACGGTTATATGATCATTGTTATGTACTTGGCATATATTATAAATAGAGGGAGAGACCTAACCTGTGATTATGTTTTCCAATTCACTCAATTCTTCAACACAGTACTAGAGTATGGTTCTGAGACTTAAACCCTAAATGCCACAGCCACTGTCAAGTCGAAGCCTAAACCCTAAATATACTGCATGTCTACTACTGTAACAGAATTGCCACCACCACCATACCATAGGACTGAAAACCAGCCAGCAGCTGCAGGAAGCCACAACATTTGCAGAAATTCCCTGGACGACACTGCAAACACAAAGCCCTTTAGATTTTGCAAAACCAACACCATAGCCACCCATAGACATTGTTGATCTACCCACCACTGAAATCCCATCACTGGGACTGCTCCTAGGCGCATTAATGTCCCAGTTGAAGCCAGGAAGTGTCAATCCCATGTGCGGCTTGTGAAGCTTCTTACAGGCATGTTTCTGGCTTGAGTTGATCCTATACTGTTTGAATCCTTCAATAAACATATTTTGAGTTTTTGGTGATGGTTTTTTGTCCAAATATTTAACCTTTTTAGTTGCCGATGTGCAGTACTCCAAGGAATGATTGTTTGGTACCACCTGAAGCTATTTCAATGTTTGTTGAGTCCATTGGGGCCTCAGACAGTGCTACATGCTGTGGTTTTTATTCATTAATTGTTTATCTTGTTCATTATGTGTTTTTGGTTTGCTCCAGTTGTCAAAGGTCATGTGTGTTGGGACTTGGGATAGAGTCCATGAATCCCAAAAGTATGTTAATAAAAGTATCTTGACTTCATATGGCGACCATCTTGTCACAAAGTAGGTATGTTCTAGACACTTTAGAAGAGAGTGGGTGGTTGGGAAATACACCCATGGATCCTAACAGCAAGTTAGCACCAGATGTGGGTGATTTGTTGACTGACTATCTCACGATTACTCCACCTAGCATATCGAGCCAGTTTCTTAATTCTTCAAGAAAAAGTCACTAGGATGCAGTCATTTGTATCTTGAGATACCTCAAGCGCCATTGGCAGAGGTCCCTTATATCAAGATCAAGGTCACACTTATGTTCAGGATATACAGATACAGATTAGGCTGGGTAACCTCATTGTGTTTTGCTGGGGGTAGCTTAGTATCCTGGAAAAGTAAGAAACAAGATGTGATGGGTCAAGTACTGAGTCAAAGTATTAGCTGATGGCCCACACTACATATGAGCTTGTTTGGATAAAAAACATGTTTACGAAAACTAGGTTATCCACATTCTCATCCTATAGAGTTGATGTGTGATAATCAAGCCGCTTCATGTTGCCTCCAAACCAAGCTTCCATGAGCGAACAGAACGCATTGAAACTGATTGCCACTTTGTTCGACAAAAACTTGTGCAAAAGCTCATTACAATGACTCATGTGATGTCTGAATTTTAACTTGCTGATTTTTTCCACTAAAACCTTGGGAGGTGCTCAAGTTAAATCCAATTGTAATAAGCTAGGAGAATATGATATCTATGCTCTAGCTTGAGGGGGAGTGTTATTGGTCACCATAGTTATTTTAGCATTACAGTGAGTTATTGCTGTGTTAGTAAGCATTAGTGCATCAGTTAGCAAGGATAATATTATTTTAGTTATGTAAAAAGGACATCCCCAGGCCACAAGGTTCCTGCTTTGCAAGGGTATGGTGAGGGGTAGTGTACATAGCCTTACCCCTGCTTTTATGCAGAGAGTTTGTCTCCTTGGACTCAAAGCTGTGACCAACTAGTCACATAGGAGCAACCTTACCGTCGACCCAAGGCCTGCCCTCAATATTATCATTGTTATGTACTTTACATATATCATAAATTGAGGGAGTAACTTATCATTGTGATTAGGTCTCCAAATTACCCAATTCTTCAACAGGTATGAATTCGTTGGTCATTTAAATTTCTAAATCAAACAGTCAACGGCAGGAAAACTTACAGTAGGTGCTATAAGACCACCAAAAAGGATAATCCCAGCAATAAGAGAGAAACAGGTGGCATAGTACACCTTAAGATTAGCTGCACTCTGCATGCAATATATTGATTAGTCGCCAGATGAAATTCCTCAAAGGAGAACAAAAGAATTGCTATATCTTAAAATATGCAGTTGCCAGATGAATTTTAACAAATTACTAGAGTAAAAGAAAGCTAACCAAAGGAGGCAAAAATGGAATGAATGATGGGAAATTAGGAAGTTCATTTTCTTGCTCTTCCTTAAAGATTCCAAGTTCAGCACTTTTGATTCTCTGTTGTATCCTAAGCCTGCGAACCTACAAGAATTTGAGGGCACATGCATCACAAATATGATGATATGTGATTAAGTTATTAGATATGGAAATGAAAATAGTTTAACTAGATGTGAAGGGCACCAAACATAGCCAAAATCATATGACAAAACTAGATCAAACAGTAGTCAGATATTCAAATACATTAAAAATGCCCCTGCAGCTTAGCTATTGCTTCCTATACTCAAATGCTCTTTAAAAACCCTACAAATTCCCATGTGTGAATGAATGGGTTGTGCGAGAATAAGAATCAACTTCTACTCAACTACAGCTCTCTCGCTGTTGTCAGCTACTGAATGGGATAGAATGGGTCAAATTAGATACAGATTAATTAGACAATAGATTCTTTTATAATATTTTTCTTGTATTTTAAGTGAATCCAAGAGTTTCTTTTTTCCTGCATTTCTAGAGGTCCCCTTGATTTAAATATTTAATCTAGGTTTAGCTGTCAGATAATTCATGGTTTGAATAGTACTAGCTATTTTGCTTTGAAGAAGTTTAAGACTCTGTAGTGGTCCACAGAATTTATTATCGCATCGTCACCAACTCAACCTTTAGCAAATACATAACTTGCTATAAGCAGAACAAAGCCAAACAAAAAACATAACAACGTTACCACGCATGCATTTTAGAACATAGTAGTACATCTATGAATCTAACCTCCTCCATATGTAAAAAAATTTTGTTTCGACGACTTCTGATGTTGTCTTGAATTTCTAGCAGCTCCATTTTGGCAAAGCCCTGCACTGTTTCAGGTCCTTCTATGATGCAAAAGCTGCATTGAGACAAATCAAATATGCAACGTCTCTGATCATCAGGGCATTGATCATATCCAATTTTACATAAGTCAGCAGCCATTTTTAACATCAAAGCAAAGGAAAAGATGCTTTGTTAATTTATTCACAGAAAACCGATATAGATAAAATAATTTGTGCTTTGTTAATTTATTCAGCATAAAGATAACCAACGTACATAAAATTTTTGATCAAATCATTTGTCGCACTTGAAAATATTGATTTATTCTGGACAAATCAGCAAAAAAATAAATAAATAAAAATGAAAGATATGTGCAAAGGAAAAAAAAATGCAAATTAGTTGTTACATTCAAGGAGCAAAAGGAAGCCATATACATGGCCATTCCCTAGTAGTTAAATAAGGGAACAAAACAAACTAATAAAAAGTCATAAAAGGGCCAAATACCTACCAACTTCAAATTACTAAAATTACAAAGTAAAACTCAGTCAAGTTCTCATGTCTCAACACCAATCTTACTCCGATAGCAAAGAGACATTTGAAGAGAAAAGCTAGAAACTAGACATTTTTATATTAATCATAAAATCCATTTACATCCCTAAGTTTTCTGACATTCCAACCACTAAGTTTCTTATAACTTATAAGTGCCTAAAAACTTCCACAAATTACCTTCCCTTTATATTTCTATTGAAAGAAACACCCCCTGCGTTATCAAAGGTTACTTCCACGATAAGAAAGGCCTACATCAGCAAAATGACCTTTTTATATATTCATTTGATTACCAAAACATATGACATTAACAAATTAACTTAAAATATAAATACACTTATATAAGCAATGTTGTTAAATCCAACCCGGACATGAGCCTAGTGAAAGGGACGATGTGAGTCAATGAATGATCCAAAAGTGAGTCAACCATAAGACTGATGTGGTCAATAATAATCTATACAAAGTTTAAAGTATTTAACTCTTAACTTTTAATTTTCATTGATTCATTTACATAAGAAGATCTCAACTTTCATAACTTACTAATTTAGCCTTGTTTTGGAAAAAAAAAAATGCAACAACTGAATACAAGAAAAGTAAGGTTTGGGGGGTTTGAGCCTTTGACTAGGTTGTATACATTTTCATAAAAAAACCAACTAGGTTTTAAGCTCAGGTCACTGGGTTTTTGGTCCAACCAATCAAGGCCTAGTTGGGTTTAATAACACAAGTAATAAGTATACATTAAAATATTAAAAAAAATATATTACTAATTGAATAAATTCCCAACTTAAACTATTATTTAGACAGAACCCACCATTGTCAAACCTTATAAATTTGAACTAACATCCATTGCCAATGCTAAAGAAATATTAAGATTTAAAAAATCCACAAAAACATAAATATGCATATTCCATTACCATAAGAAAATTAAGGCATAACTGTAATGATAAATACTCAGTAAAATATTATTAAAAAATATTAAAGTCTTCAATAACATGCATAATTCATTTAGGATTAAAAAAAAACTATAAAAATATTTTTTTCCTGAGACTTAAGAGCATACACCAAACAAAGTCATTTATGCAAGTTCAAAGTGCCCACTTAACTTCAATTTTTGCATCCTACATGGGATTTTGTGGTAATTGTCAGCAACTCAAAGGCTGCAGTGCCATTTTCAGAAAACTTACAGGGAGTTGGTGAACATTACCCTAAATTTAAATCTAGGAAAAAAGGCAAAAGACATGTAATTAAATTATAAGAGGAGCAATAATTTTGCAAAGGTCAACTAAGCCTTGTTCACCAAATCACTTGCGAAAATCTCGCAAGCATTTTCCTGTGATGAACAATAACTATTTTAATACCCATACTTGACCATTCCTCTCCGTCACTCCTAACAGTTCTCCATATGTTTCAGCACTAAATGCTTGTACTACAATACGTTAACGCTTCACTAACTGTAAGCTTCAAATCCCATTTATTTAGCAATATAAATAAGAACAATTTTAGAATTTTAGATTTTCTTTCGCTATGTCGAAACTAAGGAAACAAAAAACCTCTCTCAGTTGCCCAACATCCGGTTATTTGGAGTGGCTGACCTCACATACTAATTTTCCAAAAACCATAAACGCCACAACACCAGAAAAAAATCAAAACTATCCTCTCGTTCGCAGCATGATTCAGTAACCAAACGAATTCCAAAACCAGAAACAATATAATTCAACCCAAAACGCTCACACACACAAGCGAGAGATTACCCGGGGGCGTTTCTATCAGCCGATGACGAATCGGAATCGACGGAAGGAGCAAACGAAGACGACGCGTCGGGCTCCAACGCCATTGAGCGCCATTTGAAGTTGGATTTGAGCTTGCCCTGAAGAAATCTGGAGTTGGAGAAATACGGATTGCAATGCAACACAGGTTTAGTAGGGAACGAAACCGCGAGAATTCGACCGGAACAAACCATCTTGCTTCAACTCCAATCCCTGCGCTTCTCCCTCTCACTCCCTCGCGAGAACATCGAGCTCGCTAGTCGCTTCCTGTTCTGTTCGTGTATGGCTTTGTTGAAGGAAAGAACAGAGGCAGAGGAGATTCTTCTTCTTCTTTTTCTTCTTCTTCTTTCTTTTTTTTTTATAATAATTTTATAATTTATAAATATATAAGCAATGGTGGGAAGGTAGCTGTGGTGCGGCACGTGTAGGGACCTCATTGGTGGGCGGTGGGTCCTATGTTTGCGTTTGGGTGAATGTGAAGAAAGGGACGGCCGGTGCAATGCATTTCACTATTTTCAGCAGAAAACTGAAAAATTCAAAATCTAATCTGGTCAGGATTTTCCACGTCATTAGTAGCGAGTCTTTTTTTTTTTTTCTATTTTTGGTGCATAGAGTAACTAATATTGAAATATGGAGGAGTTTTTTTTTTCTGAATTTGATTTAATTTATTTAAAAATATTTAATAAAAGTTCGAGAAAAATTTTATTTTTCCATTTGATGCGTCATAAAAAACGTTGGATCATTTAACGTTTTTTAAATGAAATACGTTAGATGGTCCAGCATCTTTTAATCTCTGAGAGTTCACCGCCCACGGACGCGAGGCAACCAAAAAATTTGCTCCGTTTCTTTACTCTTCCTCCCTATCCAACATCCAACTCGTCAATCTCATCGACGAAATTTACAGAAGTGCACTGTAAAAATAGTACAGAAGTAGGCTATTCCTTAGGTTCTCATCTATTTTTAAAAATATGTTTATACCATGTGAATGGTCAAGAGCTATTCTTTAAAGAGTCTTGCACTATTGGTCTAAGAATTTGAATTTATACTTTTAATTTTACTTTATACAAATTTATATAAAAGACACTAGCATATTTCAAAATTTGAATGAGTTCTCTTGAGCTTTTAAGAATTTTACAATTTCTCCTTAAATTTCTCGAAACAACACAAATCTCTTCTCATATTTTGTGAATTAACAAGTCTTTTAATAAGTTCAAATGTCTCAAAAATCAAATGTTTGGAGAAGTTTATGGTATTTTTAAAATCTGAGGGAAGATTCATGGAATTTTTGAAATTTCAAGAGAGTTCCTTATTATTTTTGTCAAATCTTAGGAAATGTCAAGGTCTTTTGTCCTAAATTTAAATTTAAATTTAAAAGAAAATATGCTGACCTCCCCTAAGCTTAGCAAAAAGACACTAATCTCCCTACAGTTTTAAAATTTCCAAAAATCTCTCTGGAGATTTTTAAGAATTTAAGAGACATCCTCCAAGTATAGCCAAAAACGAAAAAATCTCTCTTTATATTTTACAAAAAGACAAATCTTTCAAAAGAAGGTTTTTGTCTTCTAACCAAATCTTGGAAGGTTTGTGTGTTTTTAAAACCTCATGAGAGAATAATGGAATTTTTGAAATTTTATAAGTAGTGTTTGCCATTTTATTAAGTATTTTTGTCATAAAATTTAATATGAAATTATATATTTGTTTTTTAAACTGACACAAATCTAATTTAAATTTTAAAATTTATGTTGCCAAGCATTATTTATGCATTGCCTCGTGATTATCAAAACAAATACACCCTAATGTATGTTAATATGGATAAGACTTAATAGTAGATTACATCTGCTAAAACTGATGGAGTGAAGTGAAGCTTTCACCTAGGCCAAAGTGTCTGCGTCTGTTATCCTCCCTAAACTCTGAACCAAACGTTCCTATGGCTGTCTTCATGTTATTTAATGTTGAAAGTTGGACCACAGCTCAAAGGCCACACTGCAGATGTTGTAATGAGCCTCTTCTTTTATGCCAATTGAAAGAAAATTTTCATCCATTTTTTTATATACTTGAAAATTCATTTTTTCAATGAAAAAAAAAAAATTGCAAGATTTCACTTTTCTACTTTTGCAATTGATCAATTGGAAGATGGTACTTACTATGAGTTAGATCCATATAAGCAAAAGATATAATTTGGTATGTTCCTTCATGATGTGGTAGTTGCCATATGACTTTAGTTGGTCCAATATTAATAAATAACATTTTGTAATTTTAAAGAACCATTTTCGTAATTGTTTCTCTTTTTGAGCATTTTTAGGAGGGATGGTAAAACGGGTTAATGGACTGGGTTCAGGCGGATCATAAACGAGTCTGGATTAAACGGGTTCAAGTTAACCTGTTTATTAATAGGTGACTACTATGTAAACTCAAATTCGCCTGCTTATTAACAGATGATTACTATGTAAACTCAAATTCACCCGTTTAATAAGCGGATCACTCATTCAAAAAATATAATTTATTTATTTTAAAATTTTTTTAATATTTCATATAAAAGAACGTATCTTTAAAAAAAAAAAAAAACATTCCTTCATTTTATTTTTAAATGGGTCACCTGACGGGTGACCCGACCCAAACCCACCTAACCCATTTAATAGACGGGTTGAGTCTGGGTTTATCCTTTTATAAATTGGTTAGCTTGTATAAAACCCAAAGTCAACTTAAACAGATGACTCATGGGTCACCCATTAGGTTTCGACCCGTTTTTCCACTCTTAATTTTTAGAGTGAGTTTGACTTCTTTTTTGTCTCATTTGAAATATAAATATGGGTTAGCGTATTTGGCAAATAGTTTTTTCAGCTTTAAAAAAAATGTTTTAAAATTTTTTTAAAAAACTTTAAAACTTATGAATTTGAAGTTTTTAAAACATAAAATTACCATTTTCGTGACCACATCATTGATAATTTTACAATGTTTGGTAATAAGTTACCTTTGAGTGTTCAGTAAAAAAGTTATGAAATTTTTGAAAATATATAAAATGACTAAATGTACATGTATTATTAACAAATGTAATTAACAGTTTTACACAGTTATAATTTTGTGATGCTTGAAAAAAAATTAAAGTTAACAATGGAATAAAATAATTTGCTGAAAAAAAGGTTAACTTTTAGCTTTCAAAAACTTTAAATGCATAATTTTTAAAAGTTGAAAAGATTGTTTATCAGATGTTTAATACCCAACTTTTATTTAAAAAAACCAAGGCAAAACAAAAAGAGACTCGCTCGCCCTTAATTTACTCCTAAAGTATTATGATTTATAATTTGTTTTGTGGGTGGGTGTATATTAAACATAAATTTTATATTGTTAATTTCTAAATATATGATGATAAGAGTAAAGCGTGCATCTAAATTTGCAACACATGCATGTGCACAAATACATATACGTATGTGTATATAATTATATACACTTGCATGTCTAATAAATCATCTTTTTATCAATTAAAGGCCTCAGGGATGCAAAAATGAACCAAGTTCAATTAAACTTTACCATGCTCAAACTTATTTTTTAAATTCTTAAATGAACTTGAACTCAAACCAAGCATGAATGCACTCGCTCAAGTTCGTTCATTTTTTTTTTTTTAATTAAAGGAGGGCGGCACTTCTAATTATTTATTAATATACCCTCACTTTTGGCAGAGAAATACTGTGGTTACATGACAAGTATTGGGAGATTACAGATAAAAAATACATTAAAAGTCTCCCAAAAATAATACCAACAACCAACCAAAACAGGTCTACAAATTCAAATAAAGTTAAATAAGAAACAAATCTAAACAAGTTTAACAAAAATAAAAATAATAAAATAAACTAAAATCAAAAAATCTGAACTAACCAAACAAAAACGAGAGAATGAACTAATGACGAAGGAAAGTGAGACCCAACCTATCCATTCAAAGGATACCTTTCAGAGAACGTGGTAAAAGATGTTGTTATTCGTAGATGACATTGTTCCTCATTTCTTCTTCTCTAGTGAGAAAATCAGTCGCACTATTGTCTTCCCTATATTGATGGATCACCATGAAGTTTTCTTTTTCTAACTCCGCAGCAAGGTCCTTCCAAAAATCTCAAAGATACCATACGGTACATCTACCTTTCCGAAACCAATCAACAACAATTCTCGAATCACTTTCAATAATCACATTAAAATAATGAAGTTGTTTGCATAAACAAATTTCTTTTAGGATTGTTTTTAATTCCGCACTATTGTTCGTATCATTGTCAAAATAGCTTGAAAAAGTCGTTTTCACCATGTCATGGCAGTCCCAAATGATTCTTCCATCTCCTAAAGTATTCGGATTGCCCCTACAACTCCCATCATAATTAAGTTTTATTCACTCTATTGGGAGTTTAATCCACGAGATAATTTTTTCAGGCCTAACGCAAACTCCCTTATGCTGAATTTGAAACCCTTTCAAAATCGTAATGTCTGATATCTTCAATTTTCGAAAAGAATTAGAGCTCTCAACTAAAGAACTAACCCAGTATTGAACTGTAATAACCCCAAAAATGATTACACAAGATTAGTGGGTGATTCCCAAAAAAAAAATTCATTCATTCATTAATTAAATTTAAAAGAAAAAGAAAAATAAAAATAATAATTAAAATTTATTTTTATTTTTATTTTATTTATAAAATATATTATTATTATTATTATTATTATTATTATTATTATTATTATATGTAATTAACAATCCTTCTAAACCTGAGGATTTTAAAAGGAAACAAAACAAAAAACAAAAAAACAAAAAGAGAGAGACCTAGAGAGGGTCTCTGCGCAGGAAGCCCCCCCTTCAATCTTTCTCTCTCCTCTCGTTCACTCTCCCTCTCTCCTTAGTTCCGTGACGGATTCTCATCCGATCGAAAATCGGAAGATACCGCTGAACTCCATTCTTCGCTGTCGTCATTTCTACCGGAGTGAATTGGTGGTAGGAGCGGCGTGGGCGTATCTCTTTGAGTAAGCTAATCTTCCATTTTTCCTCAATTTCTTACAAATTATAAGCTCAATCGACGATCGGACACCACCACGAGAATTTAGGAATAATTTTCTACAAGTCTAGCGGAATGGAATTCTCGTGGAATCATTGGGGCCGTAATTCCAAATTTGAGATATGGAGGTTATTAAGGGGCTTATTTTTAATTAATTAGGGTTGATTTAGAAATGTTAGAATATTGAACATCTAAAGTTGAAGTAAAATTTTTGAAATTTAGGGCTCGGGTGAGCGACGCGGGTGTAATTTCAGGACCTGCAGGCATAGTTCAGAAAATTAAGTGGGGGTGTTAAATATTAGTTTAAATGTTAATTTGAAGTATATGGAACCTAAGGAAGGTTAGAGAGTATTATTTTGGGGAAATAAGGTAATTAATCTGAGAAAAAAATGCGAATTGCAGGATTTGAGTTTTTGGCTCCAAGGGCGTAGAATTTGGGTTTTAACGAAACTCTCAATAAGTCAGGTAAGGGGAATAAATTATAGTAGTATTTTTAAAATTACTATTTAAATTAATATGTGAAAATGAGCATATAATATTTTTCTAAAAATTATTATGATATAAATATTAGATAAATTGTGTGGCATTTGAGTAATATTAAATTGTGAGATTTTGAAGTGTGAAATTAATATGTTATGAATATTAGATGAGAACTATGTGACATATGACGTGTATTGAAAAATGTGAAACATAATGATCAGTAATTTATGAGAAAAGATTAAAATGAGAATTATTGATGTGATTAGTGAAAAATAATGAAATATGGTATTTATATGTGAGTAAAAATAATTTGCATGAAAAATGAGATTTTGCGAATTAGTGAAATAGGTATTTTGAAAAATATTAAAATACATGAAACACGATATATACCATTATGAGATGATGAAATGTGCATAGAAAACAATGAAAACATTTATATTGAGATGAACTGAGATATACTGATGTGAATTTAATGATGTGTATTGATATGGAAATACTAAAATATGAAAATGGAAAATATGAAATAAGAAATTGAAATATGATTTATGAAATGTTAATACCGCATAATGATTGCGGGTTGGTGGTAGTGATCCCTGATGGATGGTTGTGATATTGAGCACAGTACCGTTGCTAGTGGTGTAGTGCAACCACACGGACTCTTGGAGCATGTGGCGTGATAGTCGACTGAGCCATTTTGTAGGGTTATTGGGCCCCTTGAGTCCGGATCAAGGCTATAGGCTGGCCAGTCATACTAAAGACGAGATATGTGATATGATATTTTGATCTAATCGGGTCAACCAATCACAGTTAGATCTAACCTTCGGGCCGCACAACCTTGACCATGGGGGGAAGCATGGCATGGAAAGAATGATCCTCAGGGTAGCCATGAGTTACAGACACGATGTTGGTACTAGGTACCAAGGATACTCATAAGCTGGATAGTAAAATGGAAATGGAAAGTGAAAGAATGATAAAATGGGTTAAAATGATAAATGAAAGAAACAATGGATGTAACGACCCAGAAAATATCCATATTCAAATATTAAAGAGAAAGGAAAATAGATACAGAAACAGAAGGAGGCCATAGACTTCGTCGACGAACACAGGGTCTCATCGATGAAGGCCTTCAGAATTTCGTCGACGAACACAAGGCTTTGTTGACGAGAAAATACCGAGAGGGGTTCTGAAGCAGCCTGAATTTCATCGACGAATACAAGGCCTCGTCGACGAAATCCCCTGATATATATATATATATATATAACTATACGAAATCCGGGATATTTCTCATTTTTCACCAAGCTTTCTCTCTCCTCTCTCCCTCCTACGACTCTCTCTCCCTTCTCTCTTCATTTCCGGCCTCACCGGTCACTGGATCGACGGTCTGAAGCTACCACGACTCTCCTGGTGGAGTTCTCCACAAATTTGCTGGAGCGGATCATCGGGAAAACAAAGTTGGGTTTCATCCCAAATTCTAAGTAAGGTCTTTTATTGAGTTTTTGACTTTCCGGCAGTTATAGAAAATGATGTAGACTAAGAAATACTGAAATTTTGTTCTAGGACATTGTGTTTTCAGGATGTTGGGTTAGGAATCCTGCGGGTATAGAGCCATATTTTTATAGGAGCTTTTCAAAATTGAGGTAAGGGAAATATGCTATGCTAGGAGTTTTAATAGAGTTAATTGAGATTTCATGAGCATATTTTTATGTCAGTTTGTTATACTGTTTTTATAGAAAATGAGCATAAATGTTTGTGTGGCCTAAGTAGACTTTCATGTAAAGAATGAATTTATACAATTGTTATCATACTATACTAGATACAAAGATATAGATAGTATATATATTTGATATAGTTTTCTAGCATATGAGATTATACAGATATAGATTTATATTCACAAAGAAATGTACATATGCGTTTATCAGGCCCAGTGTGTCGCCTTGGGGTGCACTAGTATTGTTCGTGAAGAAGAAAGATGGAACCATGAGGTTGTGCATTGATTATAGGAAGATAAACAAATTGACAGTCAAGAATAAATATCCTCTCCCTAGGATTGATGATTTATTTGATCAGCTCCAGGGGACCCAGGTTTATTCTAAGATTGATCTGCGGTCTGGATACCATCAGGTGAAAGTCAAGGCAGAGGACATTTCGAAGACTGCTTTTCATACCCGATATGGGCATTACGAGTTCTTAGTGATGCTATTCGGGTTGACTAATGCACCAGCGATTTTTATGGATTTGATGAATCGGGTATTCCACCAGTGTTTGGACCAGTTTGTGGTTGTGTTTATTGACAATATACTGGTCTACTCGAGGAGTTCTGAGGAGCATGAGCATCATTTGAGGCTGGTGTTGCAGGTATTGAGGGAAAAGAAATTATATGCAAAGTTCAAGAAATGTGAATTCTGGTTAAGGCAGGTTACTTTTCTTGGCCATGTGATCTCAGAAGCAGGAGTATTAGTTGATTCGAGCAAGATAGAGGCAGTGATGAATTGGGGAAGGCTGGGAAATGTTCAAGAAGTTAGGAGTTTTCTAGGGTTTGCAGGTTATTACCGACGCTTTGTGGAGGGTTTTTCCAGGCTATCGGGTCCATTGACACAACTTACGAGAAAAAATGTGAAATTTGAATGGACTGATGAATGTGAGTAGAGTTTTCAAGAGTTAAAGCAGCGGTTAGTTTCAGCCCCAGTACTGGCTATTCCATCAGGGGAGGATGGTTATGTGATACACAGTGATGCCTCTTTGAAGGGTCTTGGGTGCGTGTTGATGCAGCATGGCAGGGTTATTGCATATTCATCTAGGCAGCTTAAAGAATATAAGAAGAATTATCCTATCCATGACTTAGAGCTTGCTGCGGTGGTTTATGCTCTTAAAATTTGGAGACATTATTTATACGGTGGGAAATGCGAGATTTTCACGGATCACAAGAGCCTGAAATATTTCTTCACTCAGAAAGAATTAAATATGAGACAAAGAAGGTGGCTAGAGCTTATTAAAGACTATGACTGCACGATTAGCTACCACCCAGGAAAAGCGAACGTAGTGGAAGATGCTTTAAGAAGGAAGTCAGGGGGATCTGTGCTGGCAGCTATGGAGATTTAGCACTCGATTCTGGTGGACTTGGAGAGGCTTAGTATCAAATTGGTGGAGGAGAGTCCTCAGGTAGTTATTGCCAGCCTAGTGATTTAGCCTACACTATACGAGAGGATTAAAGCAGCCTAGGGTGATGACGCAGAGTTGGCAGCAGTGATGGCTAGAGTACGTGATGGTCAGGTTGAGGAGTTCAGCATATCAGATGATGGAGCTCTGCGATTTCGTACTAGGCTATGTGTTCCTACAGATACCGAGATCAGGAGGACTATATTGGAGGAGGCTCACAGATCCCTATACACGATCCATCCCGGCAATACTAAAATGTACAGGGATCTGCGAGAGTATTTCTGGTGGAGTGGAATGAAGAGGGAGATAGCTGAATTTGTTCAGCAGTGCTTGACGTGCCAACAGGTTAAAGCTGAGCACCAGAGACCAGCAGGACAGTTGCAGCCATTGTTTATTCCAGAATGGAAGTGAGACCACGTTTCAATGGATTTTGTTACGGGGTTACAACCAGTACGGCAGGGATTGAATGCAATTTGGGTAGTTGTGGATCGTTTGACGAAGACTGCTCATTTCATCCCTATTAAAATTGGTTATTCCATGAACAGACTGTCAGAGATATATGTTCAGGAGATAGTTCGTGTTCATGGAGTACCAGTGTCCATAGTCTCAGATCGAGATTCTCGGTTTACTTCACGATTTTGGAATAGTTTTGAGGAGGCTATGGGTACGCAGCTAGCTTTTAGCACTGCTGTCCATCCCCAAACTGATGGTCAGACAGAGAGGACCATTCAGATACTAGAAGATATGCTTCGTGCTTGTGTACTTGATTTTGGAGGCAATTGGATTTAGTTTATGTCATTGGTGGAGTTCGCTTACAATAATAGCTATCAGGCTAGTATCAGCATGGCTCTATACGAAGCATTGTATGGCAGGAGATGTCATTCTCCTCTTTTCTGGGATGAAGTAGGTGAAAGGCGAGTTTTGGGTCCAGATATAGTACAACAGTTGTCCGACAAAGTTCGATTAATTAGAGAAAGAATTAAAACAGCACAGAGTCGGCAGAAAAGTTATGTAGACACTCGCCGCAGAGAATTGGAATTTGATGTGGGAGATCGAGTATTTTTGAAGATAGCTCCTCTGAAGGGAGTTATGAGGTTTGGAAAGAAGGGCAAGTTAAGCCCTAGGTTTATTGGCCCTTTTGAGATACTTGAGAGAATAGGGTCAGTTGCCTCTAAGCTAGCTTTGCCGCCAGCTTTGGCTCGTATTCATGACGTGTTTCATGTTGCCATGTTACAGAAATACATTCCAGGCCCATCCCACATCATTAGTTATGCAGAGATAGAGCTTAAGGATTCCTTGGCATATGAAGAGGTACTGGTATAGATTTTGTACAGAAAGGTTCAGACTTTACTTACTAAAGAAATACAGTTAGTTAAAGTTTTGTCGAGGATCCACGCTATAGAGGAAGTTTCTTGGGAGCTTGAGGAACAGATTAGATAGAGATACCCGCAGTTGTTCCAAGAGGTATAGAGGTACTCAGGTACAGTATAGTAGTTAGATAGATTTTCTTTTTGCAGGTACATGTATAAGATTTTAGCTAGTAGATAGTTTTTAGTTTTATATGTGTAATCTCCCAGAACATAATATGTAATCACGGTATTTCTCCGCCACAAGTGAGGGCAGGTAATAAAATAAGTAGACCATTTTCCTTTACGGAATGATAGAGCGTATTGGCGGGGATACAGATAGTAAATTTCGAGGACGAAATTTTATAAGGAGGGGAGAATGTAATGACCCAGAAAATATCCATATTCAAATATTAAAGAGAGAGGAAAATAGATACAAAAACAGAAGGAGGTCGTAGACTTCGTCGACGACATTGCATTTTGGAGATAATATTAAATAAAATAATCTTATAAAAATTGCCAAGCTTCGTCGAGGAACACACGGTCTCGTCGACGAAGGCCTTCAGAATTTCGTCGACGAAGCCCTGTGTTCATCGACAAGAAAATACCGAGAGGGGTTCTGAGGCAGCCTGAATTTCGTCGACGAATACAGGGCCTTGTCGACAAAATTTGTGAAGGACTCGTCGACGAATACAGGGTCTCGTCGATGAAATCCCCTGATATATATATATATATATATATGAAATCCGGGATATTTCTCATTTTTCACCAAGCTCTCTCTCTCCTCTCTCCCTCCTATGACTCTCTCTCCCTTCTCTCTTCACCGGTCGCCTGATCGACGGTCCAAGGCTACCACGACGCTCCTAGCGGAGTTCTCCACAAATCTGCTGGAGCGGATCGTTGGGAAAACAAAGTTGGGTTTCATCTCAGATTCTGGGTAAGGTCTTTTATTGAGTTTTTGACTTTCCGGCAGTTATAGAAAATGATGTAGATTAAGAAATACTGAAGTTTTGTTCTGGGACATTGTGTTCTCAGGATGTTGGGTTAGGAATCCTGTGGGTATAGAGCCATATTTTTATAGGAGCTTTTCAAAGTTGAGGTAAGAGAAATATGCTATACTAGGAGTTTTAATAGAGTTAATTGAGATTTCATGAGCATATTTTTATGTCAGTTTGTTATACTGTTTTTATAGAAAATGAGCATAAATGTTTGTGTGGCCTAAGTAGACTTTCATGTAAAGAATGAATTTATACAGTTGTTATCATACTATACTAGATACAAAGATATAGATAGTATATATATTTGATATAGTTTTCTAGCATATGATATTATATAGATATAGATTTATATTCACAAAGAAATGTACATGCTTATACAGATTCTATATGGATGGCTTCAAGAAACAGTTATATACATATACCCATATATGTGTATACAGATGCTCAGATCAGTATTTTATATTACAGTTTATTACAGAACGGTATATACATATATACAGTGTTATAACATGCCATGTTTTTCCTATTACCATAGCATACAGAATATAGACAGAGTATATATACAGAATACATAGATAGATATACAGAGGTAGCATCAAGATGCTACAGATACAGTGTTTGCTGTACAGAAAGACAGAGTTATGGTAATTTTGGAAATACAATGAAAACAGTAAAAGAGTATATATATGTATATATGTATAGAGTATCAGATCCTTGAGGAAAGTTACACAGACAGATACAGATTATAGAGCACGGTACCGTTGCTAGATACAAATAGAGTGCAACCACATAGCTTAGATAGTATGTGGGTACCGTCAACCGTGCTCGAAGAGTATGCAGCTCACCAGTACACTAGGTTGAGGGGGCCAGTTTGACGAGGTAGTAGCCAGTCCCAAGCTTAGGAGAGGATGCAGTTTGGCCGGGCTGAGGTAGTGTAGAGTATGATGACTTATCTGGAGGGCCGACCAGATAGAGTCCCGCCTACGGGCCGCACAACCCTGTAATGAGGGGTCAAATCATGAAGTACAGAGTCCCGGGGAGAAAAGCACAGTTATATATATATATATGTTTACAGTTTTACAGTATAGTATGATATTACCAGTATGAAAAGTAGAAAATAGATGATACAATATGTTTTAAATAAAGAAAGAAAGATATACTTGAAAGATATGATTTATAGATGATTTATTGCACTACAGTTCAGTCATTATTTTAAAAGTATCCTTAACTTAGTTGCCACACACTAGTAATAGCATATTTTCACTTACTGAGCGTCGACTCACCCCTTTATTCTCACATTTTTCAGGTAAGCCAAATAGGCGAGCAGATCAGGCTCGCAGATAGAGAGAGTGTTTGGTCACCCTAGTTATAGGGTGAGTTTTTGGCAGAGATGTGTATGTTTTGGGATAGATAATATTAGAGTGGCATTTTTGTGTATGGTTTGTATATTCTAGAATCTGTTATTGTACAGTTTATGTATGAATGGTTTCATGATATATGTTTCCGCTGCGTAGGAATGTTTACTGTATATGAAAAAAAAAAAATGATAAGAATTTTGAGGTCATTACAATGGAAATTGAAAAATAGAGAATGGTAAAATTAAGAAATGGAACCGTGTGAGTTAATAATATAAATAATTGAGGCGAAATGAAACTTTCCGCCTGAGGGCTTTCTGAGTAAGGTGAGTGCCTTCATAGGTATCAAATATGGTCATACTTGACTGTACAACGTGTTAAGGCAAAGGGAAGCTACTTGTATGGGCGAGTAATCTTCCCTATTCTCAAGAATTTCGCAGGTAAATATGTATTGGAAATCATTGAATTTGAGAAATAATTTTAAAGCTTATAAAAGCTTGTGTTGTATATCTATATGATTATGAGAATGGGTATATCAGTGTATTTTCTCAGATAAAATAATAATTTGAAAGGTAAAGTGTATTATAACTGAACTAATATGGTCACACATTATAAATAATTTATTCATTCTTAGTGAGATGTGTCTCTCCAAAGATTTTAAGAATTTAAGAGACATAGCCAAAAAGGTAAAAATCTCCCTTTATATTTTACAAAAAGACAAATCTTTGTTTTGTCTTCTAGCCAAATCTCGGGAAGGTTTGTGTGTTTTTAAAATCTCATGAGAGAATAATTGAATTTTTGAAATTTTATAAGTAGTGTTTGTCATTTTATCAAATCTCATGGAAGGTAAGTATTTTTGTCTTAAATTTTAATATGAAATTATATATTTGTTTTTTAAACCGTCACAAATCTAATTTAAATTTTAAAATTTATGTTGCCAAGCATTATTTATGCATTGCCTCATGATTATCAAAACAAATCCACCCTAATGTATGTTAATATGGATAAGACTTAATAGTAGATTACATCTGCTAAAACTGATGGAGTGAAGTGAAGCTCTCACCTAGGCCAAAGTGTCAGCATCTGTTATCCTCCCTAAACTCTGAACCAAACGTTCCTATGGCTGTCTTCATGTTATTTAATGTTGAAAGTTGGACCACAGCTCAAAGGCCACACTGCAGATGTTGTAATGAGCCTCTTCTTTTAGGCCAATTGAAAGAAAATTTTCATCCATTTTTTTATATACTTGAAAATTCATTTTTTCAATGAAAAAAAAAAAAAAAGAAACTTGCAAGATTTCATTTTTCTACTTTTGCAATTGATCAATTGGAATATGGTACTTACTATGAATTAGATCCATACAAACAAAAGATATAATTTCGTATGTGCCTTCATGATGTGGTAGTTGGCATATGACTTTAGTTGGTCCAATATTATAAATAACATTTTGTGATTTCAAAGAACCATTTTTGTAATTGTTTCTCTTTTTGAGCATTTTAAGGAGGGATGGTAAAACGGGTTAACGGACTGGGTTCAGGCGGATCATAAACAGATCTGGATTAAACAGGTTCGAGTTGACCCGTTTATTAACAGGTGACTACTATATAAACTCAAATTCGCCCGTTTAATAAACGGGTTACTCGTTCAAAAAATATAATTTATTTATTTTAAATTTTTTAAAATATTTCATATAAAATGACATTTCTTAAAAAAAAAAAAAAAAAAACATTCCTTCATTTTATTTTTAAACAGGTCACCTGACAGGTGACCCGACTCGAACGCGCCTAACCCATTTAATAGATAGGTTGAGTCTGGGTTTATCCTTTTATAAATTGGTCAGCTTGTATTAAACCCAAAGTCGGTTTACATGGACAGGTCACAGGTCACCCATTGGGTTTTGACCTATTTTTCCTCCCCTAACTTTTAGAGTGAGTTTGACTTCTTTTTTGTCTCATTTGAAATATGAATACGGGTTAGCGTATTCGGCAAATAGTTTGTTCAGTTTTAAAAAAAAAAGTTTTAATTTTTATTAAGAACTTTAAAACTTATGAATTTGAAGTTTTTAAAACATAAAACTATTATTTTCATGACCACATCATTGATAATTTTACAGTGTTAAGTAATAAGTTAGCTTTGAGTGTTTAGTAAAAAAGTTATGAAATTTTTGAAAATATTTAAAATGACTAAATGTACATGTATTCTTAACAAGTGTAATTAACAATTTAACACAGTGATAATTTTGTGATGCTTGAAAAAAAATTAAAGTTAACAATGCAATAAAATAATTTGTTGAAAAAAGGTTAACTTTTAGCTTTTAAAAACTTTAAATGCATAATTTTTAAAAGTTGAAATGTTTGCTCAGATGTTTAATACCCAACCTTTATTTAAAAAAATTAAGGCAAAATAAAAAGAGACTCGCTCGGCCTTAATTTACTCATAAAGTATTATGATTTATAATTTATTTTGTGGGTGGGTGTATATTAAACATAAATATTAAACGTATCGAAGTTCAAAATTTTATATTGTTAATTTCTAAATATATGATGATAAGAGTAAAGTGTGCATCTAAATTTGCAGCACATGCATGTACACAAACACATATACGTATGTGTATATAATTATATACACTTGCATGTGTAATAAATCATCTTTTTATCAATTAAAGGCCTAGATTCAGGGGTGCAAAAACGAATCAAGTTCAATTAAACTTTACCATGCTCAAACTTATTTTTTAAACTCCTAACCAAGCTTGAATTCAAACCAAGCTTGAATGCACTTGCTCAAATTCATTCATTTTTTTTTTAAAACTAAAGGAGGGTGGCACCTCCAATTATTTATTGATATACCCTCACTTTTGGCGGAGGAATACCGTGATTACATGACAAGTATTGGGAGATTACAAATAAAAAATACATTAAAGGTCTCCCAAAAATAACACCAACAATCAACCAAAATAGGACTACAAATTTAAACAAAATTAAATAAGAAACAAATCTAAACAGGTCTAACAAAAACAAAAACAATAAAATAAACTAAAATCAAAAAATCTAAACCAACCAAACAAAAATCGAGAGGATGAACTAATGATGAAGGGAAGTGAGACCCAATCTATCCATCTAAAAGATACCTTTCAGAGAACGTGGTAAAAGATATTGTTCTTTGTAAAGGACATTATTTCTCATTTCTCATTTTCTAGCGAGAAAATCAGTTGCACTATTGCCTTCCCTATATTGATGGATCACCATGAAGGTCACTCCTTTTAGCTCCGCCACAAGGTCCTCCCAAAAATTTCAAAGATACCATAAGGTACATTTACCTTTCCAAAACCAATCAACAACAATTCTCGAGTCACTTTCAATAATCACATTAAAATAATGAATTCGTTTGTATAAACGAATTCCTTCTAGGATTGTTTTTAATTCCACACTATAGTTCGTACCATTACCAAAATAACTTGAAAAAGTCGCTTTCACCATGTCATGGCAGTCCCAAATGATTCCTCAACCTCCTGAAGTACTCGGATTGTCCCTACAGCTCCCATCCTAATTTAGTTTTATTCACCCTACTAGGGGTTTAACCCATGAGATAATTTTTTCAGGCTTGGCACAAACTCTCTTGTGCTAAATTTGAAATCCTTTCAAAATTGTAATGTCTGATATCTTCAATTTTTGAAAAGAATTAGAGCTCTCAACTAAAGAACTAACTCAGTATCGAACACTTCTCCACCTCTGATCCGCACTTTGGTAAACTCTTTCTATTCTGGCTTTGCATCTTCGATTGCAGAGGCACCATGTAATTAAACACGGAATTAGACCAATTAAAATACCTTTAATAGATAATTTTCGAGCATAGTGGAACCAGTTTACAATTCTATTTTTTTAAGGAAAGAACCGTTGGAAAGGAATCCCCAACACCACACTAGCGTGACGCCAAACCTCTAAAGCCACCTCGCCTAAAGAAAGGATGTGATCAGTGTTTTCCTAACTTCTCTGCACGCAGCAATCACAACTCAAAGTCATCGATATTCCTTTTGCTTGAATTCTATCATCTACTTTCAAGCATCTAAATCAAGCTTTCCATAAACACATTGAGATTCTTCTAGGCAATAGAGAATGTCAAAACCACTCATTCCACTCAAAAGTATCACTTCTACTCCTCATTGCCTCCCATGCCGTTTTTGTAGAGAAATTGTCGTCAAGGGCAGGCTTCCAGATGAATATATCCTGACCACTTTTACCAGCTGACACATTATGCAAGATTTCCATTGTTCTATCGGCCCCAACCAATTCCATTAATAAATCAGAGTTCCAATTGCTATTTAGCCAATAATCCTTAATACACAGCTTCTTATTCGAAATATCCTCAATGTACACCGCTAACGGGCCTGATGTAAGCCACCTATCAAACCAAAAAGAAGAATTCCCACCTCTTACCAAAATTTTAATATTATCCATAACTTCCGGAATGAAGGTCATCACTGATTTCCATAACCGAAAATCATTTGGTCTCCCCTTTCTTATTAATAAATGATCATTTTTGCAATATTTAACCCTAAAAAAAGCTGACCATAGATTGTTAAAAGTGAGCAGTTCGAAGGCAAATTTCATAATAAGCGATTTTTGAACTTTTTAAAGATCTCTCAAGCCCATACCCCCTTCCGACGTGTGTAATAACCCCAAAAAAAAATAATTAAAATTATTAATCAATTAATTAATTAAATATTATTAAATTAATTAATTAAATTAACAAGTAAAATAAATAGTAAAAAAAATAATAATATCATTAATCAATTAATTAATTAAACATTATTAAATTAATTATTGAAATAAACAAATAAAAGGAATAGTAAAAAAAACAAAAAAAAAATTGGAATAAACATATATACATATATACATACATATAAATATATAAGAATATAATAAAATAAGTTTTAAACTTATCATCTCCTAAAGCTTAAAGAAGCTTTAGGAGAATTTGGATAGGCAGCCATCTCTGCATGTCCCTCAATCTTCTTCTGCGTCCGTCGCTCGCTCCGTTATTCTCCTTTTTCTCCTCGATTTCGTCGGCTTAACAAGTACCGATCGAGAAACAGAAGGTGTCGTTGGATTCCTAACTCTGCCATCGACATTTCTACTAGAGCGAATTTATCGTGGGAGCGGCGTAAACACTATTCCTGGGGTAAGACAATTTTTCCCTAATTTCTTAATTTTTCGTTAAATTTGTCATTGAATCGACGATCAGGCACCACCATGGGGTCTTAGTCGTGATCGTCTTCATTTTGATATAAATAAAGTTCCAATTGGGGTTTTCTAAGCCCCACTCCAAAGCGAGAGTGGATTTGGAAAATTTGTTAATTTGGCTATATTTAAGGGTATTTTTATTTATTTAGAATTTATGGGTTTAGAAAATATTAAAATAATATTTTATTCAGGATTAACTACATGGAACTAGAATTTTTAATTTCAGGATCCGGGTGAGCGCCGTAGGCATCTTTTTGGGGTCCCTGTTGGTATAATTTAAGAAATCAGGTAAAGGAAAAAATATATATTAAATCAGAATTTTTATGAATTTGATGGAAAATGAATTGTGTTATATTTACGTGTATATGTCTCAGTATGGATTAAAAAATAGCAATCATTTAAATTACGTTTTCTGAGCTTAGGGCTATTTATTAGATACGTATATGTGAAAATGAACTAATGAAAATGAAATATATTTTCAGGATAATTATATAAGAAATAAAAGATGTATTTTCAGCATATAAATGTTAAATGTAGGTTGACTTATTTTACAGGCAGTGCATGAATTTTATTACTAAATTGTGTGGCATGAGTAAAATAGAATTTTTTGTGGAATTATGTTATATATATATGAGATGTAGGATATACATGAAATTAACTGAATATTAAAATGATATATGAAATATGCTGCATGTGAGTGTTAATGCAACCATGGAACCAATCACGGCTGAAAAGATGTCGACCATGGCTGAAAGGATGCTGAAGCTAACTAACCACGGCTGAAAAGATGTCGACCACGGCTGAAAGGATGCTGAAACTAACCAACCACGGCTGAAAAGATGTCGACCGTTGAAAGGATGCCGAAGCTAACCAATCACGGCTGAAAAGATGTCGATCACGACTGAAAGGATGCCGAAGCTAACTAACCATGGTTGAAAAGATGCCGACCACGGCTGAAAGGATGCCGAAGCTAACTAATCACAGTTGAAAAGATGCTGACCACGGCTAAAAGGATGCTGAAACTAACTAACCACAGCTGAAAAGATGTCGACCACGGCTGAAAGGATACGGAAACTAACCAACCACGACTGAAAAGATGCCGAGTATCTATGAATTAAAATAAAAAAAATGAGTATGAAATGAAAATGAATGAAGTAGAATGAAATGACAAATGTAAATGATGAAATGTTGACCATTACGTAAAATGAAAGCAATGCAATGTTTAAACTATGAACAGGAACAAATGTGAATGATTGAATAATGATGTAAAGAATAAAGTATTATGATACTAGAAGCACCTATGTACGTAGTACATGATGTGATTGGGCAGGGCGTACTCTTCGCCTAAGGACTTGTTGAGGAAGGCGAGTGCACTAGTAGCTTTAGATGTGGCAGTAGTTGCATAACGTGCTAGGGCAGAGGGAATCTACTTATATGGAGGGTAGATTTCCTACCCTTAGGGCCTTTGCCGGTAAGTTATTGTTGAACAGTGTGAGTACGAGATCAATTTTATACTTTAGGACTTACTGAGTAAGGTGAGTGCCCTGGTATGCCTTAGTTGTGATCTTCGGGTTGCCTAAGTATTAGAGTAGAGAGGTGCTACTTGTATGGGCGGGTAATCACCCATATCCTTAGGTAATCTCGTGGGTTAAATCTTTTGCATGTGTTTGGATAGGATCAGAAAATGATTTCAAAAATTATGTTAATGATTTTCAAATATTAAATATTATGTTGTTATATAGACTCATGTTGGCCACACACTGTTTTAATATATTGTTTCTTCCCTTACTGAGACGTGTCTCATCCGCATATAAATGTATTTTTTTTAGGACTTTCTCGAGATTGAGCTTAGAGAGCTCGAGGTTTTTATAGCATTATTGGGAGATATAAGAAAAAAAACAGGGGATAAACATTTTAATGATGTTTTTGGGAATGCAAATATTTCATGTTTTATTTTTTAAGTCTTCTAGATTTTATGAATGGTTGTAAAACATCCTGGTATTGTGAATACTGAATATTTTTTTTTTGGAGATGTGTGTATATATGAGAATAAAGGTGGATGCATGGTTCATTATAATGTGTAGATAGTTTTAGAAAACTCTGGTATTATATTTGTTGAAGGATTATAATTATGTTTTCCGCTACATAAATGATATTAGTATGTTGATTATGAAGTAATGAATGGATTAGTAGCACTCCGGGTCCACGTAGAGGGTTCGGGGCATTACATTGTGGTATCAGAGCAATGTCCAGTCGGAAGTGTGATTAATTTCACATCGCCTGGATATAGGAATGTTAGAGTATTAGGTTAGGGATGATTTATACCAGAGTATATGATTAAGTTGCGATAAGGATGGAGATGGGTAGATTAAGATACCGTTAGGAATTCTGAGTTGTGTTTTGTAAGTTTGGGGGCAGAAATCCGTTGATGGTCTTCTGTGTTTTTTTGAAGAAATAGCTAGCTTCAGAAAATCACGATAAATCCATTAATGGTGATGTTTTCGGGTAGAGAAATTTGAACTCAGGATTTGAACTTGATGGTTAGGTTAGTTGATTTCAAAGGTTATGGTATCGGGAGAAACCAGCAGATACCACTAGGCATAGGTGGACGAGTACGTGGTTTTACGATGGTCCTGGATGGGGCAGGTAAAGCCAAGGGGGCAGTATAGGTTTATGATTAAGATAACAATAATTTAATTTGGTTATGGATGATTGATTAGTAAAGGAATTTTGATGACGAAATTCTTTTGAAGAGGGAAGAAGGTAATAACCCGGAAAAAAAATTATTAAAATTGTTAATCAATCAATTAATTAAATATTATTAAATTAATTAATTAAATTAACAAGTAAAATAAATAGTAAAAAAATAATAAGATCATTAATCAATTAATTAATTAATCATTATTAAATTAATTATTGAAATAAACAAATAAAAAGAATAGTAAAAAAACTAAAAAAAAATGGAATAAACATATATATATATATATATATATATATATATAAGAATATAATAAAATAAGTTTTAAACTTATCATCTCCTGAAGCTTAAAGACACTCCAGGAGAATTTGGAGAGGCAGTCGTCTCTGCATCTCCCTTAGTCCTCTTCTGCATCCGTTGCTCGCTCCGTCATTCTCCTCTTTCTATTCGATTTTGTTGGCTTAACGAGTACCAATCGGGAAACAGAAGGTGTTGTTGGATTCCTAACTCTGTCACCGACATTTCTATTAGAGCGAATTTGTCGTGGGAACGGCGTAGGCACTATTCCTTAGGTAAGACAGTTTTTCCCTAATTTCTCAATTTCTCGTTAAATCTGCCATTGAATCGACGATCAGGCACCACCATGGGGTCCTAATCGTGATCATCGTCATTTTGACATAAATAAAGTTCCAATTGGGGTTTTCTAGACCTCACTCCAAAGCGAGAGTAGGATTTGAGAAATTTGGTAATTTGACTATATTTAAGGGTATGTTTATTTATTTAGAATTTATGGGTTTAGAAAATATTAAAATAATATTTTATTCACGATTAACTACATGGAACTAGAATTTTTAATTTCAGGGTCCGGGTGAGCACCGCAGGTATCTTTTTGGGGTCCCTTTTGGTGTAATTTAAGAAACCAGGTAAGGGGAAAAATATATATTAAATCATAATTTTTATGAATTTGATGAAAATGAATTGTGTTATTTTTACGTGTATATGTCTCAATATGGGTTTAAAAATGCCAATCATTTAACTTACGTTTTCCGAGTTTAGGGCTGTTTATTAGATACGTATATGTGAAAATGAACTGATGAAAATGACAGATATTTTCAGGATAATTATATAAGAAATAAAAGATGTATTTTCAGTATATAAATGTTAAATGTAGGTTGACTTATTTTACAGGCAATGCATGAATTTTATTGCTAAATTGTGTGACATGAGTAAAATAGAATTTTGTGTCGAATTATGTTTTATATATATAAAAGATGTAGGATATACATAATATGAACTGAATATTAAAATGATATTTGAAATATGCTGCATATGAGTGTTAATGCAACCATGGAACCAATCACGGCTGAAAAGATGCCGACCATGGCTGAAAGAATGTCGAAGCTAACTAATCATGGTTGAAAAGATGTCAACCATAGCTGAAAGGATGCCGAAGCTAACCAACCATGGCTGAAAAGATGTCGACCATGGCAGAAAGAATGTCAAAGCTAACTAATCACGGCTGAAAATATGCCAATCACGGCTGAAAGGATGCCGAAACTAACCAACCACGGCTGAAAAGATGCCAACCACGGCTAAAAGGATGCCAAAGCTAATCAATCACAGCTGAAAAGATGCCGACCATGGTTAAAAGGATGTCAAAACTAACTAACCATGGTTGAAAAGATGCCGACCACGGTTGAAAGGATGCCGAAGCTAACCTACCACTGCTGAAAAGATGCTGAGTATTTATGAATTAAAATAAAAAAAATGAGTATGAAATGAAAATGAATGAAGTAGAATGAAATGACAAATGTGAACGATGATATGTTGACCATTATGTAAAGTGAAATGTAATGCAATGTTTAAACTATGAACAGGAACAAATGTGAATGATTGAATAATGACAAAAAGAATAAAGTATTATGATATTAGAAGCACCTATGTACGTAGAACATGATGTGATTGGGCGGGGCGTACTTAACGCCCGAGGGCTTGTTGAGGAAGGCGAGTGCACTAGTAGCTTCAGATGTGGCAGTAACTGCAAAACGTACTAGGGCAGAGGGAATCTACTTATATGGGCAGGTAGATTTTCCTATCCGTAAGGCCTTTGACGTTAAGTTATTGTTGAACGGTGTGAGTACGAGATCAATTTAACACTTGAGGGCTTGCTGAGAAAGGTGAGTATCCTGGTATGCCTCAGTCGTGATCTTCGGGTTGCCTAAGTATCAAAGCAGAGGGTTGCTACTTGTATGGGCAGGTAATCACCCCTATCCTTGGGTGATCTCGTGGGTTAAATCTTTTGCAGGTGTTTGGATAAGATCAGAAAATGATTTCAAAAATTATGTTAACGATTTTCAAATATTAAATATTACGTTGTTATATAGACTCATGTTGGCCATACACTGTTTTAATATATTATTTCTTCCCTTACTGAGATGTATCTCATTTGCATATAAATCTATTTTTTTCAGGATTTCCTCGAGATCGAGATTAAAGTGCTCAAGGTTTTTATAGCATTATTAGGAGATATAAGGAAAAAAAAAAGGTATAAACATTTTAATGATGTTTTTGGGAATGCAAATATTTCATGTTTTATATTTTAAGTCTTTTAGATTTTATGAATGGTTGTGAAACATCCTGGTATTGTGAATACTGAATTTTTTTTTTTTGGAGATATGTGTATATATGGGAATAAAGGTGGATGCATGGTTCATTATGGTGTGTAGATAGTTTTAGAAAACTCTGGTATTATATTTGTTGAAGGGTTATAATTATATTTTCCACTGCATAAATGATATTAGTATGTGGATTATGAAGTAATGAATAGATTAGGAGCACTCCGGGCCCACGTAGAGGGTTTGGGGCGTTACGAGGTAGGTTTACAAATTTTCTCCCAAGAGCGCCAATGAATCTTCCTTTTACCTTTCACCTCTCTTCATAAAAAATTAGCAAGAAGAGAGTTGATGCAACTGTCTCGCCACACTCTATATAAGATGTGTGGTTGCATTAACACATATGCTAGCAATGGTACCGTGCTCTCTGTACATCTCTGGTCCATCAAAGTTCCCATTTCCACATTTTTGTATTCATATTTCATCATGTCTGTATATCTTATCATGTCTGTATAATTCTCTTCGTTTCTGTATAATTCTCATCATATCTGTATCAAACATGTTTGTATATATCACATATCGTCATTTCTATATAAAACAAATATGTATGTCACATTTCATCATTTTTGTGTAAAACACATCTGTATATCACATATATTGTTGACTTTTTGGGTTCGTTTCCTATTTTGATTATAACAAACCACAGTATCTCATCTGTGTACTAAGTGTATAAACAAGTTTACTTTTCTAAGCACAGATGACAGATAAGAAATGAAAGCCGAGAAGCACTTAAATGAGCACATCTTTCGGCATATTCCATGGAATTGCAAAGGAGCAGCGCATGAAGATTGACTTCCTTTTTAAGTTGTATTATATTTTCTTTTATTCATTTCGAGTCTGTAATAATTATTCAAATGTCTGTAATAATTAATGCATGGCTTGCATGGTAGGAACTATAAGCTCAAAGACCATAGAATGACCTTAGGGATCAAGGTTGACTGACGCCAAATTTTTGGACTTAATTTAAAAACCTATGTCATAGATTGACTTTAGATCCCTAAACATCACATGAAAAGTCTCTTATAACTCAAAAGTTATACTTATGTGAGTAGGGGTGACTTCAAATGAAAATCAGGACTTAAATGCACACTTTAAGTGGTTTCAGTCGACCGAACCCGAAGCTATATAGAAGCCTTCGATCGATTGAACTTACTAGAGTCAACATGCTGACTACTCGATCGACCATCCTGAAATGAACTTGCCTTCCATGGTCGACCAAACCGACACGTGGCTGACTCCCAACAACTTGGTCGACCGAACTACTAGTTCAAAATTGACTTGGTCGACCGAACATTAGAAAATGGTCAATTGAACTTGCCTTGGTCGACCGAACCGCGAACAGTTCAAAATTGCCCGAATACAATCGACCATATTCTCTGTTGAAAAACTCCATAGTCGACTGAAGCTCATAAAGTGGTCAACCGAACCCTTAGTACTGTCAATTGAAACTCTTGGGTTGCTCAATATTTACGGAGGTTAAACAAGGGTTATTTTTTATTAACCTTACTTAAACTTTTTTAAAAATACCGGATGAGTCCCGAACGGTTATATTTTTTGGAGTGTCTATATATACTCTCTCATTTGGTTTGATTAACATTGATTAGCGAACATCATTAGCAAAATATTCTCTGAAATTTCAAAAACCTATTTCTCTCATACAAGCTTCAAAAACCTACTCTCACCCATTCCTATTGCAAGATATCCTTTGTGAATGTTTCTAGAGATTGTACATATAAGCTTATACTCTCATTGTTGTGATTGCTTGCTGATTTTATTGAGAGTTAAGCAGAAAAGGTTTTTCCCTATAGATTTAATTCATAAATCCTTTTTGTGGGGAAACTTTTATTAACTTGTGAATCTCTGCATTTTTATTGCAAGACTCTTGAGCTTGTCTTGTGTTTTCTTTGAAGAAAATATTTTTTTGATAAGCTTGTGTTCTAAATATCTCTTGTGCTTGATTTTTTAAAAATCTTTTTGAGATATTTGATTATAATCTTGAAATCTTTAAAACCCTATTTGTGGTTGATATATTTATATATATTGATTCAAAGATATTATCATAGCACACTCTCACACTCTGATTGCAATACTTGCAATACCTTGAGATTAGTCATTTAATCTACATTGAGCTTATAATATCCTATCATATTGCAGTGCATTGGTTATACTGGTACAAATCTACTTGTGTTAGAAGCATTGAAATTGTACACAAAATTGTGTTGATTATCTGTTGTAAAGGTTGAGGTCAGCCCTAAAAATTTGACCTAGTGTTGTATACGGTGTCGCTCCACCCGTTAAGTGAGTAATAGTGGTAACCCTCGGGCTTTCGAGCTGAGGCAGGGACGTAGGCAGTATTTTTTGAACCCCGATAACATATCTTGTGTGAACTTTAAATTTCCGTACTTAAATTTACGCACTTGAATGTTGTTATTTTAATTACTGTGAATGTATCAGAAATACTAAGATTACTTTAATTGCTTTACATTTTTGCTCAGTTTGATTTCTATTGAATTGGCTCATACTTAGAAAGACCCTAGGTTGGGAAATACTGATTGTGACTTGAATTTGACCTAGGAAAGTTTTAAATTTCCAATTCACCCCCCTCTTGGGAATACACCTATAACAACTTGCTACTTACATCATTTATATATATATATATATATAGATATATATAATATAAAGCCAATCTGCTTGTAATACTTCTGAAAACATTTTAGACCCAAAAGAGCACTGAGGAAACTCTATACTCCATACATTCCTAAGCAGCGGTGTACAAGAAACTGTAAACATCTATATACAATACCAGAAAACTATGATTCCCAAAATACATATATATCACAAAATACCCAGTGACGTATCAAAACCTGGGATCTACCCCAAACCACTGGCACCTAAGAAACACCTACCCTGCCAATAAGGGCAGTGTAAGCTGTGACAACCTGAATAATAATAGGATTTACATAATAAAGAGGAAGGGAAATGGAAATTGTAATAGAAGGAGGAAGTCGACTTTGTCGACGAATACAGGGGATTCGTCGACGAAGGTATAAGAAAACTCATCAATGAAGACAGGATTCGTCGACGAGAAAATACCGAGAGAGGTTTTTGAGCTGATTGAATTTCGTCGACGGGGAGTGGATTTCGTCGACAAAATTATTGAAGGACTCGTCGACGAATGACGTGGCTTGTCGATGAATCCAGTCCTATAAATATCAAAAACCCAATTTAAATGTCAAAAATTTGGAAAATATCATCCTCTCTCTCCCCCCCCCCCCTTCAATTCTCTCTCTCTCTCTCTTCGATTTTGGGCCGGGTTTACACCGGTTCAACAATTCGAAGCCACCACGACACTCCTGGGGAAGTTCTCTCCAAATCTGTCGAAGCGGATTGTTGGTGGAAGCAAGTTGTAAATCATCCCTAAGTTGAGGTAAGACTTTTTAAGCCAAATGTGGTCTTACGGTAGTTATAGGAAATGATATACATGCGAAAATACTGAAGTTTAATACTGAGAGTTTTCAGTTTCAGGGTATTGATCAAGAAATCTTACGGGGGGTAGACCAAGATATTTTAGGGGCTTTCTCAGTAGCCAGGTAATGGAATAAAGTAAAGCAGTTATTTTCATGCCAATTATTATTATTTATGAGAAAATTTTTCAGGAAAACATGTATAATATCTGTATATTACGAAGAAAATGCACGTTTGGGAAAAATATTGCTATTATGTTGAAATGTATGTATATGTATGAGATGTTAGAAACTATGATTTCAGAATGCAATATATGGTTTTATATAGTAAATGTGTGGCCTGAATATTATTTTACATGGAAGAATATTATGTTATGACAATGATACGAATGAAATATGTTTTTGGAAATTATGAAAGAATACAGTACATTATGATGTTGAAAATACATGATAGATTGATTATTTTCAAAATGATATACATTTATGTATGATTTCGGCGGGAGGCCATATTTATGTATAATTTCGGTGCGAGGCTGTATTTATGTATGATTTTGGCGCGAGGTCGTACTTATGTATGATTTCGGCGCGAGGCCGTATTTGTGTATGATTTCGACGCGAGGTCGTATTTACGAGATGATCGGCATGAGACCGTATTTATGAAATGTTTGGCGCGAGGCCATTTTTATGAAAATTATGAAAGATGATATATTATCATATACTATATGTTATCAAAACACGAATATAAGTTTAGCTCAGTTCAGGAGCACGGTATTGTAGCTATATAGATAAGATATATATGTTCAGATTAGTGCTAACCACTGCACGAGGAGGTGAGAGATGGATAGTCGATGTGGCTTTCAGTAGAGTGTGGATATCCACCTAGCAGTCCGGACCAGGATGTGGCGGGCCCATCGTACTTACAGACATTTTTTACTCGGCAGTGGTCGGCCAGCCATTGCCGGGTCCCGCCTTTGGGCTGCACAACCCGTCATTGGGGGTAATACATGAGATTAGCTAGCTATTCATCCTGGGTATGTTTTCAGTATTATCAGTTATCACAAATGTTTTATGAACGTTATGATTTATTAATAAATATGAAAGTATATGAGGATTCGGTATAATATGATGAATGTTTACAGATATATGAGATGTAATGTATATGTGTAATTGTATTAAATATTCATGTTGCCACACAGCTGTATTTAGTTTATTTTTCCTTACTAAGAAGTGTCTCACCCCCGAACATTAAATGATTTTCAGGAAATCCAGAGAGACCAGCGGGTTAGGGCCGCCGTTGAGTGATTGGAGCTTCCCTACTAGAAGGGTAAGCGTTGAACTAGGATCAGGAGATTTTTGTTGTAATATCCTAGTGTTATTTTGAATTTTTGGAGGTTGTATATAGGAACAGTATTTTGATGATATAGTAAACTCTGAGATTATGTTTTATGGTTGGATGTTTGAGATTTTATATTTACTGCTGCTTTGGTTTCTGCTGTGATTAATAGGTGTCCCCATTACCCACGGGTTCGGGTTGTCCATTTTATGTTTCATTTTATATTAAGGAATTTGAGGTCGTTACATAAGCAGTCCTCTACCCGCGAGCCTGATCCGCTCGCCTAGCTGGATCTCCTGAAAAATAGTAAATTATTAGGATGAGACAACGCTCAGTAAGAGGAAATATGCTATTACTAGTGTGTGGCGGCTGAGTTACACATTTAATATACAGATATAATATTGATGCTATAGAAGAAGTATGCTAGTACATTGTACAAACATTCGTAATATAATTTAAAATACAACTGTGCATATGAATTTCTACTCATACATACTTCTAATATTATAATATAACTACTACTGTATGGTATATCTGTATGTAATAAGAACTTCTGTGATAATACCCTGAGATCTGTATGTCATGATTTAACCCCTCATGACAGAGTTGTGCGGCTCGTAGGAAGGACTTACTCTGGTTGGCCTACTAGGCAAGTCAATCTATATCTCTATCAACCGACAATCTAGCCCACTATAGTCTCTCCGAGCAATCTCCAAGTCTATCTCGTCTAACCGGCCACCTCAACCCAGTTTGCTGTGGAGACTGCAATCTCTTCTAGCGCGGTTAGACAGAATCCATATATTATATGAGATATGTGGTTGCACTCTATTTGAAATAGTCACGATACCGTGCTCTGCTGTTTGAATCTGTCTGAAATTTCCTCAGGGATCTAATACTGTGTAATACTAATATATATATATATATATATATATATATATATATATATATATATATTTATCTTACTGTTTTAACATGATTTCAAAATAACCAAAACACTATAAATCTGAACTGAAATACCTGACTGAAATATCTATAATATCTGTCTGAAATATCTATAATTTCTGTCTGAGTGTTATGGTTTTAGAAATCATGTCATTCTGAGAAATACTACAACTCATACTTTCTACTAATATATTGTATAACTGTGTAATAACCTAGGAAAAAAAATTAAAAATAAATAAATAAAATTAATTAATCAATTAATTAAAAAATTAAAACTAAGAGTAATTATTGATTAGTTAGTTAATTAAATATTATTAAATTAATTAATTAAATAAATAAATAAAAGAAAAAAATTAAATTAAAATTATTTATTATTAAACAATTAATTAATTAAGTATTGTTAAATTTAATTTATTGAATAAATAATATGATGTATATATGAATATATAAGGATAAGATATATATATATATACATAGGTTAAGTTAAAGTAAAGAAAAAAAAAAGAAAAAGACAAAAGAGATAGGAAGCAGAATCCAATTTGAATTTGGATTCTGCTTTCAGCGTTCTGCGCCCTGCCTTCTCTCAGTCTCCTGCTCTCGTTCATGCACTCCTCCGTCTCCGCTTCTCTCTCTTCCCTCATTTCTCGACGAATATTCAATCGATTGGGAAATAGAAGGTGTCGTTGGGTTCCTAACTCCGCCACCGACATTTCTACTGAAGTAGATTTGTCGTGGGAATGGCTTACGCACTGCTCCCGTGGAAAGGTAACTTTTTTTCCATTTTCTCAATTTTGCTTTAAATCTGCTGTTAAATCGACGATTAGGCACCACCACTAGGTCCTAGTCGTCGATACCATCATTTTGGTGTAGGTAATTTTTCAATTAGGGTTTTCTAGGCTCTACTCCAAAGCGAGAGTGAGCTTTGGGAAATTTGGTAATTTGGCTAAATTTAAGAGTATATTTATTTATTTAGGAATTGTGGCTCTAAGAAATATTTAAATAATATTTTATTTAGGAATAATTTATTGGAGTTAGGAATTTTTGATTCAGGGTCCGAGTGAGCGCCGCAGGTATTTTTTGGAGTCCTTGTTAGCATAGTTCAAGAAACCAGGTAAGGGGGAAATTTATATATTAAATCAGGTTTTTCATGAATTAAAAAAAGTGATTATGTGTTATTTATGTATATATGTTTTATGTGGGTTTAAACAGTAAGCCAAGAAATTTATGTTTTCTGAGCTTAGGATTGTCAATATAATTATGCATATGCGAAAATGAACGAATGAAAGTGGAAAGAATTTTCTGATGAATTAAATAAGAAATGAAACGTATTTTGAGCATATAAATGTTAAATGTGGGTTGACCTATTTTACAGGAATATGTATGAATTTCACTGTTAAATTGTGTGGCATAAGATTCTGTGCAAATATATGTTAAATGTATGAGATGCAGACTAAGTAAGTAAAACAATGTGAATACAATATGATATGGACAATGTTGCCTATGTATGTTAAATGCAACCATATAAAGGTATAACAGCTGAAAACCGGGTTAGCAGATTCTAGCGCATTTCTATGTGGACTAACTGATGACAGCTAAAATGAGCTATGTTAGCAAATTCTATCGCATTTCTATGTGGACTAACAAATGACGACTAAAGAGCGACTATAGTACAAAGGAATGAAATGAAAATGTTATGAAATGAAATGACAAGGAATGACAATGCAATGATATGAAATGTGAAATGTGAATGATACAAATGGGAAAGAGTCACTTAAAGTGAAACGTAAGGAACTATTAAGCTATGAATATGAACAGATGTGTATGATTGAATAATGATAGAAAGAATGATGTATTATGATATTAGAAGTATGTATGTACGTAGAACATGTTATGATTAGGCGAGGCACTTTTTGCCTGAGGGCTTGCTGAGTAAGGCGAGTGCACTAGTAGCTTCAGATGTGGTCGTATCTGCATAACGTACTAGGGCAGAGGGAACCTACTTGTATGGGCGGGTAGAATTCCCTATCCTTAGTGCCTTTGCTGGTAAACTATTGTTGAACTGTTTGAGTACGAGATTAATTTATCACTTGAGGGCTTACTGAGTAAGGTGAGTGCCCTGGTATGCTTTAACTGCGACCTTTGGGTTGCCTAAATATCAGAGCAGAGGGGTGCTACTTGTATGGGCGGGTAATCAGCCCTATCATTGGGTAATCTCGTGGGTAAACATTTGCATGTGATTGTTAGGTTCAGAAAATGACTTTCAGTGTTAATGATTTGCATATATTATAAAATGATATGTTTATCTCATGATGGCCACACGCTGAGTTTAATATATTATTTTTTCCTTTACTGAGATGTGCCTCACCCGAATATGAATTTATCTTTCTCAGGATTTCTCAGGATCGAGCTTTGAGAGGTCGAGATTTTATAACATTTTTTGGAAGATATAAGAAAAAGGGTATATTTTTATGTTAATTTTGATATGTATATTTTATGTTTTATAATTTATGTTTTAAGTTTTATAAGATATGGATGATTGTGAAACATACTGGCATTAGTGGACAATGTTTTGGAAACATGTATATATTTGAATACAGGTGGATGATTAATTTATTATGGTTGGTAGTTAGAATTAGTAAACTCTGGTGTTATGTTATATAGAGATTATGGTTATGTTTTCCGCTGCGTATGTTATAGATTATGATCTATCAGGGATTTTATCAGATATAATGCGCAAGACCCGGGTTTAAGGGTTCGGGGTGCTATAAACTGGATATATGTAAAGTGGTTTAATCATCATACTATACTGTAATAAACTCATGCCACATGTAGTATCCGGAAAAAAAAAAAAATAAAATTTAATTTAAAAAATATATATATGTATATATAATAATCATAAAATAATAAAATAAAATTAATTAATTAAATTAAATAGTAAAATGAATAGTATGATAAGGAAAATATATATATATATGTGTGTGTGTGTGTGTATATATATATATATATATATATATATATAAGTAAGTTATTATGATATGTATTTAACATAAAGGTTAAAGGTGTATATATATATAAAGTGGGAAGCTTCTTCAAGAAGCTAAATTGGATATTTGTGGAAGTGTTCTCTCTCTCCTACGACTCTCTCTCTTTGATTCCGGGCTAGTTTTACGCCGGATCGACAAACCGAAACCACCACGACGCTCCTGGCGAAGTTCTTTACAAGTCTGCCGGAACGGATCGTCAGGAAAACGAAGTTGGATTTCATCCCAAATCCAAGGTAAGGTTTTATATTCAATATATGGATTTTTGACAGTTGAAAAAAGTAATATACGAGTAAAAATATTGAACTTTAATACTGAAAATTTTCAGTTCCTGGGTATTGATTGGGAACGTTGGGAATCATCCCTAAGTTGAGGTAAGATTTTTTAAGTCGAATTTGACTTAGTGGTAGTTATAGAAAATATTGTACGTACGAAAATACTAAACTTTAATTCTGCGAGTTTTCATTTTCAGGGTATTGAGTTGAGAACCTTGTGGGTATGGGAAAGATTTTCTTAGGGGCTTTTCAGGAATCAGGTAAGGGGATAAACTAAGCTAGTTTTGTTTTGAGAAAATGTATGTATATATATATAGCATCTGGTTTCAGGAAAAATAAATATATTTATATATATGATTTATATTTGGAAAATACTGTTTAAATGATTATATGTTGAATACGTAGAAAAATTTGTTTAGTGTGGCATGAGTATAAAAATGTTGTGAAATACTGTTTTTTTTTTGGAATGGGGACGATATGGATTTCTATGATGGAAAACCGGCGTACGGGCCGAGATATTTTTATATGTATATGTGATTTGCCGGCGTATGGGCCGTGCTATGTGGATGAGATTTACCGACGTATGGGCCGTACTATGTGATTTGCCAGCGTACGGGCTGTGCTATGTGATTTGCCGGCGTACGGGCCGTGCTATGTGGTTTGCCAACGTATGGGTTGTGCTATGTGATTTGCCGGCGTACGGGCCGTGCTATATTAAAATGTGTAATACCGGCGTACGGGCCGATGATTTTCATGATACACGTATATATGTGAAATGATATGATTGATGTGAAAATAAATGATATGAGATATTTATGTATCACGGTTTTAGTATATGTATATGATATCAGAACCTGGTTGGCTTGGTCTAGGCTAGCACTTGCACGGTACCGTTGCTATGTGTCCATGGTCCTCGTGATCATAATATCTGTGTTAACGCCGCTGTACGGAGTGGTGTGAGATTGGATGGTCGATGTGGTTATTTTCAAGAAGTGTGCTGTTATCGCCCCTGGTGTACGGACCAGTCTGGGTAGACCCATCGGACCTACAGACTACTGTTTGACTTGGCAGTGGTCGGCCAACCATTGTTAGGTCCCGCCTTCGAGCCACACAACCCAGTCATGTGGGGGTAATACATGACAACAGCCAGCTAACCTACCAGGATTGTTTTATATTATTATTAGTGTATGAGATGAGACATGTATGTTTTCCCAGATTTGATAAACAGTATTGAATATGTTATGTATGGTATATGTAGAACACATAATACTCATGTTGCCACACACTGGTATTAGTTTATTTCCCTTACTGAGAGGTGTCTCACCCCTAAATCTTATACATTTTTCAGGAGCCCCTGATAGGAGAGCGGGAAAAGCCCCGCTGATCTAGATCAGTTGTTTGCCCTCTTTGGAAGGGTAAGTTTTTGGTAGGGACAGTTAGGTTTTGTGGGGATTGTCCCTAGATTTCATTTTTGAGATGTATATACTGTGAGATAGTAATTGTAGTGACTCTGGTATGTGTTATGCACTTTATGATGAGATGTATATGATTTTATACTTTCTGCTGCGTAGGCTTCTGCTGTATGTTTTGTTATATCCCTGGTGCCCACGGGCCCAGGTGGATTGTGACCTGTTGAGCTGGGATGTATGATGTGATGATAATTTATTTATATATATAAAAAATATATATATGTGAAGAAGGAGCAGGTCGTTACAGTTGGTATCAGAGCCTAGGTTGCTAGGTTCTGTAGACTTTAGAGTGCAGCAGGAACAATACCAGAGTTTAGGAAATGATTTAAGGTTTTGTTCTACAGTTTAGAAGCAGGACTTCCGTGGTAGTTTCTGTATTTTTCCTGGGGTGACGATTTCAGGAAAACCATTGTAAGCTATTGTCAGGTTGTGTTCCTAGAATGTAGGACTGGGGATTAACAATGAGTTAGAAATATTGAGATGAGTGGTGAGGATAGGTGGGTAAATTATGAGGATAGGATTACCGAATTGCAACTGCTATTTTCCAGGATGGATCCAGAAGGAAATAGTGCCCATGCGAGTGGCAGTGATGGAGCAGGACCATCAGGTACAGCTAGGACCGACTCTGATGCGGTATTACGTAGCGTGGCTCAGCAGGTTATGGCTGAGATTGCTAGGAGCTCGAGGGAGCAGAGTGGTCCATTTACAGGCCATGGGTGCACTATAGAGAAATTTACAAAGATGAATCCTCCGGCGTTCACAGGTGGAGTTGATCCAGTAGCCGCTGAGAATTGGATGCAGGAGATTGACAAAATCTTGGCTGTGCTGCAATGTACTGAGGAACAAAGGGTCCTCTTTGCCACCTATAAATTGACAGGAGAGGCTGAGAGGTGGTGGACTGCGGTGAGACTATTAGAGCAGCAGAGGGTGACTCCAATAGCTATGACATGGGACCGGTTTAAAGATTTGTTCTTTGACAGATATTTTCCAGCTACTGTGAGGGAGGCTAAGGTAGAAGAGTTTCTGAGTCTGAAGCAGGGACAGCTATCCGTCCAGCAGTATGCAGCACGTTTTATCGAGCTCTCTCGATTCGCCCCATACATTGTTCCTGATGAGGTGAAGAAGGCGAGGCAGTTTGAGAGAGGCCTGAGGCGGAGTATATTCAGGCAGCTGGTGGTGCTGCGGATCCAGGACTTCGCTGAGTTGGTCGACAGGGCGGCCTTGGCAGAGATTGGTGAGCGTCTTGATGCGGATGAGTAGGGACAGAGGAAGAGATCTGCATCTACGAGCTACCAGCAGGGTCACAGGCCGGGTCAGTGGAGGAGAGGTAATCATGGTAGAGGGCGGAGACAGGAGATAGGAGGACGCGAGGTGCAGACAGGGCAGGGTCCTCCAGTTTGTCAGACTTGTGGTAGGAGGCACTGGGGAGAGTGTCGAGCTGGTGGTGTAGTGTGCTACCGCTGCGGTAGATCGGGACATATAGTGCGAGATTGTCCTACCCCGCCAGATGCAGCTCCGGTGTGCTATCGCTGCGGTAGATCAGGGCACATGGTACGAGACTGCCCTACTCCACCAGATGCAGTTCCAGCTCCTAGACCATACCGGGGAGGTTATCAGGCACCACGAGGGGGCCAGTAGAGGAATACGGCTCCAGCCAGGGTGTTTACTCTGACGCCGGGTGAGGCTGAGGCGTCAGGTGACGTGGTGACAGGTATGGTCATTATACTTTCTTTTAAAGTTATTGCATTATTTGATTCAGGAGCTACACACTCGTTTGTGTCCTTGGGGTGTATTAAATTATTTGAGGCTGAAACACAATCATTAGATGTTGAATTGTTGGTATCTACACCGACTAGGTCGGTAGTGAGGTGTGGTAGGGTACTCCGCAACTGCCCAGTAGAGATTCAGGGGAAAACATTGTCTGTTGATTTGATAGTGTTAGACATGCATTGGTTTGACGTTATATTTGGCATGGATTGGCTAGCGGCTAATTTTGCCAGCATAGATTGTCGTGCACGAGAGGTGATATTTAGACCCCCGGGGGAAGCAGAATTCAAGTTTGTAGGGTCGCATGTACAATCCCCGCCTCAGCTAGTTTCAGCTATTCAGGCCAGGAGACTACTGCTGAGTGGTTGTCAGGGGTTTGTGGCGGTTGTGAAAGAGATGTCAGAGAATGAGTCGAAACTTGCTAGCATGCTTGTAGTGAAGGAGTTTGTGGATGTTTTTCCAGATGAGTTACCAGGCTTGCCACCCGACCGTGAGGTGGATTTCTCTATTGATCTACCTCCCGGTACAGCACCGATTTCTAAAGTACCTTATCGAATGGCGCCAGTGGAGTTACCAGAATTGAAGAATCAGTTGCAAGATCTACTAGATAAGGGCTTTATACGGCCCAGTGTATCTCCGTGGGGAGCTCCAATTTTATTTGTGAAAAAGAAAGATGGGACTATGAGGATGTGTATAGACTATAGGGAGATAAATAAAGTGACAATCAAGAATAGGTATCCTCTACCCCGTATCGATGATTTGTTTGACCAGCTCTAGGGTACACGGGTGTATTCGAAGATTGACCTCAGATCTGGCTACCATCAGGTGAAGGTGAAAGCAGAAGACATCTCAAAGACGGCCTTCAGGACTAGGTATGGGCATTACAAGTTTCTAGTGATGCCGTTTGGTTTGACGAATGCTCCTACGGTATTTATGGACTTGATGAATAGAGTCTTCCACCAATACCTAGACCAGTTTGTTGTTGTTTTTATTGATGATGTACTGGTCTATTCTAGGAACTATGAGGAGCATGAGACGCACTTGAGGCAGGTTTTGCAGACACTTCGGGAAAAGAAGTTGTACGCCAAGTTCAGTAAATGTGAATTTTGGCTGGAGAAGGTCGTGTTCTTGGGGCATGTTGTATTTGGAGGCGGTATTTCTGTGGATCGTAGCAAGATTGAGGCTGTAGTGAATTGGGCTAGACTGAGAAATGTCCAGGAGTTTCTTGGGGCTAGCAGGCTATTACCGTCGTTTTGTTGAGGGATTCTCAACTTTGTCAGGGCCTTTGACATGACTGACGAGGAAGAATGTTAGATTTGAGTGGGACGATAGTTGTGAGCAGAGTTTTCAGAAGCTGAAGCAGAGACTAGTCACAGCACCAGTGTTGATCATCCCATGTGGGGGTGAAGGGTATACCATTTACAGTGATGCGTCCTTGAAGGGACTTGGCTGTGTATTAATGCAGCATGGTAGGGTAGTGGCGTATGCATCCAGGCAGTTGAAAGAATATGAGAAGAACTACCCTACCCATGATCTTGAGTTGGCAGCAGTGGTACACGCACTGAAGATTTGGAGGCATTACCTGTACGGTGAGCAGTGTGAGATCTTCTCTGACCATAAAAGTTTGAAGTATTTCTTTACGCAGAAAGAACTGAATATGAGGCAGAAAAGGTGGTTGGAGCTGATTAAGGATTTTGATTGTACCATCAGTTATCACCCAGGGAAAGCAAACGTGGTAGCTGATGCGTTGAGCAGGAAATCCAGGGAGCCAGTGTTGGCGGCTATAGGGATCCAGCATCCGATCATAATGGATCTGGAGAGACTCGGCATAGAGTTGGTGGAGAGTGATCTCCTAGTATGTATTGCCAGCCTAGTGGTACAGCCTACCCTGCAGGAGAGAATTAAAGCTGCCCAGAAGGAAGATCCAGAGCTAGTGAAGGTGATAGACAGAGTACAGAGTGGGCAAGGGGAGGAGTTCAGTATCGCAGATGATGGAGCTTTGCAGTTCTGTTCCAGATTATGTGTTCCTGCCGATACTGAGATCAAGAAGACTATTTTAGAGGAGGCTCACAGATCTTTGTATACAGTTCATCTCGGTAGTACGAAGATGTACAGAGATCTGCGAGAGTCATACTGGTAGAGTGGTATGAAGAGAGAGATTGCTGAGTATGTAGCACAGTGTTTGACGTGCCAGTAGGTAAAGGCTGAGCACCAGAGACCGGCAGGGCAGTTGCAGCCGTTATTCATCCCGGAGTGGAAGTGGGATCACATATCGATGGACTTCGTGTCAGGACTGCCGACGACGTTACATGGTCATAATGCCATCTGGGTGATTGTTGATCGATTGACGAAGACCGCCCACTTTATTCCCATCAAGATCAGCTACTCCCTCAGCCGTTTAGCGGAGATTTACATTCAGGAGATAGTACGTTCTCATGGGGTGCCTGTATCTATTGTGTCGAATTGAGACCCACGATTCACATCACGATTTTGGAGAAGTCTGCAGGAGGCTCTGGGGTCTCAGTTATCGTTTAGTACGGCATTCCATCCTCAGTCAGACGGGCAGACTGAGAGGACCATACAGATATTAGAGGACATGCTTAGAGCGTGTGTACTAGACTTTGGGGGTAGTTGGACTCAGTTCATGTCATTAGTAGAATTTGCGTATAATAACAGTTATCAATCTAGCATTGGCATGGCACCATTTGAGACTCTGTATGGTAGGAGATGTCGTTCTCCTTTGTTTTGGGATGAAGTGGGTGAGCGGCGAGTAGTGGGGCCAGAGCTGGTTCAGCAGGCATGTGATAGAGTTCGTCTTATCAGGGACAGGATCAGTGTAGCTCAGAGCCGATAGAAAAGTTATGCCGACCATCGCCGCAGCAATTTAGAGTTTGATGTAGGTGATCACGTATTTTTGAAGATAGCTCCGATGAAAGGGGTTATGCGATTTGGGAGGAAGGGTAAACTTAGTCCTAGGTTTATCGGTCCATTTGAGATTCTAGATAAAGTGGGACCGGTAGCCTACAGGCTAGCTTTGCCACCTGTATTGTCCAGGATTCACAACATATTTCATATTGCTATGTTGATAAAATACGTCCCAGACCCTTCTCATGTCATCAATTATGATGAGTTGGAGCTTAGTGATTCACTGGGATATGAGGAGGTACCAGTACAGATTCTGGATAGGAAAGTGCAAGAGCTACGTAACAGGACGATTCCTCAAGTAAAAGTCTTGTGGAGGAATCATGCAGTAGAAGAGGCTTCTTGGGAGTCTGAGGAGCAGATGAAGCAAAGGTATCCGCATTTATTTCAAGAAGTCTGAGTGAATAAATGTAAATAGTTAAGTAGTTTTCTGTTGTAGGTACATGTAATAGTTGAATAGTGTAGTACTTTAGTTTTGGGAGAATGGTTTTTCTTTTGTATATGTAATCTTCCAAGACTCGAGATGTAACCACGGTATTCCTCCGCCATAAGTGAGGGTAGGTAATAAAATGAGTAGACCCTTTTTCCTGATTAAAGGATGGCGAGTTACGGAAACAGTAAATTTCGAGGACGAAATTCTTTTAAGGGGGGAGGAATGTAGTATCCGGAAAAAAAAAATTTTTAATTAAAAAAAATATATATATGTATATATAATAATAATAAAATAATAAAATAAAATTAATTAATTAAATTAAATAGTAAAATGAATAGTATGATAAGGAAAATATATATATATATATATATTGAAGCATGTATATATATATATATATATATATGTGTGTGTGTGTGTGTGTGTGTATATATATATATATATATATATATAAGTAAGTTATTATGATATGTATTTAACATAAAGGTTAAAGGTGTGTATATATATATATATATAAAGTGGGAAGCTTCTTCAAGAAGCTAAATTGGATATTTGTGGAAGTGTTCTCTCTCTCTCTCTCTCTCTCTCTCTCTCCTACGACTCTCTCTCTTCGATTCCGGGCTAGTTTTACGCCGGATCGACAAACCGAAACCACCACGACGCTCCTGGCGAAGTTCTCTACAAGTCTGCTGGAACGGATCGTCAGGAAAACGAAGTTGGATTTCATCCCAAATCCAAGGTAAGATTTTATATTCAATATTTGGATTTTTGACAGTTGAAGAAAGTAATATACGCGAAAAAATATTGAACTTTAATACTGAAAATTTTCAGTTCCTGGGTATTGATTGGGAACGTTGGGAATCATCCCTAAGTTGAGGTAAGATTTTTTAAGTCGAATTTGACTTAGTGGTAGTTATAGAAAATATTGTACGTACGAAAATACTAAACTTTAATTCTGCGAGTTTTCATTTTCAGGGTATTGAGTTGAGAACCTTGTGGGTATGGGAAAGATTTTCTTAGGGGTTTTTCAGGAATCAGGTAAGGGGATAAACTAAGCTAGTTTTGTTTTGAGAAAATGTATGTATATATATATAGCATCTGGTTTCAGGAAAAATAAATATATTTATATATATGATTTATATTTGGAAAATACTGTTTAAATGATTATATGTTGAATACGTAGAAAAATTTGTTTAGTGTGGCATGAGTATAAAAATGTTGTGAAATACTGTTTTTTTTTGGAATGGGGACGATATGGATTTCTATGATGGAAAACCGGCGTACGGGCTGAGATATTTTTATATGTATATGTGATTTACCGACGTATGGGCCGTACTATGTGATTTGCCAGCGTACGGGCTGTACTATGTGATTTGCCGGCGTACGGGCCGTGCTATGTGGTTTGCCAGCGTACGGGCTGTGCTATGTGATTTGCCGGCGTACGGGCAGTGCTATATTAAAATGTGTAATACCGGCGTACGGGCCGATAATTTTCATGATACACGTATATATGTGAAATGATATGATTGATGTGAAAATAAATGATATGAGATATTTATGTATCACGGTTTTAGTATATGTATATGATATCAAAACCTGGTTGGCTTGGTCTAGGCTAGCACTTGCACGGTACCGTTGCTATGTGTCCATGGTCCTCATGATCATGATATCTGTGTTAACGCCGCTGTACGGAGTGGTGTGAGATTGGATGGTCGATGTGGTTATTTTTAAGAAGTGTGCTGTTATCGCCCCTGGTGTACGAACTAGTTTGGGTAGACCCATCGGACCTACAGACTACTGTTTGACTTGGCAGTGGTCGGCCAACCATTGTCAGGTCCCGTCTTCGGGCCACACAACCCAGTCATGTGGGGGTAATACATGACAACAGCCAGCTAACCTACCAGGATTGTTTTATATTATTATTAGTGTATGAGATGAGACATGTATGTTTTCCCAGATTTGATAAACAGTATTGAATATGTTATGTATGGTATATGTAGAACACATAATACTCATGTTGCCACACACTGGTATTAGTTTATTTCCCTTACTGAGAGGTGTCTCACCCCTAAATTTTATACATTTTTCAGGAGCCCCTGATAGGAGAGCGGGAAAAGCCCCGCTGATCTAAATCAGTTGTTTGCCCTCTTTGGAAGGGTAAGTTTTTGGTAGGGACAGTTAGGTTTTGTGGAGATTGTCCCTAGATTTCATTTTTGAGATGTATATACTGTGAGATAGTAATTGTAGTGACTCTGGTATGTGTTATGCACTTTATGATGAGATGTATATGATTTTATACTTTCTGCTGCGTAGGCTTCTGCTGTATGTTTTGTTATATCCCTGGTGCCCACGGGCCCAGGTGGATTGTGACCTGCTGAGCTGGGATGTATGATGTGATGATAATTTATTTATATATAAAAAATATATATATATATATGTGAAAAAGGAGCAGGTCGTTACACCACATATTTGAGTAATCAAAATTTCATGCTCAATTTCTATAATTCTATTGTAATACTAATAAAAATAATATTTTGGAAAAACTTATCATTAAGCTGATATATATACATAAACATAGCCTTCTGACATACATTCTAAAATCCCTAGCATAGCATATTTCCTTTACCTCACTACTAAAAAGCCCCTAGTATGATTGGTCCTACACCCGCAGGGTTCCCCATTAAACATCCTGAAAACAACATCCCCCAAAAAAAAAACTTCAATATTTCTATGTGTACTACATTTCTTATAACTATGGTAAAGCCAAATATTGGATAAAAGGTCTTACCTTGAATTTGGGTTGAAATCCAAGGCAGCCCCACCAACGATCCACTTCAGCAGACTTGAAGAGAACTTCCCCAGGAGTGTCGTGGTGGCCTCGGATCGTCGAACCAACAAGAATCTGGCCCGAACACTCAGAGAGAAGGTGGAAGAGACGAACAGGAGAGAGAAGAGGGATTCTGTGCGTGAATTTCCAACTAAAAAATGAGGCTTAGGCTATTTATACACTGGCTTTCATTAACGAGCCACGTCACTTCGTCGACGAAGTCAAGAAGGAAATTCGTCAATGAATGCTTATCCTCATCGACGAAATTCAGAACTAAGATATATCCTCTCGCTATTTTCTCATCGACGAGACACGTCCCCGTCGACGAGCCCCTCATGTGTGCTCGTCGACGAGTCCCCTGTGTTTGTCGACGAGACCCTATTTAATTTTTTAATTTTTAATTCCTTTTCTCTCCTTCTCCTATTATTAAATTATGAAAATTATCTGGGTCTATACAACACCAATTCCAACATATATCATCATTATTGTATAAACATATCTATATTACTTACTGAACTCTTCCTCCTACCCATTTTGCACCTTCTCTATTAATTCTGCTAGTTCTGGATCAGTTCACTGGGTAGCTATAATCTTTTCTTGCAATGTAAGCTGTAACACCAGGTTGGCAACAAATGTCTAGTGATCACCCCTACTATCTCTACTCCAAGTCTCTCTCGATCCATTTGGATAGGGCGTTGAATCTCAACTGCTAACACCGTTGCTCCAGCTGTTTTCCTGCTTAGTGCATCAGCCACCATATTTGTTTTCCCTGGGCGATAGCAGATAGTACAATCATAATCCTTGATAAGCTCCAACCATCTTCTCTGCCTAATATTTAAATCTTTTTGGGTAAAGATATACTTTAATCTTTTATGATCTTTGAAAATCTGGCATTTCCCAGCATAAAGATAGTGTCTCCAGATCTTTAAAGGAAACACCACTGCAGCTAATTCCAAATCATGCATAGGATAGTTTTTCTCATATTCTTTAAGTTGCCTGGATGCATAAGTCATAACTCTCCCGTGCTGCATCAACACGCACCTGAGCCCCTTCTGAGACGCATCACTATAAATAACAAATCCATCCTCTCCTATTGAAATAGCCAACATCGGGGCAGTAACCAGCCGCTCTTTCAATTCCTAAAAGCTTTGCTCACATTCATCAGACCATTCAAACCTCGCTTTCTTTCTCATGAGCCGTGTCAAGGGACCTGACAGTTTGGAAAAATCATCTACAAAGCGTCAGTAGTAACCTATCAAACCCAGAAAACTCCTAACCTCCTGGACATTTCCTCGCCTCACCCAACTCACCACTGTCTTTATCTTACTCGGGTCAACAGATATGCCGTCCCTAGAAATCACATGCCCGAGGAAAGTAACTTGTCTCAACCAGAATTCATATTTCTTGAATTTCACGTACAACTTTCTTTCCCTTAATACCTGCAACACCAGCCTTAGATGATGTTCATGCTTCTCAAAACTCTTCGAATACACTAGTATATCATCTATAAAAACCAAAATGAACTGGTCCAAATACTGATGGAACACTTGATTCATCAGGTCCATAAAGGTTGCCAGTGCATTTGTCAGACCAAACAGCATAACGAGAAACTTGTAATGCTCATAACGGATCCTAAAAGTCGTCTTCAGAACGTCCTCCACTTTAACTCTCACCTGATGATAACATGACCGGAGATCAATCTTGGAGTAGACAATAGTCCCTTGGAGCTGATCAAATAGATCATCAATTCTAGAAATAGGATATTTATTCTTTACTATCACTTTGTTTATTTCTCTGTAATCAATGCATATCCTTATAGTCCCATATTTCTTCTTCACAAATAAAATCGGTATCCCCCAAGGCGACATGCTAGGCCTGATAAACCATTTTTCTAACAGCTCCTACAACTGGTCTTTTAATTCTTTTAATTCTACTGAAGTCATTTTGTAAGGCACTTTAGATATTGGTGTCGTCCCTAGAAGTAGATCAATTGCAAAATTTATCTCTCGGTCTGGTGGTAAGTCAAGTAATTCTTCTGGAAAAACATCTGAAAATTCTCTAACCATTGGAATATCAGCTTGTTTCAGTTCTTCCTCTCGCAACTCTTTTATGTAAGCAACATGTTGGCCCGGTTGAGCGGCTAGAGGGAGGTGAATATACGTTTTTCGCGGATATGCAAATTTTATACAAACACAAAAATCTTTCCAAGAACATGTGTATTATATCACAATATAAAAGTGAAGCAAATGGCAATGAATGAGCAATATAAAAGAGAGAAGAGAGAAGAGAAGCTTAACACGACGATATTAACGTGGTTCGGCACCCCGCCAACGTCCACGCCTTGAGACCAAGTCAAGGATTCCCAAAATCCACTATACGATCCTCCTTTAGGCGGAGAAGCCTATACACACAGCTACTCACAAAGAACTTTTACAACGGTACTCACTTAGAGATACCCTACAATGGCTCACAAAGGGCCTTTCTATACAAGTAGTTGATGAGAGGTAGGTACAATATTAAATGCTCCTCTTAAGCTGAGTATCACAACAAAATCCTCACACTATATCCTCTTTTTCAATGGATAAAACAAGAGCAAAAGCAAGAGGTCAAGTGAATTGCATAAAGAAACCCTAGAGTGAATGCATAATAAATGATTTCAATAACTAAATGAGCTTCCTTGGTTTGAAGTAAATGCAAAACCCCTATTTAAACACCAAATGGGCAAGCTGAGCGCTAGAGAGCCGTTGGGCATTTATTGATATACGACAAAAGCAAAACTAGTCGTTCTACTACATTTAATGAAATCTGCAGCTCGACATTCGTCGACGAGGTCTCGCCTTCGTCGATGAGCTCTTTAGTAAATTCGTTGACGAAGCCCTGTGTTCGTCAACGAGTTGCTGGTTCTGAATTCAAACTAGTCTCGGTTTCTTTTCATCAACAAGAACCCTGTGTTCTTCGATGAAATTTGCACAAACCTCAACGCCGAATCCCCTGTATTCGTCGATGAGGGGTGCTCTGAACTTTTAGACACTCTCGATATAAGAACTTTGTGTTCATTGACGAGGGTCTATGTATTACTCGTCGACAAAGCCCTGTGTTCATCGACGAGGCCCCTCTTACTACTTTAAAAATCCTTTTAATTTCGAAGTAAAAAGGTCCTTGTTTATTTATGAGGAATGATCCCTGATTCACTATAAGATGTCTTAGATTTAGTAAAACATGTTTTGAGGGTTTTTAGACATCTTAAGTAGTTTTACTTGTCTTGTTGTGTGTGTGTGGGACTGTGCTTGTTGTTCAAGTGATGTGTGTGTGATATGCCCATTTCTTGCTTGTTTCATTGAGTCACTCCACATAAAAGGGATTTACAAAGACGATTTCTCTAATTCTCACACTCAATCCTTAGAACACTTGCATACTATGTAGAGTCCATGAGTGCTTTGGTTTGAGTGGCTGAGCTTTGGTCATGTCACGTGTTGCTTTTGGCTGATTTGAAACTTGCTTGCTTTGGTGTTGTTCTATGCAACTGAACAGGACTAGAGAAAAAGGTTAAAGAACTACTAATGGGTTGTTGTCATCAAAACATAGTTGGAATGAAAGACCTTTAACCACTTGGTCTAACATTCTCCCCCTTTTTGATGATGGCAATCCATTAGTGTTCTTTTTGAAAAATATATGCTCCCCCTTACTAAATGTATATGTTTTAGAATTTAAGTAAATCCCCCCCCCCTTTAATGTTTGCATTATTTGAATGGAGATTTTATTTAAATTTTCGGAAGCATGTCGTCTATAAGTAAGATATTTTCCAAGTTGTGTAATCCTGCATGAAACCAATATGTAACAGTCCAGTATATCAATCATTGTAGTATTCAAGCATGTTGGTACAACGTTAGTTCATTCATGTTCAACAATTACAATACATGCCAAGTACAATAATTGCAGTGAATACTAAACTACTACATTAATCGCAGTGACTGCTAAGCTATTACATCTAAAGAGTATCCAACTGATTACATCCAAAGGGAAAAGCCTATATTTATATCATATATCTCTCCCCCTTTGCCATAATCAAAATTGGGGGGAAAGAGCGGCGAAGGATCACTCGCGCGGGTGACCAAGGCGATCGAAAAGAGCAGCGAAGGAAGCGTCAAGGGAATCAAAACGAGCGCGGTTGGTGTTTTCCTGACGGGCAAGGGTCACATTGAAAGATTCAAAACAAGCACGGTGATGCATTTCTGACTGCGTCATGGCATGCTGAAGGCCATCCTGGTGTTCCTAGATATGACCATAGGAGGCATCCTCATCCTCTTCTTCTTCTTCTTCCACCATAGTGGCCTCAACTTGATCGACCGAAGCTTGACCCTGCTCGTGGGCTTTGACCCACGTGTTGGTAGCATCATCCTTTTCGAAATGCATGCGACGAAGGGTTGCCTCGGTGTATGTATCCTCGGGCGCAGGAAAAATGTAGGGTATGCCAGCGCGAATGAACTCGAAATGATCTAAAGAGGTCGTGAGGAGATGACCATAGGGAAGGCAACCCCGTTGCCGTTTGAGGCTCTCTTCCATATTCTGAACGATGATAGAGGGCAAGTAGATACCACGCCCAACCCATAGGCAATACATACTGAAAATATCCCCTAATGTCACTCAATCCTGTCCACTAGTTTGAGGGCAAAGATTATACGTGATCATGTGGTGAAGGACCCTGAATTCAACCGTGAGGTCCTTGGATTTGGGGCTGGCAATGGAAGGAATACGAGGGTTACCGGTAATGAGCTTTAGCGCCGTGTGCGAGTCGAACATTCAAAATGAGTGGGCCAGAAGGCTTTGGGGAGGCCTCGGAGTGGATAGATGCTACAACCAAGCACGACAAAGAACGTATCCTTGGAGAGCCGAATAATAGTGCTGCGAACCATGGAGCAGGCGGTAATGTCGTGATGTGATAGGACAAAGTTAGCGTAGAATTCACAAACCAAGTCCTCGTAGACAAGCTCTCCTAGGTCGAAGAGAGCGTCCCACCCAACTGCCTTAATCTTGGAGAGCAGAGTAGGAAAGTGAAGCTGAAGAAAGTTGGAGGGCATAATTTTCTCGTGAACGATGTGCCATTTGACAATGTCGTTTTAATAATGACAGGAAGCCTCTGCCGGCGGGGGTCGACTGAGGAGGAACGATGGGAGGACAATGAGACGAGCCTTCGCTGGCCTCAGTTTGAAGGTTTCGGCACATAGGTCGGGGAGCCATTGAAGGTTTGAGGTAGGCGTGTGAGTAGGCAGAGGGCTTGGAGATGGGAGTGATGGTGGGTGCAGTCGCAGCTACCAAAAGGAGGGGGCAAGAGATGGGAGGCTTGGAGAGAGAGTGTGTGTCGGTGAGGGAGAGAGGCTTGGAGGGCGGAAGGCTTGTGGGTAGCTCTAAACAGTGTGGGTTGAGAGAAGGAGGCGAGAGAGCAACAGAGATCCGAGAGGAAGGAGAGGGATTGGGATAAGGGCTAGGGTTTGCAAAATGAAGGAGATGTGCGAGTGGGAATATGAAGCATCTTGACAGATTTTGTCGACAAGGACCCTGTGTTCGTCTATGAAATTAATGAAAATTTGGCGACGATACCCCTGTGTTCATCGATGAAAAGGACAGATATCTCGGCGATGAATACCCTGTGTTTGTCGACGAAAGCAAGAAGAGAAATTGAATTGTACTTAAGATGAGCTTAAGAATGAAGGAAGAAACAGTACGAAGATCCTAAGATAGATCTGAGGGAGTACACATACCTAGGGCATGCCAGATTTTATTGAATCATTCTTCATTGAGAGGCTTAGTCAAGATGTCGACTAGTTGATTTTTAGTAGGAACATAAACCAACTCAATGTCTCCCTTTTGAACATGGTTTCAAATAAAATGGTGTCTAATTTCAATATGTTTAGTTCTAAAGTGTAGGCATGGATTCTTTGAAATGTTGATGGTAGTGTTGTCACAATGGATTTGAGTACCCTTAATTAAGATTCGAAAGTCCTCAAGCTGTTGCTTCATATATAAGGCTTGAGCACAGCAACTTCCGGCTGCAATGTATTCAGCCTCGGTGGTTGAGAGAGCTACGGAGGATTGCTTTTTGCAAAACCAGGACACAAGTGAGTGTCCTAGGAAATGACATGTTCCACTAGTGCTTTTTCTATCAGTTTTGCAACCATTGTAGTTGGCATTCGAGTAGTAGGTTAGATCAAAGGGAGCATTCTTAGGGTAAAAGAGTCCTAAGTCATGTATGTCTGCTAAGTACCTAAAGATTCGTTTGATTGCATGAAGATGAGATTCTTTGGGACATGATTGGAATCTAGCACATAGACAAACACTAAACATTATATCAGGCCTACTAGAAGTGAGATACAACAAGCTACCAATCATACCGCGGTAAAGTTTTTGGTCTACATTCTTCCTTTTTTCATCGGCATCAAGTTCTGTTGTGATACTCATAGGGGTTACTTTAGACTTGCTTTTCAAGACCGAATTTCTTTAGCATGTCCTTAACATACTTGGCTTTATTTATTAAAATTCCATGTTTTATTTGTTTAATTTGTAACCCTAGGAAGAAGGTTAGTTCACCCATCATGCTCATCTCAAATGTTTCCTGCATGGTTTGAGCAAAATCTTGACACAAAGCTCCATTTGTGGCACCAAAAATGATACCAAAAATAATATCATCTATGTAAATCTGTATAACTAGCATATCATTTTCCTTGTGTTTTAAGAATAATGTAGTGTCAAATTTACCTCTTGTGAACCCATTATCTAGGGAGAAATTTACTTAAACGTTCATACCATGCTCTTGGTGCTTGTTTGAGTTCGTAAAGAGCTTTTGAGAGTTTGTATACATAATTAGGATGAGTGTGGCTCTCAAATCCTGGAGGTTGCTTGACATAGACTTCTTCATTTATGTATCCATTTAAAAATGCACTTTTTACATCCATTTGAAATAACTTAAAATTTTTGTAGCAAGCAAAAGCAAGTAGCCTTCTAATAGCTTCTAGTCTCGCCACAGGGGCATAAGTTTCATCGTAGTCAATACTCTCTTGTTGATCATACCCTTGGGCCACTAATCTAGCTTTGTTTATAACAATATTCCCATCTTCATCTTTCTTATTCCTAAACACCCATTTGGCGCCTATTATTGTAGTATTTTTGGGTTTAGGAACTAAGTGTCATACTTTGTTTCTTTCAAATTGGTCTAGTTCTTCTTGTATGACATTTATCCAGTTTTCATCAGTTTTAGCTTCCTCAAGTTTTTTGGTTCTAGATGAGATACGAAAGCAATATGATTACATCCACTTCTTAGGTGAGATCTGGTACTAACTCATTGGGATGGACTACCTATGATAAGATTAGTTGGGTGATTTTTTACAAATTTCCAAGCTCTAGGTAGTTCATGATTCTCTTCTTTAGGTTCATTTGGCTTTTGAGGAGATGATTCTTGATGATCAATGTTTGTGTCTTGGCAGTTTCTATCTTGATCATTATTTAACTTAAGTTCCTCAAGTTCTTTTTCAATTCTAAAGGTAGTGACTTGATTATCTTCTTCTATCTCAACAGGTGTTTTGGATATGTGAGGGTTTGTTTCATCAAACACAAAGTGGGTTGATTCTTGAACAGTTTGAGTTCTTTTGTTGAATACCCTATAAGCTTTGCTATTCATGGCATATCCTATAAAGATTCCCTCATCAGATTTTGAATCAAATTTAGCCAAATGATCCCTATCATTTAATATGAAACATTTACATCCAAAAACCTTAAAGTGTGAAATGTTAGGTTTCTTACCTTTCCATATCTCGTATGGGGTTTTTCCTAACTTGGATCTAATGATGACACGGTTACTAACATAGCAACAAGTTGTGCTAATGGCTTCTTCCCAAAAATATTTTGGCAAGTTATGTTCGTTGAGCATTGTCCTAGCCATAGTGTTCGATTTTTTCTTTCAACTACTCTGTTTTGTTGTGGAGTTTTTGGAGCGGAGAAGTTGTGTGAGTAGCCATTTTCATTGCAAAAGACTTCTAGTTCTTTGTTTCTAAATTCTCTTCTTCTATTACTCCTAATGTGAACAATTGACATCCCCTTTTCATTTTGGATTTTTCAACAAAAATGGATGAATGCATTACAAGTGTCACTTTTGTTTACAAGAAAAATTACCCATGAAAACCTAGAGAAGTCGTCAACTATAACAAAGGCGTACAACTTTCCACTAATACTAGCTATGTCATTAGGACCAAATAAATCAAGATTAATTAACTCTAAAGGTCTTGAGGTGGATATCATTTTCTTGGTTTTGAAGGAAGTTTTAACTTGTTTTCCATATTGACATGCATCACAAACTTATTCTTTTACATAATTATCTTTTGGTCGGCCATTTACTAGTTCTTTAGATGAAAGTCTATGAAGTAGATCCATGCTAGCATGACCTAGTCTTCTATGTCATAACCAACAATTTTCATTGGTAATTGCTAAGCATCTAACGTCACAAGTTTTAATGTCCTCAAACTCAATTGTGTATATGTTGGATTCACGTTTTCCTATAAGGATGGTTTTTCCATTCAAATCATTTATTAAATATTGGGTGGATTGAAATGTAATGTTTAACCCTTTATCACACAACTGACTAACACTAAACAAGTTGTGTTTGAGAGTATCTACAAGTGCAGCATTTTCAATAACCAAGGATGAATTACCTATTTTACCTTTATCGATGACTCTTTCTTTAGAATTATCTCCAAACATGACCAATCCTTCCTTTTTCTAGGTGAGAGAGTGGAATTTGCTTGCATCTTCCGTCATGTGTCTTGAGCATCCACTATCGAGAAACCATTTGTTTCTTGTGGAGTTGGTCTTCTAGCATACCTGCACACAACATTAAGTGACTTGTTTTGGTACCCACATTATCTTGGGTCCTATGGCGGTAGTGTTCTTAATCACCTATTTGTAATTCATGTTCTTTCCTCTATTTCCCCTGAAAGGGCAAGTAAATCGTACATGGCCTTTTCTTTCACAATATAGGCAAACTTTATTAGCATGCAAGGGGTTTGGTTTAGGTGCAGGGTTTTTCTTTGATGCGGAGCTTCTTTTAGCATAAAGATTTGCAAAGCCTATTGATTCTGATGATGATAGGCCATATCCTAATCCTTCTTTGAAAATTCCAAACCTTTGAGCTCCAAGTAGCCTATCAAAATTTTCTTTACCATTTGTAAATTTATCAATTGTATTATTTTGATCTTCCACCTTCTTTTTCAATTTAGAGTTTTCTTGAAGAATTTCGATTATTTTCCTTTTTAAGCTTCCAACTTCTTTTTGAGAAGACTCTTTGTAATTTTTGCATTCCTTAGTGAGCTTTTTGTTTTCTAGACTAAGAGATGCATTTTCTTCTTTCAAAGTGTCACATGAGCAGATTTGTTTTTGTTTGCATCTTGCATGATTTTCGTCTAAAAGTTTGTGTTTCTTTTTAGATGCTATTAATTCAATATAGAGTTTTCTACAATTTTCTTCTAGTTCTTCATAAGAAGGGAGATATTCATCATCAGAGTTTACCTCACTTTGTTCGTCACCCATAAGGTAGAAGTTGGCAACTTTTTCCTCGATTTCTTCATCGGTTGAGTTTCCATCTAGTTCATCCCATTCGGTTGCGTTCATTGATTTGAACTTCTTTTTGTCTCCCTGTTGGTTGTTGCCTTTGTTTTTGAAGAGAGGACAGTCGGCCATCGGCCATGCGGTGCCCGATCTTTTTGCAATTGTAGCATCTTATGCTCGATTCTCCTTTCTCCCTTTGTTTACCACCTCGTTTGTTCATCATAAAATTCCTGAATCTTCTTGTAAAGAGAGCGACTTCATCATCATCATCATTTTATTCCTCTTCTACGAGCTCTTTTATCTTTCCAGCTTTTAGAGCAATTCCGGTAGCCTTCTTGGGTGCTTCAGCTTCTGCGGTAGCATTTTTCTTCTTGATCTCATAGGTCATGAGAGACCCAATCAGCTCGTCAAAAGTGACCTTTGATAGGTCCTTTGCTTCCTCAATTGCTGTGGACTTGGCGTGCCAAGATGCCGATAATGAGCGAAGGACTTTCTACACATTGTCTTCCATAGAGTATTCTCTACCAAGAGCTTTTAGTCCATTTGTGATGTGTGTGAAACGAGTAAACATGGCAGTAATTGTCTCACCTTCTTCCATTTTAAACATTTCATATTCTTTGACCAACATATAAATTTTTGACTTTTTTACCTGGGTTGTACCTTTGTATGTTACCTGAACACATATCCTTAGCTGTGTTGCATCCACATATTCGGTTGTACCCTTCATCATTGACAACACAATAGAGGAAGTTCTTGGTATTGAAATTCAGTTGTGCTAGCTCTGCATCCGCCTCGGGAAGTTTTCCAATAGGTATGTCATCACCTTCTTCGTTCTTGAAGGTGTAGTCTCCTTCAATGATGACGTTCCACATTCAGTAGTCATAGGCTTGGATGAAGATTGACATTCAATCTTTCCGTGCCGGGTAGTTAGCTCCGCAAAATTTGGGGGGACGGTCCACGAATTGACCTTGGGCAAAAATATCCGCCATATTGATCTTTTCGCCTGGGAGTTACACCAAATATTTAGCGACTGGTGCTCTGATACCACTTGTTGGCTTGGTTGAGCGTCTAGAGGGGGGTAGAGAGACGTTTTTCGCGGATATGCCAATTTTCTACAAACACAAAATCTTGCCAAGAACAAGTGTATTATATCACAATATAAAAGTGAAGCAAATGGCAATGAATGAGCAATATAAAAGAGAGAAGAGAGAAGAGAAGTTTAACACAGCGATATTAACGTGGTTCGGCACCCCGCCTACGTCCACGCCTTGAGACCAACTCAAGGATTCCCAAAATTCACTATACGATCCTCCATCGGGCGGAGAAGCCTATACACACAGTTACTCACAAAGAGTTTTTACAATGGTACTCACTTAGAGATACCCTACAATGGCTCACAAAGGGCCTTTCTATACAAGTAGTTAATGAGAGGTAGATACAATATTAAATGCTCCTCTTGAGCTGAGTATCACAACAAAATCCTCACACTATATCCTCTTTTTCAATGGAGTAAAACAAGAGCAAGAGTAAGAGAGCAAGAGTGAATGCACAATAAATGATTTCAATAACTAAATAAGCTTCCTTGGTTTGAAGTAAATGCAAAACCCCTATTTAAACACCAAATGGGCGAGCTGGGCGCTGGAGAGCCGTTGGGCATTTATTGATATAAGACAAGAGCAAAACTAGTCGTTCTGCTGCATTTAATGAAATCTGCAGCCCGACATTCGTCGATGAGGTCTCGCCTTCGTCGATGAGCTCTTTAGTTAATTCGTTGACGAAGCCCTGTGTTCGTTGACAAGTTGTTGGTTCTGAATTTAGACAAGTCTCGGTTTCTTTTCATTGATGAGAACCCTATGTTCGTCAATGAAATTTGCACAGACCTCGTTGCCGAATCCCCTGTATTTGTCGACGAGGGGTGCTCTAAACTTTTAGGCACTCTGAGTATATTCTCGTCGATGAGAACCCTGTGTTCGTCGATGAGGCCTCTCTTACTACTTTAAAAATGCTTTTAAGTTTGAACTAAAAAGGTCCTTCTTTATTTATGAGGAATGATCCCTGATTCACTATAAGATGTCTTAGATAACATGTTTTGAGGGTTTTACACATCTTAAGTAGTTTTACTTGTCTTGTTGTGTGTGTATGAGACTATGCCTGTTGTTCAAGTGATGTGTGTGTGATATGCCCATTTCTTGCTTGTATTATTGAGTCACTCCATATACAAGGGATTTACAAAGACGATTTCTCTAACTCTCACACTCAATCTTTAGAACACTTGCATACTATGTAGAGTCCATGAGTGCTTTGGTTTGAGTGGCTGATCTTTGGTCATGTCACGTGGTTCTTTTGGATGATTTGAAACATGCTTGCTTTGGTGCCGTTCTGTGCAACTGAATAGGACTAGAGAAAAATGTTAGTAGCATTAAAGAACTGCTAATGGGTTGTTGTCATCAAAACATAGTTGGAATGAAAGACACTTAACCACTTGGTCTAACACAACATATCCCTGTCAACCACTCTGAAGCAGCCTCTGTAACGCCCCGACCCTTAAATTCGGGTCCAGCGCGTTATACCTGATAAAATTCCTGATAATCCATAATCCATAATATACACAGCGGAAAACATAACCATAATCTCCATATAACATAATACGAGAGTTTACTAATTCTAACAACCATAATAATTTATCCATCACCTGCATTTCCATGAATCTACATAACTCCCAAAACAATTCAGTATTTTCATAATCATTCCTTACTCAATAGCCTTAAAACATAAAGACATAAAACTTAAATATTTACATTCTCTAAAAATATCATTAAAATGTTTATACCCTTTTTCTTATGTCTCATAATAATGCTATAAAAACTCGAGCTCACTAAGTTCGATCTCGAAGAAATCTTGAAAAAGATGAATTCATATTCGGGTGAGACATATCTCAGTAAGGGAAGAAACAATATATTAAACTCAGCGTGTGGCCATCATGAGATTATACATATTATTTTATAATATTTGCAAATCATAACATAATACTGAAAGTCATTTTCTAAACCTAACAATCACATGCAAAGGTTTACCCACAAGATTACCCAAGGATAGGGGTGATTACTCGCCCATACAAGTAGCACCCCTCTACTCTGATACTTAGGTAACCCAAAGGTCACTACTGAAGCATACCAGAGCACTCACCTTACTTAGTAAGCCCTCAAGTGTTAACTTGATCTCATACTCACGCATTCAACAATAGTTTTTCGGCAAAGGCCCTAAGGATAGGGAATTCTACCCACCCATACAAGTAGGTTTCCTCTACCCTAGTGCGTTATGCAGCTACTGCCACATTTAAAGCTACTAGTGCACTCGCCTTACTCAGCAAGCCCTCAGGCGAAGAGTATGCATTGCCCAATCGTAACATGTTTTACATACATAGATACTTCTAATATCATAACACATCATTCTTTCCATCGTTATTCAATCATTCACATTCTTTTATGTTCATAACTTAACATTTCCTTGTGTTTCACTTTAAGTGACTCTTTCCCATTTGTATCATTCACATTTCACATTTCATTTCATTGCATTGTCATTCCTTGTCATTTCATTACATAACATTTTCATTTCATTCTTTTGTACTACAGCTGCTCTTTAACCGTCATTTGTTAGTCCACATAGAAATGTGCTAGAATCTGCTACTGTTAGTCCACATAAAAATGCGCTAGAATCTGTTAACCCGGTTTTCAGCTGTTGTACCTTTACATGGTTGTATTTAACATACACAAACAACATTGTTCATATCATATTTTATTCTCATTGCTTTACTTACTTAGCCTGCATCTCATACATTTAACATATATTTACACATAATCTCATGCCACACAATTTAACAGTAAAATTCATACATATTCCTATAAAATAGGCCAACCCACATTTAGCATTTAATTACTAAAAATATAATTCCATTTCTTACATAATTATCTAGAAAATTCCTTCTACTTTGTTTAGTTCATTTCCACAAATACGTAACTAAATAAGTGGTCCAAGGCTCAAAAATTATAGTTTTACATGGTTGGCACTTTAATAATTCATACCAAAACATACATTTAATATAACATAAATTATTACCTTTCATTTCATAAAATATGATTTAATATATAATTTCCTCTTACTTGGTTTCTTGAACTACGCTAACAGGAATCCCGAAAAATACTTGCGGCGCTACTCGGACCCTAAATCAAAAATTAAAATTCCATTAAATTAACTCTAAATAAAATATTATTTTAATATTTCCTAAGGCCATAAATTCTAACTAAATAAATATACCCTTAAATTTAGCCAAATTACCAAATTTCTCAAATCTCACTTTTGCTTTAAAGTGGGGTTTAGAAAATCTCAATTGAAAAATTACCTATGCAAAAATGACGATATCGACGACTAGGACCCAATGGTGGTGCCTAATCGTTAATTTTACAGTAGATTTAAAGCAAAATTGAGAAAATGGGGAAAAATTACCTTTCCCTAAGAGCAGTACCTAAGTCGTTCCCACAAAATATCTGTTCCAGTAGAAATGTCGATGGCAGAGTTAGGAACCCAACGACACCTTCCGTTTCTCAATCGATCGAGTATCCGCTGAGAAATAAAGGGAGAGGGAGAGAAGATAGAGGAGTGGCGACGGAGAGCACAAAGGCTCTCTCTGTTTTTTTCGCAGGAAGCACTGAGGCTTCCTTATCCTTTTCTTCTTCTTCTTCTTCTTTTTTTTTTTTTTTTTTACTTAACTTAACTTAACTTACATATATGTATTTATTCCATTTTATTTATTTATTTATTTATTTTAATAATAATTAATTAATAATTATTTTTTTTCATACTATTCATTTTTATTGATTTATTTAATACATTAATTTAATAGTGTTTGACCACTTAATTAATTAATAATTTTAATTAATTATTTAAATTTTTTTTTCTAGGTTATTACATTCTTCTCTCCTTTAAGAAATTTCGTCCTCGAAATTCGTTACCTAATCTTTCATCTCCATAATTCTACGATTTACTATACCTCATATCATTCAATAAATATGTCTTCCAAATAAATTTTTGCATCATCAATGATTAAATAAAATCATCATCATCTTCAACATAAATTCATACCTGCCCTCTTGGCTTTATCTGCCTCATCTAGAACCATCGTATAACCACATGCTCGTCCACCTCTACCTAGTGGTATCTGCTGATTTCCCTCGATACCATGACCTCTAAAATCAACTAACCTCACCATCGAGTTCAAATCCCAAGTTCAAATTTCTCTACTCGGAAACATCACCATCGATATATTTACCATGATTTTCTGCAGTTAGCAACTTCTTCAGAAAAACACAGAAGACCATCAAAGGATTTTTGCCCCCAAACTTAGAAAACACGACTCAGAATTTTTATCGGTATCTTAATCTACCCATTCCTATCCTTATCGCAACTTAATCCTATACTCTGGTATAAATCAGTCCTAACCTAATACTCTAATATTTCCTTATCCAGGTGATGTGAATCTAATCACACTTCCGGATGGACATTGCTATGATACCATCTGTAACGCCCCGACCCTTAAATCTGGGTCCAGCGCATTATACCTGATAAAATCCCTGATAATCAATAATTCATAATATACACAGCGGAAAACATAACTATAATCTCCATATAACATAATACCAGAGTTTACTAACTCTAACCACCAACCATAATAAATTATCCATCACCTGCATTTCCATAAATCTACATAACTCCTAAAACAATTTAGTATTTTCACAATCATTCCTTACTTAATAGCCTTAAAATATAAAGACATAAAACTTAAACATTTACATTCTCCAAAAACATCATTAAAATGTTTATACCATTTTTCTTATATCTCTCAATAATACTATAAAAATCTCGAGCTCTCTAAGCTCGATCTCGAAGAAATCCCAAAAAAGATGAATTCATATTTGGATAAGACACATCTTAGTAAGGGAAGAAACAATATATTAAACTCAGTGTGTGGCCATCATGAGATTATACATATCATTTTATAATATTTGCAAATCATTAACATAATACTGAAAGTCATTTTCTAAACCTAACAATCACATGCAAAGGTTTACCCACAAGATTACCCAAGGATAGGGGTGATTACCCGCCCATACAAGTAGCACCCCTCTACTCTGATATTTAGTAACCCGAAGGTCACTACTGAAGCATACCAGAGCACTCACCTTACTCAGTAAGCCCTCAAGTATTAACTTGATCTCGTACTCACGCATTTAACAATAGTTTACCGACAAAGGCCTTAAGGTTAGGGAATTTTACCCGCCCATACAAGTAGGTTCCCTCTGCCCTAGTGCGTTATGCAGCTACTGCCACATTTGAAGCTACTAATGCACTTGCCTTACTCAACAAGCCCTCAGGCGAAGAGTATGTCTCGCCCAATCGTAACATGTTTTACATACATAGATACTTCTAATATCATAATACATCATTCTTTCCATCGTTATTCAATCATTCACATTCTTTCATGTTCATAACTTAACATTTCCTTGTGTTTAATTTTAAGTGACTCTTTCCCATTTGTATCATTCACATTTCACATTTTATTTCATTGCATTGTCATTCCTTGTCATTTCATTGCATAACATTTTCATTTCATTCTTTTGTACTACAACCACTCTTTAGCCGTCATTTGTTAGTTCACATAGAAATGCGCTAGAATCTGCTACAGTTAGTCCACATAGAAATGTGCTAGAATTTATTAACCCGACTTTCAGCTGTTGTACCTTTACGTGGTTGCATTTAACATACATAGACAACATTGTCCATATCATATTTTATTCTCATTGCTTTACTTACTTAACCTGCATCTCATACATTTAACATATATTTGCACAGAATCTCATGCCACACAATTTAACAGTAAAATTCATACATATTCTTGTAAAATAGGCTAATCCAGTTTTAGTATTTAATTACTGAAAATATAATTTCCATTTCTTACATAATTATCCAGAAAATTCCTTCCACTTTATTCAATTCATTTCCACAAATACATAACTAAATAAGTGGTCCTAGGCTCAGAAATCATAGTTTTACATGGTTGGCAGTTTAATAATTCACACCAAAACATACATATAATATAACATAAATTATTATCTTTAATTTCATAAAATATGATTTAATATATAATTTCCCCTTACCTAATTTCTTGAACTACGCCAACAAGGATCCCGAAAAATACTTGTCGCGCTCACCCGGACCCTGAATCAAAAATTCGAATTTCATTAAATTAACCCTAAATAAAATATTATTTTAATATTTCCTAGGGCCATAAATTCTAAATAAATAAATATACCCTTAAATTTAGCCAAATTACCAAATTTCCCAAATCTCACTTTCGCTTTGGAGTGGGGCCTAGAAAATCTCAACTAAAAAATTACCTACGCCAAAATGACGATATCGACGACTAGGACTTGGTGGTGGTCCCTGATCGTCGATTTAACAGCAAATTTATAGCAAAATTGAGAAAATGGAAAAAAATTACCTTTCCCCAAGAGTAATGCCTAAGCTGTTCTCACAACAAATCTAGTCCAGTAGAAATGTCGGTGGCGGAGTTAGGAACCCAATGGAACCTTCTGTTTCTCAATCGGTCGAGTATCTGCCGAGAAATGAGGGTAGAGGGAAAGAAAACGGAGGAGTGGCGACGAAGAGCACAGAGGCTCTCTCTGTTTTTTTCGCAGGAAGCACTAAGGCTTCCTTATCCTTTTCTTCTTCTTCTTCTTCTTCTTCTTTCTTTCATTTTTGTTGGCTTAATAAGGCTTTCAATTCTTATTTTGATGATAAAAAATCAAATGATATGTTTAATATGTTTCAAGCAAAAGTTTTTCAGGAAAACAGTAAAGCGCAAGTGCAAAAGGAAAATTATGAATTACAAAGAATTTTTGAAGAATACAAAGTAAAGCCTATGAACTATAAAGAGCATGAAGAACAAAGTTATACTACGAAAAGCTCAAAGGAAAGATTGCAACCACAAAACTGATGGAAGAACAAGTTTGAAGACTAAAAGAGTTATATAAAGGATATTCTAATTATTAGTACTTCAAGGTTAAACTCAAATATAAAGTGGTTTGAAGCTCATAGAAAATCAAAAATATTTTTTTTCTAAAGAATATTTTTAATAAATAAAAAGGGCTTAAAAAGAGAAGATTTTTTTTTTTTTTTTTTATGAATGAAGGGCCAGGCGACTGCCATGATGAGGCGGGCGACTGCCACATTAAGAAAATGATTTTTCAAAAAGTTAGTAGCTAGACAGGTGACTGCCTAACCAGCCAGGCGCCTGCGTGAACAAGCCAAGCGACTGCTTTGGTTCTGAAAGGCGACTGCCTACATTCTGTGTTAAGAGTTACCTTGTGACAGGCGACTGCCACTCGAATGTTGGCATTAATTCTCTCAACGAGAAGATTTTTTAAATCACGTTTTTGAACATATTTATTTCAAAATATTTGGAAATAAATTTTAGAAATCTTTGGGAGTAATGGTTTGTTTCTAAAAACATCTATAAATAGTCAAAAGCTTCAAAGGTTTGAAACAATGATTATAGAGGCAATATTGAAAGGTTTTTGAAATTAAGCAATTCTCAAAAGCTTTCAGATCCAACAATCTTCAAAGTTCTCAGATCCAGCAATCTTCAAAGTTTTTAGATCAAGCAGCTTTTCAAAGGTTTTTAGATCAAATGATCTTTAAGTATTCAAATTTCTCAAAGGTTCTAAAACTCTCTTGTGCTTAAAAATTCTGATCTGATATTGATTTATATTTTGAAGCAAAGCTTTCAAAAATCAAAATCTTTCATCTTTCTTTGAAAAATTATTTGGTAATTCATACTAAATTCTGAGCTTCAAATTTCTTATATTTGAATTACCTTGAAGTATAAGTGAGCTGATCATTGTACTAATTTACTCTATTGTGAGAGTTCTCTTTTGTACACAAATTTCTTTATCATCATTCTTGAACGATTCAGAGTCGTTGAATCATTGGACCAAACAAGAGGTTATTGTTTGGAGAGGCGGGCTCTAGCCTAACAGAAGGAGTGGTTGTAAATAGGTATTGTTCCACCAGGTAAAGGAACTGATATAGTGAAATCCTTTGGTGTTTTGCCAAAGGCAAGGACGTAGGCTGTGTCGAAGCCGAACCTTGTAAAAATTCTTGTCTCTTTCTCTCTGCTTTATTTTACATTCTTTACTTGCTATTGTTATAAGATTTATAAGTGCAGGTTGCAGGTTCTAAATTGAGAAAGAAACAGAGGTACTTGATTAATAGAAAGTATGTTTTGATTAATTGTTTGCGGAAACCCAAAAAGGGAGTACGTTGATTAATCTGCGGAAATCTTAATCAAGTAAAGTAATTACTAAGAGACTACAGGGAAATCAACAAAAGCTTAAATATTTTTTATTGATTGATCTCATTGATTAAATTGTAATTTTAAATTTCAGATTTCTTAAGTGTGGTTATTGTTCATATATATCTTGATTTCTGGGTTATTAAAATCAGAAAGTTTAAAAATCACTAAATTATAAAAAGAATCCAATTCACCCCCCCCTCTTGGGAAGCTATTCCTCATTTTAATTTTATTTTTTTTACTTAACTTAACTTAACTTATATATATCTTTATTCCATTTTTTTTCTTTACTATTTTATTTATTTAATTTAATAATAATTAATTAATTAATAATCACTTTTTTTCATACTATTTATTTTTATTTGTTTATTTAATACATTAATTTAATAGAGTTTAACCACTTAATTAATTAATAATTTTAATTAATTTTTTTTTTAATTTTTTTTTTCGGGTTATTACAACCTCCTCGCCTAAATAGCTGACACAAACTATGGTGAGGCGCGCACACGTGAACCCTCAAATCTATATTCTTGCTCACTTGGGGGTATCAAAATTACTTTTTTTTAATGGCAATCTATGCTGGCATGATTAGCTGTCAACCAATCTATACCCAATATTACATCAAACCCCTGCATATCTTGTGACGACTTGCTTAATTTCCACATTTTGTTTATATAATAAAATTAATATCACAAATCTAAGTTCAGCAGATCATAATCCACCTGGACCAATAGGTACCAGGGATATTTTAGCACACATAATGGAAGCCTAAGCAGCAGGAAACATATAATCATAATATTATAAACACGAAAACATCCATCACATTATCATAAATACCAGAGTCACTATATCCACTGTATTTCAGTATATACATCCCAAAAACAAAATCTAGGGACATTTCCTACAAAATCCAACTGTCCATACTAAAACTTGCCCTTCAAGAGGACAAATAAACAACACTAGATTAGCGGGGCTTTTCTCGCTCTCTTATCTAGGGCTCTTGAAAAGTTTATAAAATTTTGAGGTGAGACACCTCTTAGTAAGGGAAATAAACTAATACCAGTGTGTGGCAACATGAGTATTCCGTGTTATACATATACCATACAGAACATATTTAGTAACTGTTATGTCAAAACTGGGAAAACATATATATCATCAAAACATGGCAGAACATACTGCATTTTCATAAACATATTTCATCTCATATAATAATAATACAAAAACATTCCTGGTAGGTTAGCTGGCTGTTGTCATGTATTATCCTCACATGACTGGGTTGTGTGGCTCGAAGACAGGACTTGATAATGGTTGGTTGACCACTGCCAAGTCAAAAGTACAGTCTGTAAGTCTAATGGGTCTGCCAGACCTGGTCCGTACACTAGGGGCGCTCACACACTTCTTAAAACCACATCGACCATCCAATCTCACACCACTCTGTACAGCGGCGTTAACATAGATATCATGATCATGATGACCATGGACATATAGCAACGGTACTGTGCAAATGCTAGCCTACACCAAGCCAACCAGGTTATGATATTATATAACATATATTGAAACTGTGATACATGGATATTTCATATCATTAATTATCAAATCAATCATATCATTTTGCATATATACGTATATCATGAAAATCATAGGCCCGTACGCCGGTATTACACATTTTACCATAGCTCGGCCCATACGCCAAAAAATCATATCATAGTACAGCCCGTACACTGTCAAATCACATCCATAGCTCGGCCCGTACGCCAAAAAATCATGTACATAGCTCAGCCCGTATGCTGGGAAATCACATCCATAGCACGGCCCGTACATTGGCAAAATATATCCATAGCTCAGCCCGTATGTTGGCAAATCATACACATAGCACGACTCGTACGCCGGAAAAACATATAAAAATCTCAACCTGTACGTCGGTTTTCCATTATAAAAATCTGTATCATTAACACATTCTCAAAAAACAGTATTTCATAACAATTTCCACTCATGTCATACTAACAGGTTTTCCGCATATTTAACATACCATCATTTTTAACAATATTTTCCCAAATATAAATCATATATAAATAAATTTATTTTCCTGAAATCAAATGTTATAACAATATACGTATTTTTCATAAAATACTAGGTTAATTTATCCCCTTATCTGATTCTTGAAAAACCCCTAAGAAAATCTGTCCCGCACCCGCAAGGTTCCCAACTTAACACCCTGGAAATAACATTTTCCAGAACTAAAGTTCAGTATTTCTATGCGTATAACAATTTCTACAACTGTCAAATAACCAAATAATGAGTAGAAAGCCTTACCCTGGATTTGGGATGGTTTCCAACTCAGCCCCACCGATGATCCGCTCCGGCAGACTTGTAGAGAACTTTCCTAGGAGCGTTGTGGCGGATTCAGATCCTCGAACTGGAGGAAATTCGACCCAAAATCTTAGAGAGAAGGAGTAGAAACCGTATGAGGAGAGAGAAAGAGAGAGATTCGGAGCAGGAAAATGGACTGAAAATCACGTTTAACCCTATTCATACTGCATGATTCGTCGACGAACTTCAACCCTTGTCGACGAATTTCAGGCTTCCAAAAATCCTCTCTCGGTATCTTCTCGTCGACGAATCCTATACTCGTTGACGAGCTCCTGTTATACCTTCATCGATGAGTCCCCTATATTCGTCAACGAGGAGCTGAAAAATTCCTTGGGATTATCCTTTCCAAAATACAATGTTGTCGACGAAGTCGATTGCCTCCTTCTGTTTTTGGTTTCCATTTCCCTTTCTTTTTACTATTTAAATACCATTATTCTTTGGGTCGTTACAGATAAATATCACAAGTTCAACTGGTAGTATTTTCCCCTGATGGTCCACTAGAAAATTCCTAAGTACCTTCCTACACCTCATGGTAAATCCAGTTGGCATAGATACAACCAACTCAACATCTAATAATTGTGCTTCAATCCCAGCTAATTTAGCATGCCTCAACGAGACAAAAGAATGGGTGACACCTATGTCAAATAAAACAATAGCTTTATAGGAAAAAAAGTAAATACATGTAACAACGTCTCCAGCAGTCTCAGCGTCTCTTGGAGTCAAAGCATATACACGCCAATCTTGTATTCCTCTACTGGTCTCCACGAGGTGCTAGATAACCACCCCGAAGTGGTCTATGAGCTGGCATATGGATCGGCAGTCCCCAACATGCTTGTGCCATATGACCAGGTTTCTCATAACAATAACAAACATTTTCTCCCTTTTTACATTCATTTGGATGCCTCCAGCCACATTCAGGATAGGTAGGAAAAGTCTACCCGCTTTGAAAACCGCCGTGCCTCATCATCTATCCCTAACCTCCTCCATACCGGCTCCTCTCCATGGGCCCTGGCTGGAACCCGCCTGGAAACCCTGAGGTGTGGCCTCTTCCTCTGACTCTGAGCTGCGGTGCCTCTCTGCATGTCACTCTCGATGACTGCAGCTATGTCCACAACCTCCGCAAATGTTTGAGCCCGAAAATCGATAACCTGCTCAAAAAAATTCTGCCTCAAGCCTTCCTCAAACTTCCTTACCTTCTTCTCCTCATCCGGTGCCAAATGTGAGGCAAACCGAGAAAACTCTATGAAACGGGCTGCTTTTTGTTGTACTGTCAACTGTTCTTGAGTCAGGTGTAGAAATTTTGTTGCCTTTGCTATCCTAACCGTGGTGGGGAAGTACCAATCGAAAAATAACTCCAGAAATAGCTCCACGTCACTGCCACCAAATTAGGCCTTTGTTCCTCAATCAACCTCGCTGATCTCCACTAGCGTTTTACCTCCCCGGTCAGCTTAAATGTCGCAAACAATACCTTTTGCTCGTCAGTCTACGGGAGGACCGTCATTATATCCTTAACATCCTGAATCCAGTTCTCAGTTGCTAGAGGGTCTGCTCCTCCAGAAAATGACGGAGGTCCCATCCGCATAAACTATTCGATCGTGCAGCTACGCTCCCTAGAGCTTCTAGCCATCTCAGCCATCACCTGCTGGGCGACGTTGCGCAGTACCGCATCAGAATCTCTACACCCCCATACTAGAAGGTCTTGTTCCATCACCCCCAACATTCGTACCACTGCTTCCTAGGTCCATCCTAAAAAGAAAATGAATATAATTTAGGGACTTTATCTCTCATACAGATCTAATTTATTTCATCTAACTAAAATCTCATCTTCACAATTAACTACCCTCTTTGATCTTAATTCAAACTGCAACTTAGATACACAACCTAACTAGTTTACTATGGCTTCCATGAAATCGTCACCCCATGAAAGACATAGAAATCACCATGGAAATCCTGTACCCAGACCACAGAACAAAACCTCAAATCCTTTTCCTATATTCTAGTATTATTTCCACTGCACTTTAAAGTCTACAGAACCTTGTAACTTAGGCTCTGATATCAAACTGTAACGACCCAAAAATTATACCATTTTTTTTATTTTTCTTTTACCTATTTAATCTGATACCCTTGAATTATCTGCTATAACCTCCCAAATCCCAAGTGTAAGAACCCGATTTGTGTTATACGGGTTAATTATTTAAAAAAGGGTAAAAATGGAATTTTGCAGACTTCATCGACGAGGCCATAATTTGTTGACGAAGGCAGAAGGTTTCTCGTTGACGAAATTCAAAGGTTCGTTGACGAGAAAAAGTTGAGAGGTCCAGGAAAATTTAAATATCAGGGTTCGTCGACGAAATCGTTGCCTTGTTGACGAAATCCCTGAAGACTTCGTTTGACGAGGACACCAATTCGTCGACGAAGCCTCTCGGGTCAAAGATCTTTATAAGGATATTTTTGGCTTGCTTCATTGCAAAGTTTTGGAAAAGCTCTCTCTCTCTCTCTCTCTAAAACTCTCCCTACTCCTTCTCTCTAGATTTCTTCACCGATCGTTGCTAGAATCGGGAAATGGAAGTTACCATGAGGATCATGGAAGGATTCTTTACAACTTCGACGGATTAGAATCTCGTTTCGAGCATTTTCAGGTTTCGGACTAAAATTGAGGTAAGGCTCGATTTTCGTTTTTGATTCGGTATATATGTAGTAGTATGGATTGTAAGCATGTATTGTACTGTGGTTTGTAGGTTTCGGAGTCTCGGTTCGTAGTTTTGAGGACCGTAGAGTTCGTAGTTGGAATTCGGGTTAAGGTAAGGGGATTTTGTTTATATCAGTCCATTTTTGAAATCAGGATTGGTAAGCCTGTAGGTTATGATCATATGTATGTTTTGGCTACTTATTTGGGGAAATCTATTGGGTAAAAATACAGGATTTTCGAGTTACAGTTTTCTAGAAAATTGGGGATTTTAGGTATCATCTCTATTTTGTCTGGAAATTTGTTGGTTGTGTTAAAGCTGTATTATTGAGGTGACCGTAATCCATATTTGCATAAACTATATACTTGAAATTGTAAATGATATGATTTGTCGTAAACCAAATAAGTGTGGTATGTATGGTTGTATGTATTTGTTTCAGGTATTTGTAAAACAACTATGTGGCGGCTAATTACCGTACGCTAAAATGTATAGGGACGTGAGTTCCAAAATGATTCCAGGTTTTATGAAATAGGCTAGTGGCAACTAATTACCGTACGCCGAAACAGCTATGTGGCGGCTAATTACCATATGTTGTGCCATGGATCGGTTAACTACCGTAGGCAAGAGTCTCCAACTCTATATTCGAGGGTGTGAAATATCACTAGTCTAATTCCGGTTGGTCACCGAAGTGGTGTGAGCTATATGCTACATCGTATGAAGCAATGGATTCGCTGTGGGCCTAGGACATTGTAGCGTAGTTTTGCACGTGGCAATGTAATCGGGGTGGGACTAGGTGACCTTAAGTAGTTGCGTATGTAGCAATGTAATCACTATTGGGCTTGAGTCGTAGATCTTCGTAGTTGCATGTGTAGTAATGTAATCGCTGTGAGACTAGGTGACGTTGTGTAGTTGCGTATGAGGTAATGGATTCACCATTGGGCCTTGATCGTCGCAGCGTAGTTGCGTACGTAGCAATGTAATCGCTGTGAGACGAGGTGACCTGGTGTAGTTGCGAACTAGTGTGACGACACTGACCGTATGTATGTATGTATGTATGTATGTTTGGTATCGTATGAACTGGAATGGTTTTCTGAAAATACTGGAACTGTATGGAATTGTATGAAATTGTACGAATTGTTTCGAACTGTGTCGTATGTATAGTGTTATGAAGCATGTAAAATGACATTGGTATGTCATACACTGATATAAACTATTTTCTTCCTTATAGAGAGGTGTCTCACCTTGAATGTACGTACAATATTTTCAGGGCCTTTAGGTAGCGGTAAGTAGCATCCTAGCGTCCGAAAGCAAGGGGTGTCGTAGCTACTGCTAGTACCTTTTAGGTACGAGTTTTGGTATCCAAGTTGTCAGTATAGTTTTGTGGACACTTGGAGTGTGTGTTGTAATTATGGGAATGTATATTCTAGTTGTATAGACTCTGGTATGATACTGTTATTGTATAAAAGACCATATTCCACTGCGTATTATGGATGAGTATGGATGATTGTGTGTATGTATGTGGGCATCCGTTTACCCCACAGGGTCGGACCCCCTTTATGTATTGTATCATGTATATTTAAATTGATACAAAGACAGGTTATGTTACTTAAACTCACACCTGGGACCCCCCTGCGGGTTCGGGGCGTGACACCAAGTGAGCATTGAGGAAACCTTACTCATATTACGTACCTAAGCAGTGGAAAACATAAAAATATACATCCATATTTACAATACCAAAATCCAAAATTTCCCCAAAACATAATTACATAGTTACACATCATCCCAGTATCATATATCCCAAAACTCTTGGTTACTACCCAAAAATACAACCATCTATTAAAACTTACCATACAGAGAGGGTAGTGTACTCGCTCACTCTATCTGAGAGTCTGATCCACTCGGCTAACTGGATTGCCTAAAAAATATTAAATCATTGGGATGAGACAACGCTTAGTAAGAAGAAATATGCTATTACTAATGTGTGGCAATTGAGTTTACAAACATATTATACTGATAAATAACTGAAACTAAATTTAGTTGGCAAAACATCTCATATAGTTTAAAATACCACTGACATCTCTAGGTACTGTTTATTCATAATTCTAGTACTTTAGAATACCTGCTACTGTTTTATAAATCTATATACATAAAAGTAATTGTGATAATACCCTGGAAAACTTTATATCATGATTTAACCTTTACCCCTCAGCCTAGCCCTGACACAAACTCCGTAGCACGGTAGCTGGTAAACTGCACATCACCAATCCTCAGCCCGGCCTTGTCACAAACTCTGTGGCACGGTAGCTGGAAAACTGATCTAATATTGCAACGGTACAGTGTTCTGCTGATAGCTGATCTAATTCATCAGAGTTTAATACTATAAATATGTATTATCTTACTGTTTCATCATGATTTAAAAAATAATCATAGCACTATAAATCAAACTTGAATTACTGAAATATCTGACTAAAATAACTGTAATATCTAACTAAAATATTTGACTGAAAATCTGTAATGTCTAAGTGTTATGGTTTTGGAAATCATAGAATTTTGTAATATATTACTCATAAAACTTACATAATTATTTGTTAACCATTTCTAAAGTTTTACAAAGAATTTCATGTTTTACTACTGATTTTCATTATTTTTCCAAATCAAAATCAAAATCAAAGTTTTCTTTGAAATTTCCGTAGTTATAATCGAAATTTAAGACCTTGCCTAAAATATCTTTATAAATATATCAATTTTTTTCCTAAAATTCTTATAATTATTTAAAATATTGGTGTAATTATTACAACTATTTCAAAATATCTTTATACTATTTAATTTATTATAATGACATGTTATAGAAGAGATTTATTTATTTTTGATAAATTTCAGAAAAGTTTTGTGAAAATTTTAAATTTTATAAGGTCTGCAATAGTTTTAAAATTTTAGAGTGAGATGTGTTTTGTCCTAATTTTTATTATGTTTCTGATGTGTCCGCGCATGACATGTGTCATTTCCAAACCCGACGGGGCATGCCACGCAAGCAGACGTCTCTCGACGCTTCTCGCAGTCTCGCATGCACTGAATTTTAAGTTCGAGAATCGTTGCATTTGCTTGAAAGTGTAACCCCGCAGGCTGACAAGACACGTGGCTTTTGCAATCCACATACTCGTAGGCAGGTTAGAATTGAATTTCAACCGTCCGATCGGAGAACCGTACAGCGCCTCGCCCATGGCGACGGTCTGAGTTGGCACTAATCGGACGGTCACTTCCTAATAATTGGCCCACAAATTCTTTGACCCTGGTAGTTCTACTTCTGGCCCTCTCTTTCTCTCTCGGACACTCCAGAACATCGCTCCCTTTTATAGCTTTGCACAGGGACGAAGAAAGGAATTCCATTGCTGTTTTCTTGTTGCTTTGTGGATCATTGTCTTCCCACCTGTAAGTCTCCGTTTCTCTTTTCTTTATGTGTGGCTCTTCGTGATCATGCTATGATGCTTCATTTGCTGTGTTTTAATTTGTTCAATCTTTGTGACTCTGCCATTGCAGACTTGCCTTCTTCCTTGCTCATGCTGTTGAATGTATGCGTACGTAAAATATAATGTCACAATCACTGTGTTTTCCTGCTTTCATGTAATTTTTTACGATACCCAGTAACTTGGTTAGTTACATTAGCGGATTCATTTCAAGAAACATTACCTTCCGTTCATTCTGCATTTGTTCTGGCTTTGAATGATTTTTGGGGTTTTTGTGTTTTTAATTTTTCAGACCCGTGTCTCAATCATCAATTCTACTTGTCAGGTGGGTCTAGTTGATGATTTTTAGCTAAAATCAGTTTTTTTTTTTTTTGCCTCTTCGTGTCCTAGTTCTGTGTGCCAACTAATCTTGAATTTTGTGGAACACTAAATATCTGCCAATAAGAAATGTCTGACTAATAAAATTAGTAACTAAATAAAGTGTTGATGATTAAGCACACCCAACCAAAAAAATAAAAATAAAAAAAAAAAACAGGGAGAGCTAAGGGGAAGGGGGTTGTTTCTGCTGGTTTAGTGTTATTTTCAATCTGGTTTGGGAGTTGGCATTTCTAGATTTTGTGCAAATGAACTCTAACCCTGAGTTTGGAATTATGAAATTCAGACTTTGGATTTGGGTTTGTTTTGATTCAGATAAAATGTAGTATAAATTTGCAATGTGATTTTTTTCAAATCCAAGTCCTAAAATCCATGTTCCAAAATGCTACCTAAGATTTTTCCTGACTTCATTAATGGATTTGGGTTTTCCCTGCATGTAAATGCCTTTAAGGTGTTTGTGTGAAGACCTGCAGAACTGTAACATGGAAATCCTTAATTTGGAGTTTCCTCATGTTTGGTTCACAGAATGTAATGGGATGTGATGCAAATGGGGTGGAATAAAAAATTGAAGGGAGAATGTTTTGAAATCAAGTATTAAATTTGATCCCCTTCCATTCCTACATGCCAAATAGCACTAGTGTTCTTCAACTGAGTTTTCCACGTCAAACCATCAATACAACTAAAACCAACACCTTCTATTTCCCAATCTCTACTGGTGGTTGCCATATCTCATTTTTCTATCTTGTTCCCTGTACCCTTTTGATTTAGTGCTGAATCATTTGCCTCGTGAACATCACGAACTGCCAACACCACTTTGAAGGAATCTCTATTAATATTTGATACCCCTTGCCATACTTTTTGGCATACTGCCATCCTTCATTCATCTTTGTGCAGAGCACACATTGTGTGAACCTTTAGAAGCCATTAACCCAAAAAGGCAGCTCACATTCTGTAATTATTAAATTGATAAATTGTCATTATGATGAAGTAATGAATGCTGTTATTTGTTGGTAACACACTCATGCTGGCAATTGGTGGTGGAATGGCAATGGAAATTGATGTCACTAAGGTGATGTTAGCGTTGATATTTGTAATAGGAGGCCATGGATTGTTCACTATTTTTCTCTCTTGGCCTTAAGCTGTGATCTATGTTTGAGATGTAAGTTTGAATATGAGAATTGCCGCTGTGATTAACACTCTCACTGTGTAAGAGTGAGAAATGGAGGTTTTCATCTGTTTTTTTTTTTTTTCCCATCTGTTTTCTCCAGACTTTCTTGAATAAATAAAAGCTTTTCACCTAATCACAGAGAGTAAGAAACGACCTCCATTCTCTCCATCTATCCCCTAATCATTTTTGGTTGTAATCTAGGTCAAAAAAAGAAGACAAGCAGTAAATGCTAATATCCTTACGCTGTTGCCTGAACCTTTCTTTTTTTTGGGTGGTGATTAATGAGTGTACAATTCCTTGTGCAAAAGTCTAATTTTTTCCTAATAATGAGATATTGCAAATGAAAATAGGGGTATGTTTTCCTGTGGAAGGAGTTCAACAATTTTAATATGAATCATGAATCCAATATTGTAGGAATCTGAAGCAAATTGTGCATGTTGTTTTGTGGATTTTTTTTTTCTTTCAATAGTCGGATGCCTTTGTGTATGCTTCAATCAATTAACATGCGCCATAGCTCCCCATTACAAATTAGCAAACTCCTATGCCCAGCGGAGGAAAAAGCAAGTTAATGTCCAAGGCTGAATTACTACATTGCAAAGTTCCACAGCTGTTAAGGAAGTTAAAGAATCAATTACAGATTTAATATCATATGATTGTTGTGTATAAGAGTCTAAAGAGCATGTCAACAGGATCATAACTTTCTAATGATCTTTGTTCTGCTGGTCACATGAAAAATAGAAATGGTTCTGCCATGTAATATTTAATTTTAATGTCTTTATGAGTAAAAACTAGTTATAATGCAGGAATGGCTGAACCAGCATACACTGTAGCATCTGATAGTGAGACAACGGGAGAGGAAAAATCTTCATCTGTTTTCCCTGAAATTGCAATTGGCATCGACATTGGCACATCACAGTGCAGTGTTGCAGTCTGGAATGGCTCCCAGGTTGAGCTCCTTAAGAACACTAGGCATCAAAAGATAATGCCATCATATGTCATTTTTAAGGATGAAATCCCTTCTGGCGGAGTCAGTGGTCAGCTCTCCCATGAGCTTGATATTTTATCTGGAGCTGCAATCTTCAACATGAAGCGCCTAATTGGTAGAGTTGACACTGACCCAGTTGTTCATGCAAGCAAAAGCCTCCCATTTTTGGTGCAAACTTTGGACATCGGTGTCCGGCCATTTATTGCAGCCTTGGTGAACAATGTTTGGAGATCCACCACTCCTGAAGAGGTCCTTGCAATATTCCTGGTGGAATTAAGAGCCATGGCAGAAATTCAGCTGAAGCAGCCCATAAGAAATGTTGTTTTGACCATTCCGGTTTCATTCAGCAGGTTCCAGCTGACTCGGATTGAGCGAGCCTGTGCCATGGCTGGCCTTCATGTCCTCAGACTGATGCCGGAACCAACAGCCGTAGCCTTACTATATGCACAGCAGCAACAACAAACTGTACATGAGAATATGGGCAGTGGGATTGAAAATATTGCCCTTATTTTCAATATGGGTGCGGGGTACTGTGATGTAGCTGTAACTGCTACAGCTGGGGGAGTTTCCCAGATAAAGGCCTTATCAGGAAGTGCAATTGGAGGGGAAGACATACTTCAGAATATGATGCATCATCTTTTGCCTGATTTTGACAGTCTTTTCTCCAATCATGGGATTAATGAGATAAAATCAATGGGGTTGCTTCGGATTGCTACCCAAGATGCAATCCACAAGCTCTCCTCCCAGACCACGGTGCAGGTCGATGTTGACTTAGGAAATGGACTGAAAATATGCAAGGTTGTGGATAGAGAGGAATTTGAGGAAGTGAATAGGAAGCTGTTTGAGAAGTGTGAAAGCCTTATTATCCAGTGCTTGCAGGATGCCAAGGTAGAAATTGAGGATGTCAGTGATGTTATTCTTGTAGGAGGATGTTCAGCTATTCCAAAAGTAAAGGATCTTGTTCTGGGCATATGTAAAAAACAGGACCTTTACAAGGGGATGAACCCATTGGAAGCTGCAGTTTGTGGAGCCGCACTGGAAGGCGGTGTGGCTTCTGGTGCCTCTGATCCTTTTGGTAGCCTGGACCTATTAACTATTCAGGCCACCCCTCTTAGCATAGGGATATGTGCAGATGGAGATAAATTCGTGCCCATCATGCATCGAAATACCGCGATGCCTGCACGGAAAGATTTGGGCTTCACCACAGTTCGTGATAATCAGGCTGAGGCACTCATTTTTGTTTATGAAGGCGAAGAGAAGGCAGTGAAAGGAAACTATCTTCTGGGCTATTTCAAGATTGTGGGGATTCCTCCTGCACCTAAAGGCGTTCCGGACATTAATGTGTGCATGGACATTGATGCTTCGCATGTGCTGAGAGTTTTGGCTGGTGTTACACTGCCAGGGGCCCAAAATCCAGTCTCACCTCCGATGGAAGTTCGGATGCCAACCGTGGATGATGGCCATGGCTGGTGTGCTGAAGCTTTGTCCAGAACTTATGGATCCACAATGGACTTGGTTACTGTGCGGAAGAAAATTCAAGGGTGATATTTGTGGGTCTGTTTTACTGTTGAGAATACTCTGCTTTTGATGAACTTGGACATACAGGAACAGGTGCCATTAACTGTTGTCATAGTGTTGATGTGTATGCGAGTGTTGGCTTGATGTAATGAACCTATATGTGCAACTCTTTTAACCTTGTTTGAACTCATGATGTTTCAAAAGTTGAGTTGTGTTTTGAGAGATCCATGGGTGTGTTGATTAGCTTGAAAGACATTAAGGCATGTTTTGATGTGGAAAATATTTTTTATTATTTATTTAAATTTGTTAAATTATTACAAAAAAAATGTTATGTTCTTAAAATTTTAAATATTTTTGTAAAGATGTTAAAAATTAAGTCTTATGTTTCATTAGATGGAGTTGATAATTTAGGAGAAAGTTGTTTTTGATTTTTATTTTTTATACTAACCATAATAAAAATAAAATAAAATTTTATGTTTAACTAGGTAGAGTCTATAATATGAATCTTTTTTTATCAATTTATATAAATTTATTTATTTTATTGAAAAAATAAAAATAAAAATAAGGTAAGATAATTTTCTAAATATTTCAAAAATTAATATAAATTAAAATTAATCTTTATGACTAAATAAGCAAGAATGAAATAAATAGACTGAAATTGGATTTCATAATTTTAAATATTCATTAAAAAAAATTTATTTTCTACTAGTCATTAACATATTTCCATTTTAACGTTTCAATATATTATTTTGAAATCTGAAACAAAATAATATATTCTAGTCACAATATATTCTATTTTAGGGTTTAATTTTGATATATATATTTTAGGGTTATTTCTTAAGTAAATAAACAACATAGTTATGATTCATTTTCTTATTGTTTGTAGGGTAGTTTGAAATCCATTTTAACGTTTCAATATATTATTTTGAAATCTGAAACAAAATAATATATTCTAGTCACAATATATTCTATTTTAGGGTTTAATTTTGATATATATATATTTTAGGGTTATTTCTTAAGTAAATAAACAACATAGTTATGATTCATTTTCTTATTGTTTGTGGGGTAGTTCGAAAATGTTTAGAACCAAATAAATCTTAAGATGTTATTTCAAATTGAAACTAGCTAATCAAGCAAATTGGATCGTTCTATTTTGATGAACAATTTAGAACTTTGTTATTTGTTTGTAAAATAATTTGAAATGAATAAAAATATTTAAATAATATATTTAATTAATGAACAAACATAATTGGAAGTACGTTTATTATAATTAATTCAGTTGAAACAAATAAAACGTTTAAATTAATCCATGCTTATTTTGCATTTAATTTAAATAAAAAATAATAAATGTGATTAGAATTGAATAGCAATTAGAAAAAATGTAATTAAATAACAAAAAATTATGATAAAAATATATTACAGTAAAAAAAAATTAATCAAAAGTATTTTACTTTTTTGTAACTTAAAAGCGAGATTATTTCTAGCACTTGATTTGGTATATTATTAATTTTGTTTTAAAAATTGACATTTTATGAGATAAATATATAATTTTTTTGTTGATTATTTTATTTACATATGAGGGTTGTACTGTCCATTTATCTATGATATTTTCGTTAACATGGCCTCATAAAACGACATCGTTTTATTACCCTTGACTTTATTTTAGGAGGTAGTTTGAGAGCAATTTTTTCCGTAAACATGGAGCCCTAGTTTTCTTCCCTATATAAATAAGCAGGCAGCATACCCCAATACCACGAAGGATGCTTACCCTCGAGCTAGGGTTTCGCCGCCAATCGCCGCCCTCCCTCCCTCCCAATCTAGGGTTAGGGTTCCATCTCTCTTTTCATTTGCATCTCTGTGTGTGTGTGTTCTTGTGTTTTGCTTTGCTCTTGTTGTGTGCTTTTGCTGTTTTGTTTCTTTTTTTCCCGATGCGAAGATCGCTATGACGACTCAATAAAATTCAAGCTCAACAGACCGGAATGCAGGCTTCTTTCTTTTAAGAACCTTGCGTGTCGACAACCCCGCTGACCTGAGCGATCTTTCTCATACCTCCGTTTTTAGTTTGTGTTTTTTTAGATTTATTTGGATTGCTTTTGATTTTTTCTCTTGTTCTAATCGTCTTCTGCATTTCCTACTCCTGTTGCTTCTCGGTTGGCCGATTGCAGTCAGAATCATGATTTAGGTCTTTGATGCAGCTACCGAGCAATTTCTTACACTATTAAAATTCCATTTATGCGAGTAAATTTCATATTTTTGTATGAATTAATCGGTGTTCGTTTTACTCTGCTGTCGTGGATAAGGATGAAGCGTCAATCTAATCCAACACTTGATCTGAGATTTTTACTTTCCAGTGATGCTAAGTAGTTTGCTTCTGAATCCCTACTCAATTTTCGTTTTCAAATGCTGTTTTTGATTTTTGGCTATAAGAGCTGTTTACTGCTTTGCATTTTATTTTTGTGTTCGCTCATTATTGAGACTGCAATGACGATTCTAAGCTCCCTCTACTTAAATCTCTTGAGGATAATTGCTGGCAGAATCGAACCATTAACATATAGCCACTTCTGAGCAGTCTCCTACTTCCATTTCGCCTGATGTACTTGCATTAGGTTTTCTCAAATTTGCTGTATCAAAATACTTGTCTTTGTTTTTTATTTCAGCTTGAAAATTTTATTGCAAATCAATTCATGACTCTGAATGAACTCGCTAGCATGGATATAATCAGGATCATCAAGTGATGAAGTTTGGATGAATCTTAGGACACCTTCCTACACAGTTTCAAAAGCTGTGGATGAGAAATAATATCCATTCTGATGATGATTAATGTGAGTTATCTTAAGCGAAGGAATTGATCATAAGTTCTCTTTGGGAGACAAATATGCAAATTAGCTTGGATTGCGGGGCAATATTTTTAGGTTGAATAGTTGTAATAGAATTTGGTAGTTTTATCGAATAATATATTGCTTCCATAAATCAAATAACGTTGTTGTCCAATGTTTGGAGGGAAATTTTGGATTCAATAATAAGATGTAATATAAGACTATTAAAATTTATTCAATTCAAATCCAAGGCTGAAATTTTATACACCCAAACAGTCGTGAATATTTTTAAAAAATAATAATTAAAAATATGAAAGGAAAAATATTTTCAAATTTTTTACTAAAGCCAACTTTAGATTGAGGGTTTTGTTTGGAGTTCATGCAAGGAAAGGAATTTCGCTGTTTTCGTCTTCCTTACTACCCATTGTTTATAGAGGTATTAATGAATATTACTGTTTCAATGTTTGCTTCATTTTCTTATATTAATTGACTAATAAATACATGTTTAAGTTTCTCCACAAATATAAAATTATATTAAATCAAATAATAGAAGCCGAATTTTTCAACAACATGATATAATATACAATCAATAGAGGTTAGAGAGACAAATTTTATCCTTAAGTTATTATTTATTGTTAATTTTTTGAGTTTGATTCTTGGTTTTGATTATGATAAATCATAAGTTATGTATGTGTATTCAATGTTTGAAGCAGGTTTAATACTTTGGCGCACACATAAGAAAGATATGGAAGTTAGGAAGAATATAAAGATCATATCATCGGGCGTATTTTATGAAGAATTCGAGGAGCAAAAGAAGAATAAGACATTTGTTATTTTGATTGTCAATGTATTTTAGTTTTTAATTTGGTTTGTAATAAAAGCATGACATGCATGATGTGGATGTAAGTTCAAAATGACCATAGTTTAATCGCAGAGATCCAAACTTGACCTTAGAGGACTTAATCTAAACTTAAAGCCTTTTTTAATTTTCTTAAAAGCTAAAATTCATATAAAATAGTTTAAATTAGTTAGAGTCAAAATCAGGGCAAAAGCATCAGTATGTTGTATTTTTAGTCTCAATTAAAAGTCTCGGTCGACCGATCAGTTTATGTGTTGTAGCCCTTGGTTGACCGAACACACTCAAAGCTTGAAGTCAAAATTTGACTTGGCTCTGTCGACCCAATCCATTATGTACAAATTGGCTTAGTTGATTGAACTGATCAAAAGTCAACATTTTAACTTCCTTCGATCGACTGTTCTAAATTGAACGCACCTACCTTAGTCGACTGAATCATAAAGCACTGTCATCTCAACTATTTGATCGATCGAATCTTGTAGTTCAAAATTGTCTTGGTCGACCAAACTTCTTAAATGATCAATTAGTTTTTGTCATGGTCGATCGAACCTACGAAAGGTATGAAATCGTCTTAAGACGGTCAACCAAACTGACAGCTTAAAATTATCACGGTAGATTGAACTTATTAAAGTGATCGATCGAACCTTGAATATGGTTGACCAAACCTTTTGAGTTGGTGAAATTTTTACTGTGGTTAAATAGGTTATTTTTCATTAAACTTAATTACATTTTTAAAAATACCCAATAAGTCACCAATGATTATATTTTTTAGAGTATCTATATATATTTCCTCATTTATCTTAATTAGAATAATATTAGCAAAAATCATTAAGAGAAATTTTCTGAAATTTTTAATATTCATACTCCTCTTATTGCTCAAATTCTTTCAATCTTTTCAAAGCATACTACTTACTTTTACACTCCTTTGTTTTAAAATCATTTTGAAGAGAACATTTGATTAATTCCTTTATTCTTTTACTTGCAAGTTCTTTGCATTTTGAAGGTTGTTGAATAAGGAGCTTTTATTTTGGGCATTCGTGTTTGTAAAGCTTTCTATTCTTACTTGTTTTTATTTGTTGAAAACCTTTTTGAGAATGAGCTTATAGGTTGATCCACATTTTCTTGGAAATTTTTTTTGGAGAAATACTTTCTTATTTGGAAACCCTTTTTGCACATAGACTTCAAACACGTATTTTGATTGTGCAACATCATTTGAAAAGCAAAAACCCTAGATTTTCTTGCACTCCATTTGAAAAACATTTTTAGAGAAAAATATTTTATTAGGGTTAAATCTTTGAGTCATTATCATACATATATATACATACCTTAAAGATTGTAAAAGTTATTTTTGAGAAAATTCCATACTTACACTGAACCTTACATTCATATCATATGTGAGAGCATTGAGCTTATTGTTATACACATTTGCTTACTATATAAGCATTCTTTGTTGCATGAAAAATTATTTGATTATTTGTTTGTATTCCTGACGTGTGGTCGGAAGAGGAAGATTAATCTTGTGAATAGTCTCGAATTGGTCTAATTTGGTTAAGAGAGCACCAGACTAGTTCAGGCTTGATTAAGAGAACTAGGTATACCATCTTGCAAGATGTTGTAAAGGTTAGGGTCAGCCCTATTAATTTGACCTAAAGTATTCCTTTGCCCAGTAAGGAGAGGTTGGTTGTAAACGGTGTCGCTCCACCCGCAGATGAGCAAATTTAGTGAATCCTCTTACTTGTGAGCTTGAAGCGGAGACGTAGCCAGTATTAGTCAAACCCCGATAACATATCGTGTGTGCACTTTATATTTCCGCAATTTAGTTTTTGCACCTATATGATATTGTTTAATTTTCTAATTATTTTACATATGTACTTTGAATGATTGTGAATTACTGAGAATAACTTATTTGTTTCAATATCTGCTCAATAATTTATCTGTTGAATTGGTATGTATTTAAATATACCCTGTGTTTGTGTACTGCTGTTTGTGGAATTTGAATTGACATAGGAGAAGATTTTTAAATATCCAATTCACCCTTTCTTAGGAATACATCAATTCCAACACTTAATTACCAATAAAGTATCCTTGACGCTGTATATATACATCATCAATGACATAAAAGTGTTAAAAGATCAATTCAAAACAAATGCTTAATCCTTGAATAGTTGTAGTCATTGAAGATTTAGGGACACTTGAATGAGTTGAAGAAAGTATATTTTTTTAAAGAAATTATTTATCTAAAATTAGTATAAAATTATATTATAAGCACTTTTTAAAATAAAATTCTTTAAATTTATTTTTTAAAAAATACTTCTAAATGTAGTTTGGAATTTTTTTAAATGTACATTTTTCTTTAAGTGTAAATCAAATACTACTTATAAAATAAGTACTTATTTTATAAGATGTTCAAATGGAGCCTTAGATTTCACATACGCTTGCTATTTAGATTAATATGTGTGCTTAAGAAAAATTGAAATTTGAAAAGAGAAAATTTCATATAGTAAAATTTAAAGACACGTCCTGCCATAGTAGACACATAGTATACAAATTAACAAAAACATACACAACCCCTTTTTCTATCAACTGCCTCCACGTACTAGTAATCATCCATTTCATACTTAATGTTATAAAGATACATATAAATGGAGATATTCTAATAGTTAAAACTTGAAACTTGTATATGTATTGGATCTTCTAAATTCAAGAAATGATGAAAAATGGTGGACAAAAGATCGAGATGGGGCAATGGCAAGAAAAGGTGTATGGGGTTGGGTCAAAATGGGATTGAGTTGTTGGACCAAGCCCAATCTGTTGATTCATGTGTTCAGAATCGATTGCCTTGAGTCATAAAAGGAATTCAATAAAAAATAAAAAATAAAATAAGATGGGAAAAAATAAATAAATTTTGTAATATTAGCTCACTAGGTTGGACCTCGCATAAATTGACGAAAAAGAATTCATATAGCCGATCCCATATAGTGGGACTAAAGCTTGGTTTTGTTATTGTTGTTGTTGTTGGCCCACTAGGTTGGACCTGAACCTACTACAATTGTTTCAATCAAAGGCCTAGATTTATAGATTTTTGTTTGCAAGTTGAGATTTTGTGTTATACTTTCAAACTTTATAGTGTCATTTGAATTTTTTTTTTTAAAAATATGTTAATAAAAAGAAATAAAAATATAAAAGAATTAATTTGTTAAATTAAAGCAAATAAAAACATATTAAAATTTTAAACTAAAATTTAATTTTACATGTCGACAACATTTCCTTTTATTATTTACTTTTAATAATACACACACACATATACATACATATATATATATATATATATATATATATATATGTTTTTACAAATTTTAATTCCTAATAATCTTTTATATAAAAAGAAAACTTGTTTGTCCCATAAGTCTAAATATCATTGGTCAAATGTGCATTATGAATGGGGCATGGGGTTGTGATAGTGCAGCATGTGGCCATGTGGGTTGGGCCAAGATACACTTGAGTGAGATGTAGAACTCATGGAGTCTGGTCAAAGTAACAGGGCCCAACTCTACGTTCATGGGCTTTCCTGGGCCCAGATAATGGGTTATGCATATGGTCACCGCTCGGACATGCTTATAATAAACTATACATATAAATTACAAAATTCTTAAAGCTTCACAAAATTTACATCACTTTGCAAGTTTAAATAATTACATTTAAACTTCGTAATTTTTTGTTAGCATCAGGGAAGTCTTCATGTGGGTTTGACATGCATAGGTGAACACTAATTTGACCCAAAAGGTTAAGCGAATTGAATTTTAGGATCAACCATGTATATAAGCACTTCTTTTACTTTATTTTTTCCAAGTGACAAACGGACAATGGAGTTCTCAATAACAGTATCAAAGGGTTATTCATTCGAAAACTGTTATAAGCATCGTTTGAGTCAAAACACAATGTAATTCTATTATCATATGAGAGTACTTTGGGTTTCATATGGGATTATATATACACATTATAACTGATGGTTGAAATCCTAAGGCAATTGTTGTTTGATAGTAAAAATTGTCGAGAAACTCCGTGGAAGTAGGCACAATGCTAAATCATGTAAATTTGTGTTCTTCTTCTCCCTTTTGATTTTCTTTATTTTTCATATTTATTGTGCGTGCATATAATCTTTGGGCATAATTTTATAATATTTTCCAACAAGGGAAATGTCATTTCTTAGTTAAATATGTATCAAGTAATTTTATGAAATGACTTTTTATCATGTTCAAAACAAGAGTCCAGCTAACAGGGACAAAAAGGTAATTTTATTTTATTGAACGATGCTTTGAGTAGTCACTTTGTTGAACAATGTTTTGTCCATAATGCCTATTTGCCTTCTTTTTTGTTTTTTGGGGTAATAGAGAACAATAGTAAGACATGGTATTGAGCTACATTGGACATGCTTACTAGATGCCTCAACAGGTAAATATGGTGTTGGTGAACCTAATGTATAGAATTTCAAGGTTGATAAACAAGAGAATGGCTAACCAGAGATTTTAGGAAATTGAAGATCTGAAATGTAAGTTTTATATATATATATATATATATATATATATATATATATATATATATATATATATATATATATATATTTCATTCCTTCAACAAGTTTTCATACTATTTAGATGGTGAGAAGAACTTATTATTGATTTTTCAAAAATTTTCAAAGGAATATTTTCAATGAAATCTTTTAATTTCTTATTTATTATATTCAACTCTATGCATTCCTTATTCGTGGAATACATTAAATGTACAAAAATGATTATAACGATGTTTCTATTACTTGTTTTGATAGTTACTTTAAATTTATTATAATTTATGACTATTCATAGATAATTATAAAAATTTAACCTTATAAAGTAAATTTTAAAAGTGCTGCTTAAGAGAGTCTCAACTCTCACTTTTGATTGTGAGTCTGTCTTTGCTTTGTGCATATATAATGTATAAATGACCTATGCTTATTATTCATCACTCAAATCTCTGACCAGGATAAAACATTGATTTTATATGCCCCCGTGGGTGACTCAGGTGGTAAACTCAAAGTTTTCTTAATTAAATGGTCAAGATTCGAGTCTTATAGGTTACCGTTAGCACTAGAGGAGTCCATGGGTGGACTTGATACAAATGAGTGAGTACCAACTTGATTTAAAAGTTTAAGCCTATTATATCTTGGATCCAACCATTTATATAAGCATCCATCACCCATTTAATTTTTTAAATGTGAGATAAACTCACAAGTGGAATTCTCAACAGTCACAACTTTTTATTCGATATAATACCTTGGTAATTAAGTGGAGAAGAATAGAAAGGTACGATCTGTTATGTTTTTGTGGCTCTTACACTTTGTGGAGTGTATAGACAAAAGAGAGGAAAACATATAATGAAGTCATTGGTGATGTGCAGCGGGCACTCATCAACAAATGGGTTTCATTCGTCAACGAGTGGAGATATCTGCCCATTCGTCGACGAGTGGAGATACCTGCCCATTCATCAACGAGTGGAGATACCGAAAGCAGATAAAATTCAGACATTCAGAAGTCATCGATGAATGGGCCTAAATTCGTCAACAAGTGAAGATATCGAGAACAGATAACATTTAGACATTCAGAAGTCGTCAACGAAAAGGCCTATTTCATTGACGAACGGACCAATAATCATCGACGAATTGACCCTTTTTGTCGATGATTATTCTCGGGGCTACGAGAATGAATTTAAATTTTGAATATGAACATTGGGACGATTGGGTATTTGGAGGAAAGCCTCTAAGGGGTTGTGGGTTGTTAAATATGTCTTTTTGGGCATATTGTGTAAAGAGAAGATCATTGTAAACTAGGGGTGAGCATAATTCGGGGAAACCCAAATTAACCGAATTAACCGACCAATTTCGGTCGGTTCAGTTCGGTTAAAAAATAGGTCGGTTCGGTTCGGTTATGGATGTACCAAATTTTGTTTAATCGGTTATCGATTCGGTTAAGAGAAATTTTAGTTCGGTTAACCAAATTGCCTAAAATAATAATAAATTAAAATTTAAATATAAACTAATAATATATATAGGCGGGATGGGGGAAAGGCGTAGGCCAGCTCTAGGGATTTATTAACCGTGTCTTCGTGCCTCCAACAATGCTCTTGTGTAACAACCTGCTTAATTTGCATAATAATTTTTTTTAATATCATAACATAATAAAACCAATATAACAACCCAGCAGATCATAATCAATTTGAACCTGTGGGTATCAGGGATACATTAGAAAATTGCACGGAAGCCTTAGCAGCAGGAAACTTAAAATTTCATACATCTCATATTACCATATTTCCAATACCATACATCACAATACCAAAGTTACTACATCCATAGTAATTATATATACAACCCAAAAGCAATCTTAGGGTCATTTCCCACAAAAATCCGTCTGACCCTATCAAATACTTACCCTTCAGAGAGGGCAAATGTAACGACCTCAAAATTTACATCATTATATATATATATATATATATATATATATATATATATATATTAACTGCTCTAATACCCTTTGCTATGGAACTCGAGCCTTGGAAGGCACTGGGGTAAATCTGAATATAAAATCATACCTATGCAGTGAACAAGTAATCTATACATCCATACACATCATACAATACCAGGAATCTGTATTTCTAAACCATAACTATATAATACATCTCTCTCCAAAATATCTGTCCCAAAATACAAAATCCTACACAAACTTACCCTCTAGACCAGGGTAATCAATATACTCTCTATCCGTGAGACTGATCTGCTCGCCCAGCTAACTCACCTGAAAAATGTTAAAGTCATGGGGTGAGTCGACGCTTAGTAAGTGAAAATATGCTATTACTAGTGTATGGCAACTAAGTTAGGAATATTGTTTACATAACAACTGAACTATAATACAATAGTAAATCTGTAAAGCATATATTTCTTTTCACAATTTAAAATATAACTGTATCATTTGTATTTTTTACTTTTCATACTGCTAATATCATACTATACTCATCAGATACTGTAAAACTGTATACATATACATAACTGTGCTTTATCCCTGGAGCTCTGTATGTCATGATTTGACCCCTCATGACATGGTTGTGCGGCCCGTAGGTGGGACTTAATCTGGTCGGCCTTCCAAATAAGTCAATATACTCTACACTACCTTAGCCAGCCAAACTGCATACTCTCTTAGGTGTGAGACTGGCTGCTACCTCGTCAAACTGCCCCCCTCCACCCAGCAAACTGGGGAGCTACATACTCTCCAAGCACGGTCGACGGTACCCACAAACTATCTGAGATTTGTGGTTGCACTATATTTATATCTTGCAACGGTACCATGCTCTGTATTCTTTATCTGTATTGTATCTGTCTGTAATCTTCCTCAGGGATTTGATAATATATATATATATATATATATATATATATATATATATATACATATATATTCTTTTATTGTTTTCATCATGTTTTCAAAATTACCACAACGCTATCTTTTTATACTGTAAACTCTGTAATCTCTATATTCTGTATCAGTAGCATCTTGATGCTATCTCTGTATATCTGTTTATATACTCTGTTTGTATACTCTGTATGTTATGGTAATAGGAAACATGACACATTATAAATACTATATATACTGTTCTGTATAAAGCTGTAATATATACTAATCTGAGTAAAACTGTAATATACTATTCTGGATAAATATCTGTGATATACTGATCTGTATAAAATTATAATATACTAATCTGAGTAAAACTGTAATATACTGTTTTGGTTAAAATATCTATAATATACTGTCTATATTTGTGTAATTAGTATAATATGATATACTGTAAAAATTATACAAGTTCTTCATCACATAAATATCTACTTAGGCCACACGAACATTTTAAAACTCGTATTCTGTAAAACTGGATAATAAACTGGTATATACATATGTGTAAAATCTCTAATAACATTATAAAAATTCCTAACATAGCATATTTCCCTTACCTTATCTCTGAAAAGTCCCTACTGTACTCTAACCCTATACCCGCAGAGTTCTCTACTCAATACCCTAAAAATCAAATTCCCCAGAACAAAATATCAGTATTTCTTCGTGTATTGTATTTCTCATAACTGAGGGAAAGACAAATACTGAATAAAATGCCTTACCCTGAGATTGGGACGAAATCCAAACCAACTCCACCAACAATCAGCTTCAACATACTTGCAGAGAACTTCACCAGGAGCGTCGTGGTGGCTTCGGATCATCGATCCGGCGTAAAACGGATCCGGAATCGAAGAGAGAAGGAGAGAGGGATGTAGAGAGAGAGAGGAGAGGGTTTTTGCACGAGTTTTGCTTGAAAAGCCTGAGTTTTCACTATTTATAGAGCTGGATTCGTTGACGAGACACGTCACCTCGTCGACGAGTCCTTTAATAATTTCGTCGATGAATTTCCTCCCTCGTCGATGAATTTCAGACTATCCCAAAACTCCCTCTCGGTATCTTCTCGTCGACGAGGCCTACTTATGAGCTCGTCGACGAACTCCCTGTGTTCATCGACGAGATCATGTGTAAAACTTCTGGGTTATTACGTCCAAAGTGTAATGTCGTCGATGAAGCCTGCTACCTCCTTCTGTTTCTGTTTCCATTTCCCTCCCTCTTTATTATTTAAATACCATTATTTTTTGGGTCGTTACAGTAGATCAACTATACTATCTCAGTGGAGCTTTATCCGCTCTCCTATTAGGGGCTCCTGAAATGTTCATATAATTTGGGGTGAGACACCTCTCAGTAAGGGAAATAAACTAATACTAGTGTGTGACAACATGAGTATTTCCGTGTTATACATAAAACCATACATAGACATATTTAATAAAATTGTCTATATCATTTCTGAAAAAAACATGTATAATCATAGCATAACAAAATATACTGGATTTGCAAAAGCATAATTCATCACATATAATAATAATACAAAAACAACCCTCGAAAGTTAGCTGGTTGGTTTCATGTATTACCCCCACATGACTAGGTTGTGTGACCCAAAGGCGGGACCTGACAATGGTTGGCCGACCACTGCCAAGTCAAAAGTACAATCTATAAGTCCGATAGGTCTGCTAGACCTGGTCCGTACACCAGGGGCGTCCACACTTCTTATAAACCACATCGACTATCTGTCCTCACACCGCCCCGCAAGACAACGTTAACACAATATTATGATGATCATGAACACATAGCATCGGTACCGTGCAAGTGCTAACCTAAACCAAGCCAACAAGATTCTGATAACATATATCATATAGTCAAACTGTGATACATGGATATTTCATACTAATATTTGTCAAGTTAATAACATCACATCATTTTGTATATGTATATACATTATGAAAATCATCGGCCCGTATGCCGACATTTTATATTTTAACATAGCTCGGCCCATACGCCGACAAATCATATCCATAGTTCGGCCCGTACACCAGCAAAACATATCCATAGCTCGGCCTGTACGCCGAATTAGTCAACTAATTGCCCTATTTTTCATACTAAAAAGTCTTTTAATGAATGAACCCATTCTTGGACAAAAGTATATTAAGGATATTAAAGCCAATGATGATTAATACTTGTCCTTATGAAGTTTCAATTGAGTATAAGATATCTTATTTATGAAAAAGCATTTGAAAGCTCATTTTGATATCTTATACGCTAGTATGTCCTATATAGAAAATATACTTGATTTTTTGAATCGACATAAAAATTGTTTTGACACCACCGAGACCAAGTATGTAAATGTTCATAATACTAATAAGTTAAAAATTTCTCCCTTATGAAAACATATTTGAGCATAGGATGCTTTTGTCAAACTCTTTGTTTACTCTTTGAAAATTATGAATGTTGAGTTTGTAACTTAGTTAAATCCTATATACTCTTGTGTCCTAACTAGTATGCATCTGCAAATTGCTCAACTCTTGTTCAGAAATCATGTGTGAAACATAACCGCAAGAGTTACAACGAATTCTACCTCAAACGCTCCCCAATATATATAATTCTACATTGGCTTGGCGAGGGGGTTTCATTTAATGAGAATATAATAGGCCTTTCAATCAACCATAAGTAATTTTGGCTTTAGAGATCATGACAAAACACTGGTTAATTTTGTAATTTGTCTTTGTGTGCTTTAACTTTATTTTTGAAGGTTTTGTCTTTGTGATTTTAAACTTGGAAATATAAAGTAACATGTATCTAACTTATTTATATTATATTATCATTATACATGCATATGGGGCTGTTAATGTTAGCTTTGGTGGCTACATGTTCTTTATAATCATATTTTGATGATAACAATCCATTAGTGGTTTCAAGTGAACTAATCTTTACATATTAAGTTATGATAAGTACAAATACAAATAGAAAGATTAAATAAAATCTTAATAGGTTACATATCATTAAAAAGGGGGAGATTGTTAGTCTTGGTGGTTACATAATTATAATTAATGTGTTTTGATAATATTAACCTATGCATTGTTCCTAGTGTATTCCATCTTTGCAGATTATGTTAAGTACATGTACAAGTGACAAATACATGAAGTACTAGAATAAAGGTAAAGATCGGACCGATTTGACGTTCGAATAAGAAAGATCAGATGGACACTCACTCGGAAGAACTCAAGCACATCCAAGGAAGCTAATGTAGAATTATATGTATTGGGGAGCGTTTGAGGTAGTATTCGTTGTAACTCTTGCGGTTATGTTTCACACATAATTTCTGAACAAGAGTTAAGCAATTTGCAGATGCATACTAGTTAGGACACAAGAGTATATTGGATTTAACTAAGTTACAAACTCAACATTCATAATTTTCAAAGAGTAAACAAAGAGTTTGACAAAAGCATCCTATGCTCATAAGGGAGAAATTTTTAACTTATTAGTATTATGAACATTTACATCCTTGGTCCCGGTTGTGTCAAAACAATTTTTATGACCTAAAGATTCAAAAAAATCAAGTATATTTTCTATATAGGACATACTAGCATATAAGATATCAAAATGAGCTTCAGATGCGTTTTCATAAATAAGATATCTTATACTCGATTGAAACTTCATAAGGACAAGTATTAATCATCATTGGCTTTAATATCTTTCATATACTTTTGTCCAAGAATGGGTTAATTCATTAAAAGACTTTTTAGTATGAAAAATAGGGCTATTTACTTAGTAAAGAATCAAGTGTACCATGCTAGAACCAAGCACATTGATGTGAGGTTCCATAGAGTCTGGGAGTTGATTGCTTCAGGTGAACTTATATTGGAGAAGGTTCACACATCTAAGAACGCAGCGGATATTTTGACAAATCCGGTTATTACTGAAAAGTTCAAACATTGCTTGAACTTACACCATGTCTCCAAGTGCTAGAAGGGAGACAAACCCAACCGAAGTTCCAAGGTCAAGGTGGAGCAATCAGATATGTTTTTCAGGTTCTAAGGTCAAGGGGCGTATATTCGCTAAGGTGGAGATTGTTATGTTTTTGTGGCTCTTATACTTTATGGAGTGCATAGACAAAAGAGAGGAAAACATATGTTAAAGTCTTTGGGCCCACTCGTCGACGAGTGGAGATACTGAGAGCAGATAAAATTCAGACATTCAAAAGTCATCAATGAATGGGCCTAAGTTCGTCTACAAGTGGAGATAACGAGAGCAGATAACATTCAAACATTCAAAAGTCGTCGACAAAAAAGGCCTCTTTCGTCGACGAATGGACCAGTAATTGTCGATGAATTGATCCTTTTCGTCGACGATTGTTCTCGAGGCTACGAGGATGAATTCAAATTTTGAATGTGAATGTTGGGATGGTTGGGTATTTGGAGGGAAGCTTTCGAGGGGTTGTTAAATATGTATTTCTGGGCATATTGTGTAAGGAGAAGATCATTGTAAACCATTGTATTGTATACTTTGAATTTTCACGATGAAACTTTTGCCGATTGCTCTCGTAGATGTAAGCTTTACCGAACCACGTATATTTTCGTGTTGATTCTTATTGCTTTCAGATATACTACATGTGTGAATTGTATTTTGGTTCTTCATTGTTTGCTGCATTTATACATTCTGCTGTGCAATCTCATACTCTTTTCACAACAAGATCATTATCTCGATAAATTAGTAGAGTACTTAAAAGGTTGTCAAACACCTGTAGTTAAAAAAAAAATATTCTATTTCCATGCGTTAGTGTGTATGTATGATTTATGCAATATTTATGGCATTTTATGTATCTTTATGCCATAGCTTTGTAATGGGTCAGTTTTGCATGATGAATGGGGCAAGGGGCTGTGATAGTGGAGCAAGTGGGTTGGGCAAATTAGTTACACTTGAGTTAGATATTGAAATCATGGAGTTGGGTCAATGTAATAGGGCTCAACTTTAGCTCCATGAACTTTGCTTGACCCTATATATATATATATATAAATGATAGGTACTGCATGTGATCTCTGCTCACAGGCAAAGGCACTGTACCCTAGATTTTGGACAGGCCCAAAAAATTGGGTCTAAGGACTAGTGGGCATTTCATTGATGATGTAGGACCATTTCATGTGCACATAAAAAATGAGATGCAGAAGGTGACTGACAACAGCTCCCACTGCATGCATATGTGGAGAAGTTAAATGTTCAAAGATATATTGTATTTGCAAAAGGGAAAATATTTCCTTTCACCCCTTCAATCTACATATGGAATGTACTAATCACAATAAGAATATGGTTTTTAAGTGAAGTGATATGTGCATGTTTTGTTCGTATGGTCTAATTTCCTATTTGCAATGAGAGGGGAAGAATTCACAGTCACAACAGCCAATGAGAATAGGCAAAAATAAATAAATAAATAAATAAATGAATGGTGGTATTAAGTTTTTTTTTAGAGAGAGAATTGAAGCTTTTGTCGATGATTGAATCCATGTATGCATGACGATGTAAAATAGCTTTTATTCTTCGGATCCTTTGGATGCTTATGCATTATCTAATCTATTTATTTATTTTAAAATAAGGGAAAGTACAGAGTAAAATAATAATAATAATAATAATAATAATAATAATAATAATAATAACCATCTTAATGAAAGAGCCTCTCCAATTGAATATCATACTTTTTCGTGTATATTTGGCATACAAAATTTCTCAATCCCCATTTCATTCATGGGATTTCTCCTATGATTCGGTAAAAGATTTTGTGGCTAGTAAATAATAGAATCAAAGTGGAAATTATATGAATGATCTTTTCAATTTATTGTTGAAATTCTGAGACCAACTATTAGATATCTATCATGAAAATTTTGTGCACTTATTTTTAAATTCTAAAATAAAGAAGAAAAACTATCTATTAATTGAAATTAATATTAACATTAAAAATGCTAATTTAAATAATACTATTATTTTAACATAAATTAATATGATAATCATATGTTATAAATATAAACTAAGAATAAGTTCATTGTTAATAAAAAAATTATATCATTTTTACTTGATAAAAAATATTTAAAATTTAATTTAAAATAATGGTCAGTGTAATTATTAATTAAAAAAATAATTATATATTTTTTATTATGCATTATATATTATAAATTAGTAATAAAATATAATTAAATTATGGACTGAAGAAAAGAATCATCTAAAAATTTAAATTAACATTAAATAAACAAAAAATTTTAATTTAGTTATTAACATTATTTCTAACACAAATTAATGCGATAATCATATGTTATAAATATACACTAATAACAAGATTATAGTTAATTAATAAATAATATATTATATTATTTATAATATGTTTAAAAATAATCATAAACTACCCTATAATAAAAGTACGTATCCAATATCACTTTTTTAAAATACAATAAACACCACTTATAACTTTCAGTACCCTTTTCGGTTCAGTACTTAAATTCGGTACTCATTAAATTTAACGCTTTTTCTAAAAAATACTTCCGTATTATTTCTATATTTTATTTCATGTAAAGAGGAATATGAGTTAAGTGAGTTGAAATGTATGGATAATGTTCAATGTTGAGGACTTGGGGTGGGGACACATGGGCCAGAGTGTGAGTAAGCCCAAGTTGCATGCTGAAGCCAGTGTGCACTCAAGTTCTCTGTTGAAACTAATGATTTGGGCCCAACCCAAAGATGGGCTGGCTAACCCTACTTGAAGGTGGGGTAGGGGCATGTTTGGTCTGATCATGGACACTCTGCTGGGGCATTAGCTAGGGCAAGATTTTTATTTTCTGGGGCTTAGCTAGATCTCTGGTTGGTGGGCCCATGCGGATAGATATTCGCGGTGTTTATGGGTTGGTGATTTCGAAAACAATAATGTGTGCCGAAGTATGAATTTATCGTCTTAAATTTAGATTTGAATTTTGAAGAAATTTAATATAATTTTATATTAGATCTTATTTAAATTTACATAAATTTAAATCTAAGGCTTTTCCAGATATAGAATTTATATTAAACTTAGACAAAATTGAATATGAAATTTATCGAAACGTACCCTAATCTAAATTTTAGATCCAAAATCTATACTCTCAAATGTAGCTTAAGATAGTATTTACATGTATGAATTTTAGAATTAGAATTAGAATTTTTGTAAATTAAAAAAAAAATAAAAAATAAGGGGTCTCTTTAGTTTAAAGATTTTATTTAGGAAAATAAAAGAAAAATAAAAAAATAAAAGAAACCCTTTTATTATTATTATATTTTTCTCTATATCAATACTATTAAAATTTAAATTTTATTCTAATATGACTAAAAATTTTAAAAAAATTAAACGTTAATTAATAGCATGTAAAATTAACATTTTATTCATTAATTTGATTTTTTTTAAATTTTATTTTTTACTTTCTTTGATAACCAATATAAAGAAGTAAATTCTTCTGAATTTTTCTTTTCCTTTCCTCTAATGTTTCTTGAGTTCCAAATGAATTTAAAAGCAGAAAAAAAAAAACATGAAGGAATTTGCCTTTCATGTTTGGTTATATATATGGTAAATTAGTGGACAAGAAATAATTTTTGTACATCATTAACAATTAATTTTCCTTATATTTCTAATCATATTTAAATAGAAATTTATTTTCAATCATTTTTGATATAGTGAGAATATATAATATAATGAAAAAAAATTATGTTTTTGTATTTTCCTTTCCCTTGTTCAAATAAATCTTGGTCTAAAGATTCTAAAGAGAACTTTAATATTTTGAAATAAAATTAAACTTCTTGAGATTTGTTAATTAATATTATCATCCTATCCTTTTTTATTGAGTGGTGTTATTCATATCACAAATTTGTGACTATAATGGGTTCTTGTGGCGAATGAAAGTAACCATACAAATCCATGATCTTAATAACCATGATATCTTTTTTTTTTTTTTGTCAACTAATTATTGAGTATATTGACAAACATGTAGTAATGTCGACTATTAAACATTATATATTTGTCAATTATAAGTATTTTCATTTGTAAAAGAAATAGGAATGAAGAACTTGATTTTGTTTGTGAAGAGATTGTACTATAAGATAATTGAAAAAAATTATAAAATTATGTTTAATCGTAGAATGGGTATCTTAGGAATATGATATAATGTAATGAGAAATTTAAAAATATGGATAATAATAGTTATTTTTTTGGTTTATTTTTCAGTATTCTATTCGAAGAGGAGAAGAATGTGTTCTTATTATGAAATTTGATAATAGTTATTTCTTATTATAAATTTGTAAGACGTTTCAATGTAAACTATCAAAATTTATAATTTATAAAATATGATTATTATTTACATTGTGATAATAATAACATATTTTTTTAATACAAACTATCAAATTTGCTAGGATCGGAAGAGTTCTTGTGTAAACATGATGTACATGAGTAACTTTAGGTTTTGGGTTCAATCATATATGCATCCGTACAATTAAACACTCGTCATCTACTCAAATTTTTCAATGTGAGGCAAACTCATCAACAGTATTCTCAGTAATCTCTCCCTAACTTGTAAGCTTTAATAACTTTCCCTTTGAATGGGAGTTCTTATTCATTATGCAACTAACTAGGAGTCATTACTCAATCATGGGAGTCTACTCATCTATGGGATTAGCATCTATAAGATCTATCACTCATTTTTTGTGGGTATCCATTCATAAGAACACATGCATGAATACTCAAATCCAATTTGAATCGTCTCCCTTGTTATTAAGTTATATAACCCAGTTGAGGCATTTTCCCAAAATATCGGTGTGCAGGAATCTGCACCACTGTAATCTATTATTGCTTTATATTTTTTATTCCCTTTTTATGTTTCACTCAACCAACTATAACAAATTCTTTCTGTTTTGATTATTCCTTTTTATTGTATATATATATACCTGCATGATCAATGAGAATCTCAGCAAGAAGAATTCCAGAATTCTAAATCTTCCATTCGTCTAACAAGAGCAAGTCCAATTTTTCAACAATTATTCAAGTGGACCTTACTTCTGAGCTTTACGTGTGTCTCAGATAACATTTCACGTGGCTATAAACCCTAATTAATTCCTACGTCCTGATCCTACTCAGATCCATTTGTGCAGCTTAGATAATCCCTATTGATCTAGGTCACATACTTGATCTCTCAACTGTTCGCACATCAACGCAAATAACCTTATATCTTAACTTTATAATGTTGCTTGCCCAAGTTACGAACCAACAACTTTAATGCCACTTGTTAGAATTGGGGAGTCGTACTTAATTGATATACTTGAGTTAGCACCAATTTGATTTCAAAACTTAAACCTATTAGGTTTGGGATCAACCATGTATATAAACTTTCATTCTCCATTCTAATTTTTTTAACAAACTTATAAGTAATAATCTCTCATCCCTTTGCAAGTTCCAATTACTTTTTCTTAAACAGAAATCATTCTTGATTACTACTTCTCCATGTCACGCTACCAACAATGAGCTACAGTCATAAAAAACAACACAAAAATTATGGAGTCCATTCATCAATGAGATTAGTCATTTTTTTTTTTTTATGTTCTCAAAACAATTCTAGTTTCAAAAAAAGTAAAACAAGCATAATGTCATGTAAACATGCGTGTGTGATGCTTTATATAGTGGTGATTTGCTGGTCCAATCCAGCAAAGATATTGTGGAACGATGGGTGTGGTTCATATATGTTTTCACATGTAAAGATGCCTCAAAGATATTTGTTAAAATACCATACAGAAGAAGGTCATGACAAGGATGTCATCATTGATTCATTTCTAAGGGCAGCCACATAAGTTGACACGGTAGGATGTGCATGTGACGATACATATATCTGTGATAATGGTCATTGACTTTCCGGTTAGAGCAGAGATTATTATATATGTTTTATATTATATTAGATTATATCTATCAGACAGACATACGTGCATGTCCCAATCAAAGGCACTGCAAGTGCATGGTCAGAAGGAGAAGCACATATCTGCCGACTGCCATTGCCTTCACCTACAGCAACAGCAGAGCAGAAAATGAAAAGCCCCTTTTTGGGTTGGGTTTGCTCCCAACTCCCAACTTCAAAGCCTTCGTGATAATAATAATAATAATAATAATAATTATTATAATTTAGAGAGAGAGAGATGTGATTTGAGGTCAGCTTTTTGGGTTTCCATGATTAGCTAGCCAGGTTTGTGTTAATAGACCAAAATGTCCCTTAATTAGCACTTATATTGCGGTGTCTGCTCATTTTGAATATGAGAGTTTGATATTGAAAATATAGGTTCAAATAATGAGTTGGATTTGAGAATAACATTAGCTATTTTATTGCGTAATCCAAATCGAATCTTCTAATGTTTTATTTTTTTCATAAAAAAAAAGAATCCAGAGGGGGTAAGTATTACATTTGTAGCTTTAGTTAAAATTGAAGAAAACAATGAAAGGGAAATGGGCAATTGCTATTTTGGTAACTTGACATTTCAAAGCAATAATATCATTAGTGTGGGTGCTGGTGGGAATCTGGTCTGGCATGGTATGCTTCTTGTGGCGAATTCATATCATTTTCACCCACAATGACAAAGTAGACTCTGCGGACTGGGCGTTGAGGTCACGGGTGCCTCTCTGCCTGCCCATGCCAACTTTATAAATAGCATTCTCTAATCTTTGCCACTACTCGTATTCCACCAAGAAGTCTGCAGCAATCCCCCCTAAGCCAACGGAAAAAAAAAAAAAAACAATGCGCCTCAACTTGTTCCATCTAGCCTCCATGCTCATCCTCTTATTCTCCCCTTCTGGGGCTTCCGGCATCTACACAACCGTCGGCGGCCGCATTAACGGTGGCGGTCATGGGAGAAAAGCTGGCCCCGATGAAGTCTCTCCTGGTCCTAGCACGGGGACGCCAACGGGGGCTAGTGGGTCGGGCCATGGTAGCAACTGGGACTATAGTTGGGGTTGGGGCTCAAGCCCAGGAAGTGGGTGGGGGTACGGGTCAGGGTCGGGTCGGTCCCCGAGCGGGTCTGGCAGTGGTTACGGCTTTGGTTTTGGAACTGGGTCAGGCTCGGGTTCAGGGTATGGATATGGGTCAGGAAGCGGTGGTGCTCATGGCGGTGGGTATGGATCTGGGTCAGGTTCTGGTGCTTCTGGGGGTGGCGGCGGCGGCGGCGGAGGAATTGGTGGCCCGAATGGTGTCTATGGCAATCACCCGCCAATGGTTTCTAGGGACAAAGGCAATCGTGACTGATAATGCTTCGAATTAATCGTACATTTATGCTTCGAACTAAAATTTTCTTTTCTTGTAGAGAACAGAAAAAATATGCCAAGTAGTTAAGTACCACTGTCATTATTTTAGTACACAATATAATATATGTGTTAGCAGCTTTCTATTAGTCCCTTAAAACAGCATACCTTGTTATCATGGATGGCATTTTGAGCCTTCTTTAAAATATTTCTCAATTTTTTTGGTTGTGACATGCAAGAAAAAATATATGTACTTTCGATATTAGCATATTGGACCAATACGGTGCTACCACATGTTTGATGAGTAGAACTACAAACATAATGCTTAGTCAAGTAATCTTGTGTGCCGAATTAAACTCTCTTGAATGGGCTTAGCAGAGCATATTGAACAAGCTAACTAAGTATGAATTGAGCCAAAGTCCACGATTAAGAGGTATATATTGTTAAAGTGCAGCTCGATTCAATCCAATACAAGCATTCGATTCACACCCTACAAGGTTTCTCTATAAAAACATTTTAAATATGAATTGTACCCAAGAGGATTTGCACCTAATCACTAAAGACTCTTTTGTGCCTTAGTTTAAGCAGACAATGAGGTTAGCATAGAGGGCTCAGGCTCTGTGCCTTCTCGTTTGTAATAATCTTCAAGTGGATACCTTCTAAATATGAGTTACAGCTCAAATTTGGTTTCTTAAAATGAAATGATATAAGAATGGGATACATAAAAATTTAAATAAGTGTGCAAAAAAAATAAATGGTAAATTTGATTCAAACTTCATTTCATATGCTAGGATACTCTTGAAGTAACTCATAAAAAAATTAACAGAATTAAATTATCTAGAATAAATATGCTTGCTTATGTGTATGAAATGTCTTAAATGAGACAATATGAAAAATATTAAGAATATGTTTACAAGATTTACCAATATTATTAATGGATTTACCAATATTAGTAATGCCTTTCTTTTGGTAAATCTTATATAAATTATGAACTTGTAAGGAGAATTTTTAGATGTCTACCAAGCTTGATCTTGGTATGCTAAAGGTGATACAATTTAAGAAGTAAAGGACCTAAGGATGAAAACTTGGGTCTTTCCTAGCATATGAAAGTAAAGAAGAAGGTAGAAACTAAGGACAAGAAGATACTAACTCTAGTCCCCATAAAAGAGAAAGAATGCGGCGAAGATAATGATGAAGTTAGATTCATTACCAAAAAGTTTAAGAGATTTCTCAAGAAGAATAAGGATGAAAAGAAAAAAAATAAGAAAACAAGATAAAATCACACCTTATGAGTCCCAAAAGCTTAGACACCTTTGAACTAATTGTCTAAAATTTCAAAAACTCCAACTTGGAAGGCAAGGTTACGATATTATTATGTTTTCTTTTAAAGTGAATGAAGATCGGTTATAACTTCAAGCTCAACATACGATAAATTATAATAGATCATTTCAATAATTTAAAAAAAAATATATTTTAAACTCTTGAATTTAAGTTCAAATAATTTTGAATTGAACATTCTTAATTAAAATATTTCAATGTTTTATATTGCTCACAAGTAGCATGAATTTCCAACTAGTTGACCAATGTTGAGTGTTATTGTTAATCCTGAGCGAGTTTGACTCTAATAATTTAGGTTTGCTACTTTGTAGTTTGGGTAATAAAGGTCTTGATTTACTTGGCAAATTTTTTCTTAACCTGCTTTTATTTTACTTTATTTTATTTCATTAAATTTTTTCTACTTATGCAGTGTCACATCTTATTTGTGGGGGGATGGATTTGTTAAAAAAAAAAAAACTTGTCTTTGAAAAATATAATTTTAATTTTTAATGTCACTTTCAACAATAACTCAGTCAATATTTTTCTATCTTAAGTTTGAGGGCAAATTTAATTATATTTGTATTATAAAATTATATTAAATATGTTTTAAATTTGCACAAATTCAAATTAAAAATCGAAAAATGGCGGAACTGCTATTGTGCTGACACTGAGGACGGGGACGAAGACAATGTGGTCAATGGTAATATTGCCGGAAAAGCCCTAGAAAATTTGGGTGAAGCTTAATTCTTCTCGACTTCAATCTTTATTATCATCATTATCATCATCATAATCATCAGCAGCAGCAGCAGTAGCAGTAGCGGCGGCGATATCATCTCTTCTTCTTCTTCTTCTTAAGATTGTCTATGATTCATCAGAAATTTGCTTGCGTAAGGCATAAAGAGACAATTGCAAGCATTCTAGCACCTTGCTTGAAATTCTTGTTTTGGGCCAGACTTCGTTTTGCAAATAGCTATGCTCAATTGTCATCACCATTAAAGATAAGAGGTTGTAATCTGGTAATCGGATTGCTGAATGTTTGATTTTTGTGCAACATTTGACTAAATCATTTGCTTGGCAGGGAGTTTTTTTTTTTGGCCGTTTTGCTATTCGATAAAATGCCTAACGGAAAATCCTTCGGCGCTTTGTTTGGGAGTACGGATTTTAGGGCTTCGGATTTGTCCTTTTACAGGTTTGAAAACGGAAAAGCAAATATGTGTTGCATTTTGTTTAGATCCACAGAAATCTAATTCAAACGTAGTGTTATATTTCTAGGTCCTTATTTGCACTTGTGAGCGGTTGGGTTCACAGCAATCTTGGTTGGTTCCCAGGAATCCTATCTAATTTGTAATTATTTGACATTTGATGAATGCATTTCTGATGTAGGATTTGGGGATTTTGTATAATTTTAAAATATGAGTTTGATTATAGTATTGTGACTTGGTTGTTTCTTTCTATTCAACATTTTCCTTCTTCTATTTTTGTAGTTTGGCTTGGGTTTATAGCGAAGTTTGACGATCTTTGGATCAGCTGTCGATGTTCGAGGATGGGTTACTGCCCTGTTGGTTGATTTAACTGCTGTTTGAGCACTTTATATTAAGCAGCAACTTTTGATCATCCTTGACTACTACAAGGTAGAATACATATCTGACATTTTTCCATTTGAATATTATGTTTGGAAGGCATGCTATTGATTCTTGCTATCTTCCCAGCATCATTCTGCATGTTAAATATTTCTTTGTTCCTAAAAGAGTTGAAATGTACCAGCCTTTTCCAAAAGGCACATACTGATAAAACTGGAGTAGAAATGAGGGAAAAATCAAAGAAGCAAGGATTGAATTTCTGTATATTATTTCAATTTGTACAAGCCCTATTTATACAAAAACATTCAAACAATCTGTACACCAAGATTGACTTTTCTCATTTCAGCTGTGATTTGATTTCTTAATTCATGCTGCAGATTGCGGCATTTCTCAACGCTAGATTTATGCTGTGAAGTGCGGCATTCCTCAACACTCCCCTTCAAGTTGGCGTGAATATTTATGACACCCAACTTGCTAAGTAAATAATTAAATTGTGTGAATCCAAGAGATTTGGTAAAAAGGTCAGCAGGTTGCTGGCTTGTATGCATGTAAGCCGTTTCGATGATGCCACTCTGGAGTTTCTCTCGAACCACATGACAATCTATATCGATATGCTTGGTTCGTTCATGGAACATTGGATTTGAAGCTATGTGTATAGCGGCCTTGTTGTCACAGTACAAACTGACTGGTTGAGAATGCATTACATCAAGGTCTGAGAGTAGAGACTTTAGCCATGTGACCTCATAACAGGTGGAGGCCATAGACCTATATTCTGCTTCGGCTGAGAAGCGTGAAATTGTTGTTTGTTTCTTGGTTTTCCAGGAAATTTCCGAGTAGGATGCAATACCCGGTGACCGATCGTCTGGTATCCTTGCATCGTGCCCAATCTGCATCACAGTATGCATAAAGTTGAATTTGGCTAGAAGCAGATAAGAAAATTCCTTGACCTCAGGTTTTCTTAAGGTACCGTAAGACTCTGTGTGCTGGGTCCAAGTGTGGTATTTGTGGCTTGTCCGTAAACTGACTTAGCACATGCACTGAATAGGCTAAGTTGGGTCTTGTGATGGTTAGATAAATTAATCTTCCGACAAGTCGCCTGTATGATGAAGGATCTGAGACAAGTTTGCCATCACTTTCGTTAATTCAAGATTTTGATCCATGGGAAAGTTTTCAGGTTTAGCTCCAAGGAAACCTGTATCTTCTAATATCTCGAGTGCATATTTCCTTTGGGATAAAAATATTCCTTTGGCTGAACGGGCGACTTCGATTCCCAGAAAGTATTTAAGAATTCCAAGATCTTTGAGTTTGAAATGATCGCTTAGATATTTCTTGATCTCATTGACCTATTTCAAGCTATTTCCTGTAACAATAATGTCATCCACGTAGACTAGAATGACAGTGAAATTACCCTCATGGGATCGGACGAATAGTGAATAATTTGCCTTGGATTGTTTGTATCCTGCATCAATGAGAGTAGATGAAAGTTTAGCTTACCATTGCCTTGAAGCTTGTTTGAGACCATACAAAGACTTAACAAGCTTGCAAACTCTACTCTCCCCCTTTCGTCTGAATCCCGGAGGAAGCTGCATATAAACTTCTTTATCAAGGTCGCCATAGAGAAAGACATTATTGACATCGAGTTGATAGATGTGCCAATTGCGAGCGGAAGCAAGAGCGAAAATGGTTCGGACGGTGGTCATTTAGCAACCGAAGCAAACGTCTCGGTGTAGTCAATGCCTTCCTGTTGACTGTAACCCTTGGCAACTAGGCGAGCTAAGCTTTGTATCGGTTGATGGATCCATCAGGGTTGTATTTGATCTTGTATACCCATTTGCAGCCAATGGGTTTCTTACTAGGAGGAAGAGGAGTAAGGTGCCAGGTGTTGTTGAGCTTGAGAGCATCAATTTTAGTACGCATGGCAGTACAGCAGTTAGGATCTGTCATGGCCTGTAAAAATGACTGTGGTTCTTTGGCAAGAGAGAGAGCTGTGGTGAAAACACGGTGAGAAGGAGATAGGCGGGAATAAGATAAAAAATCAATCAGACAATAAGGGTTACCTGACGAACGAACCATTGCAGAGTGAGATGATTGAGCGGGTTGAGATGGTAAAACCTGTTCCACATGAAAATCTTGCAAGTATGTCGGTGGCTGAGTAGGACGACTAGATCATCGGGCAGGTGGAGAAGAGGGTAAAATATTAGATAGGGATGGAGGAGAGTTTGGTCGTGAAGATGGTGATAAAGGTTAGTGATGTCAAGAGAAGAAATAGGACAAGGTAAGACGGGTTCCATGGGTTCGGGAGTAGATGAAGCAAAAGGGAAGGAATCTTCATGAAAGAGAACATCTCGAGATACAAAGATGTTGTGTGTTGCAAGGTTATAAAGTCAGTAGCCTTTTTGGCCATATGAATAACCAAGAAAAACACATTGAGTCGCTCTGGGGTCAAATTTTGATGGATTTTGCGAGTGAGTGGAAGTAAAACATAAGCATCCAAAGACTTGCATATGGCTATATGGAGGTTTGATATTATACAATCTTTCATAAGGAGACAAACCACCTAGAATAGGGGAAGGAGTTCTGTTAATGAGATAAGTTGCGGTAAGAATGACATTCCCCCAAAAGTGTTTAGGCATGTGCTTGAAAAATTAATGCACGAGCAAAATTAAGGAGGTGACGATGTTTGCGTTCAACAACTCCATTTTGTTGGGAAGTGTTGACGCAACTAGTTTAATGTATAATGCCTTTGGGTGCATAGAATGAAGGCATGTCAAACTTAGGTCCATTATCACTTCGAATGATTTTTATGGTGGTGGAAAATTGATTTTCGATAAGGTGGATAAAGGATTGCAAAATAGGGCGTGTGTCAGATTTGTGGCGCATTAAGTAAACCCTGGTACAACGGGTATAGTCATCAACAATGGTGAGAAAATAGTGTGCACCACTAGTGGAAGCAACACGATGGCTCCCCCAAATGTCAACATGCAACAAGCCAAAAGGTTTAAGAGAAGAAATGGAACTAGGTGGAAAAGGTGCGCGAGTTTGCTTTACCAGTGGACAAATTAAACATGGATCTGAATTAGAACTACAAATTTCTGGAAATTTATTGGAAAGAAAAGACAAATTTTTATTTGATAGATGACCCAAACGACGATGCCAAAGTTGGGAAGTAGATGTCGATGTGGATGTAGCCACTTGACAACTAGCATTCCTGGTGAATCGGTATAAGTCATACTGCTCAATTCCCACCCCAATCATCTTCATCAAGCGTAGGTCCTGAATGAAACAAAAATCAGAAGAAAAAATAATGAGACAATGATGAATTTTGCACAATTTACGGACAGAAATTAAGTTGAAATGAAAAGTTGGGACACAAAGGACATTGTCTAAAACAAGATTAGAAGATAAGTGAACTGATCCAATATGAGTAACGGTGGCATGAGATCCATCTGGTAATTGAACGGTATGACCATGTAAGGGGATAAACTGCGTGAAAGCAGCAGGTGAGTAAACCATATGATCAATTGCACCACTGTCAAGAATCCATAGTAAATCATTATGAGATTTGCTTGACAATGGTGATTCAACACTGCCTAGCTGGTGTGTCATGGGTTGAGAGGGAGCAGAGTTGTTAAGAATGGAGAGAAGCTGTTGACACTGTTCAGGAGTAAAAGGAAGGCTGCTAGTAGATGGATGTGAAGAAGCCTGATGAGCACTATGCCTAGGACCCTGATTGGGTTTAGAACTGCGATGCCCTGGAGGGAAGCCATGGATGCGGTAGCATTGATCTACAGTATGACCTTCTTTGCCACAGTGAGTACATTTGAAAGACTTCTTGGGTGGACCGGGCCGTCCTTCCTTTCGTGATTGATGGTTGGTGGTAGCCAAAGCAATACCATCAATGGATGGTGGAGACAAGATGCCGTGATGACGTTTTTCTTGAAGTAAAAGGGCATAGGTACGGTTGAGAGTGGGAAGTGGATCAATTATAAGTATCTCCCCACAAATTGCAGTGTAGGAATCGTTGAGCCCCATCAAAAATTTCTAGACACGGTCTAGTTCTTGTTGTTTGAGGGTCTCCTTGCCTGCGCTACAAGTGCAGGTAGATGTTCCTTGAATTGCTCATAATTCATCTCACAAACTCTTTAATTTGGAAAAGTATGCACCAACTGATAAGGTTCCTTGAACAAGATTAGCAATATCTTGTTTAAGCTTGTATAGGCGGGGGCCGTTGACTTGGGAGTAGCGATCTTTCAGATTGTCCCATATCGCATGTGCAGTTTCATAATAGATCACACTGCTAGAGATTTCCTTTGAAATAGAATTGACAAGCCAAGAGATTACCATAACGTTGCATCATCTCCATTGCGAGTATTCTAAGGAATCAGAAGGTGGTGGAGATAGTGTGCCATCAATGAAGTAGTTTTTATTCTTCGCTTGAAGTGCAAGAATCATTGCACGACTCCATGTAGAATAATTATCCTCCGTAAGCGGTGAAGAAACTAAATCCAATCCAGGATGATCTGATTGTTGGAGATATAAATGATGATTTGGATCTTTATATTTTTCCATCTTGGTTGCCTTTTCAGCCATAAAAGGTAAACCTTTCTTCTCCTTCTTCTTCTTCTTCTTCTTTTTCCTGTTTTTTTTCTTTTTGTTGCAAATACTAACCTTATAATAAAATAATCACTTCAAATATCTGAATATTGTCCACCTTATCTAGAAAATGCTTATTTTCTGTACATCACTCTTACCCATATAATAATCAAAGCCCATATACTAGCCTTATAATAATAATTCCCATAACAAAAGCATTCTCCCTCACCAAATGTTTGCAGTGAGCAGCAGATCTGCTGTAGCAGAGACGACGGAGAATAGCTGAGACGCAGGAGAAGATTGCGGCGAAGGATTCGGAACAACAAATACCAAAGAGATTGGCGATGAAGCGTGGTTGCGACAGTGACGGTGGTGATCTGGTCACTAGTGATCGTCTTTGCGTTGCGCTGTTGCAGAGATCGGGAGCCGCTGTGATCGTAAACTGATTCCAGAACACCTTTGCTGATGAGGTAATGAACAGGAATATATATATATATAAAATCAAATAATTGGAACAGAGGTTCTACAACCTTGCTCTGATACCGTGATAAAAATGGAGTAGAAATGAGAGAAAAATCAAAGAAGCAAGGATTGAATTTCTGTATATTATTTCAATTTGTACAAGCCCTATTTATACAAAAACATTCAAACAATCTGTACACCAAGACGACTTTTCTCCTTACGTGATTTCAGCCGTGATTTGATTTCTTAATTCATGCTGCTGATTGCGACATTTCTCAACGCTCGATTTATGCCGTGAAGTACAGCATTCCTTAAAAAATACCAATGGGGAAAGATCTTATTCAACACCTTAGGGGCTGTTTGGTACCACTGTAAAAAATTAGTGAAACGAAAATCAGACAGAAATAGAAACTAAAAATTAGAAATCGGCAACCTGTTTGGTTAGCATTTATAAAACTAATACGAATTAAAAACTTAATTTAAAAATAGTCATTTTCATCTTTAAAATTTAGATCAAATAATATTATAAAAATATGATTAAAATAATAAAATTACAAAAAATACACATTAAAAAAAGTACTATAATAAAAATAAAATTTATTATAACTATTTTGCTTAATTGTTCTACTTTTTAAAATTTACTTTACAATAAAAAATTAATTGGACATAAAATTGAAAAATAGTAAAGGTATTTTGTAATTGACTTTATTATTATTTTTTTGAAATTTATGTATACTTTTCTTTTAATCATATTTAAATTCATATGATCATTTAATTTTAATTTTAATTTAGAAGTGTATAAAATGAATAATTTAATTCGAAAAAACTATTTTTGAATATTAAAATTTCTTACAACCGGTTGTCAAAACAACTACAAATCATAAAGTTTGGTTTTTTGGTTTTCAGTTTTTTGGCAAATAGCTGAAAATGAGTAATAGAAACCAAAAAAAACTGACAGTATAAATAAGCTTGTTTTGATAATTTGTTTCTTTATTGTGGGGAAACAAAAATAGAAAATAGAAATGATACCAAATAGACCCTTAGTTTCTTAATATTTTCCTTCTCCTTTCTCTATTAACGCCTTCTAAGCAATCATAATCAAGTTTTGTTCTATTTATTTTCTTTGAATCTTTCTTAAAATAGGTTAATAAACAAGAGTTCAGGATATGGTGCTTATTCAAACTTGATGCGCATTATCGCATTAGAAGGCGAAGGTGTAAGGCGAGGCGTTTTACCCTCCACGAGGCGAGGCTTAAGCATTTTAGGGCTGTATTTTTTCAAAATAATTAATAAATAAAATAAATTTATATATAGTATAAAAATGAGAAAAAAATTTAAAATAACGGAGAAAAAAATAAAAACATAATTCTTAAGTATCATATAGGCCAATTTTAGCTAACAAACTCAAACAATGCATGTTAAAAAATAAGGTGAGCCATAAAATTACAAAAAAAAAAAAGAAAAAGCCAAATTAAAGCGTCACAGTGTCTCATCATCCAACATTCTAAGAATCTAAATCTAAATCAACAAAGTTCAAACGGATTTGTCAAGGTCTTCATCAAGTCCTCATCTTCATCAAACTCATCTATAGTAGGAGTTCTTCCGCTTATAAATTCCCCCTCTACCACTTCAACATCATTGTCTTCCTCAATTGTGAATAATGTTGGCCTCTTGCCTCTTGAGTGTCTAGATATTTAATAAAGCTATAGGTTAGGAGTTGGGAGAAATGAAGAATTATAAATTAGTAGAGTCAAAAATGACCATTGATATGTACGTACTCAAGTTCTCTCAATAATCACTAATCTTCCTTTTGCTAGGAATTATAGTTAGCGAGCTACCAGAAGCTTGTGTTGCTTAAGCATTATCTCCTTCAAAAGCTACCATGGGAAAAGCTCTAATTGCATCAACTTCAAAGATATTTTCATCATCAAACCAAGAAGTATCTTTTAGGAGGATAGGTTCTTCCTTCTCGGTGATCCACTCATCATCTAAAGCTACTTCCTCCGCCAATATTGGATCATAATTTTGTCTTCTTCTCAGATCTCTCTCCCTCGGTTTGGTGTTGTACTTCACATAAACTAGTGTTGACTTTATGAGTCCTATCCCGTTTTGATAATGACAAATCATATGTATTTCATTTGTGCATTTAGTGTATGAAAAAATTTATATTTTAGAAGGCACTAATGGTCATTGCAATATGGAGGCCATGTAGCTCTTAAGGAACACATCACATAGTTGTCACGAGCTAAGCTTGTTCAGGGCATTGTGCTTGCCTGTGACCGCTTATCTCGTGTGCTTGGGATGGGTTTCCATCATGTAAATACTAGTGTAGGATTATTTTCTGCTAGTAGAGCCTTTGTAAGCCAAATAAGGCAGTATGACTCCTTGGTCACTTTGATGTTTCCTAGTGCCAGGATGATAATTACATAAAAACCTCTTTAGGGGAGGGTGAGTGTTCATTAGTCATTGTAAAACTCACTAGCAATTGTCAACGTGCTTAGCCTACTTGCCTCCCTCGCTAAGTACACCATGTCAACGGAGGATTTGTTAATGAATTACGTTTGCTTCAATGTTTACTGTTTGGTTGCCACGGCTTTCATGAATTGATCAATATTTTCGCTGCTATTTGAATGAATGTTAATGAAAGTGCTTCGTGGATGAATGTTGGTAAACAATATGCTGGCTAGTTAAGCAAGAGTGCTTTAGCTAGCGCCGTACGGCCCTTCACAACGGTGTGAAAAGAGTCGGACCGTGACATTTGGTATCAGAGCCAAGTCGGTGACACTTGGTGAGAGCCCAAGGTTGAGTTGCTACGTGAATTTGATTGCCTTCGTTGTTGGATTTGGGAAGCTTTGGTAAGTGACCATGGCACCAAACACTGCTGAGAGGATCAGTGTGCTGGAAGCATAGGTTGACACAACAACCAACACTATGGCCGTGGAGGTGGCCCAGATGAGAGAACTTGTTGATGAGGTGATGAGATCACAAAAACATCAAACAGGTTTGCTAGGCGACTTGTTAGAGGACTTTCGCCACACAGTGGAAGCTTTGCAGGCCCGGATGGCAGATCTGGATGCAAAGATGAATGTGATGGTTCTTGCTATGGGGAACTCCAACACTCCAGGAGTTAGCAAGACCAAGCTGCCAAAACCCAGGACGTATGGGGGTGCTCGAGATGCCAAAGAGTTAGAGAACTTCTTGTTTGATGTGGAGCAGTACTTTTGCGTTGTGAGGATGGCCTCAGAATAGGCAAAGGTGGATACTGTGACCATGTACTTGGTTGGTGATGCCAAACTGTGGTGGTGTACCAAGTATAGAGAAATTGAAAATGGAAGCTGTGTAATTGATAGTTGGGCAGATTTGAAGAGAGAGTTCAAGGCCCAATTCTTTCCTGAGAACGTTAAGTATAATGCAAGGAGAAAAATGAGAGATCTCAAGCATACGGGGTCAATCAGCGAATATGTGAAACAATTTTCTGCTTTAATGTTGGATATTCGGGATATGTCGAAGAAGGACAAGTTGTTCTATTTTCTAGAGGGGATGAAACCATGGACAAGAATTGAACTTCATAGGCAAAGGGTTCAAGACTTGTCAACTGCACAAGCAGCTGCAGAACGCTTGACTGACTACGCTGGTGATGATACCGCTTCGTCCAAACGGTTTGGTGGAGAGGGAAATAGTGGAAAGTCTTTCAAGAATGGCAAACCCAAGAGTGGGGGAGCCAACTCTAAATCATCAACCTCATAGGAAGCTTCGTCGTCTCAAGGGTTCAACACACCCAATGGAAACGGGAAGAGTAAAATTGAGTGTTTCTTGTGCCGAGGTCCTTATAGAGTTTTTGAGTGCCCTCACAAAGCATCACTTAATGCTTTACAGGCTTCCATTGCAGAACAGGTAGTGGAAGACGATGGGGAAGAGGATGATGCCCCAAGGGTGGGTTCAGTGCGGTTGGTGAATGCATTGGAAAAGCAGGCAAAAACACCGAAAGTTACACGAGCAAAAGGGTTAATGTTTGTGGACTTGAGGATAAATGGGAAGAGTACTCGCGCTATGGTGGATACGGGGGCTACTCATAATTTTGTTTCATAGGTGGAAGCATGGAGACTCAACTTATCCTTAGAGAAGGATACAGGACGCATGAAAGCGGTTAACTCTGTAGCCCAACCTACTCTGGGAGTAGCCAAGCAAGTGGCCATAAAGCTTGGACAGTGGGAAGGTCATGCGAATTTCACAACGGTGCCATTGGATAACTTTCCAGTCATTCTAGGAATGGAGTTCCTAAGGGGGACAAGGGCAGTGCTGATGCCTTCGGATGGTTCCTATGTCTGATGGGAGATCACTCGTGCATGGTGCAAGTCTTTGCAACGAAAGGAGACAGCGGGAAGTCCCTTTCAGCCATATAACTCAATGAGGGATTGGGTAAAGGTGAGTAGACACGTCTAGCCACGGTAGTGATAGACAAAGAAGTAGGCCAAGAGTTAGAGCCTACGACCATCCAAGCGGTGTTGGATGAGGATAAGGAGGTGTTGTCGGATAAGCTGCCTCAAAATTTGCCTTCACGATGAACTGTGGAGCAAGAGATCGAGTTGTTATCAGGAGTGAAGCCACCTGCTAAAGGGCCATGTCGGATTGTGCCTCGAGAGATAGTAGAGTTGGGGAAACAGCTTGATGAATTGGAAGTGGGATGTGTTCGCCCTTCCAAAACGCCGTCGGGAGCATCGGTGTTGTTTCAGAGGAAACATGAAGAGCATCTACGGAAGGTGTTCGACAGGCTGAGGGGAAACAGTCTGGATGTGAAGAAGGAGAATTTCTCTTTCGCTCAGCGGAGCAACAAATTCCTTAGTCAAGTGATTGAACAAGGTCGTATCCGGAGGGGTATGGAGAAGGTAAGGATGATTCAAGAACGGAAGATCCCCACGACAGTGAAGGAGTTGCGTTCCTTTCTTGGCCTTACTAGATACTGTAGGAAGTTTGTTAAGGGGTATTCGCGGAGAATGACTAGGACTACTGGGGAGGTATTATTGGCCGCACACGCGGGATGATGTGGTTGATCATACCAAAACTTGTCTCACTTGCCAACAAGACAAGGGGGAGCGGAAGAAGTATGGTACTTTCATGGCCGCACCAAAGTATTGTTCGGCAGAGGGGACGACACAATTGTTCCTTGTGACTATTGTGAAACGTTGGGGTATTCCCCAAGTTAATATTTGTGACCAAGATTTAATGTTCACTGACAACTTCTTAACAGAGTTTTTCAGGATATTCAGGTCACACATTGACATCTCTTCGAGTTCTCACCGACAGAAAAACGGACAGATGAAGAGATTCAGAGAGCTACTAGATGAGTACTTGTGCCATTTTGTCAACGACAACCAAAAGAATGACATGTAACTACTTGATGTGGCTTCGTTCTGTGGCAACGCCCAAAGGCGCTCAACAACCAACAAGAGCCCTTTTGAGCTTGTTACAGGCCAGCTGCCGCTGTTACCTCACACAGTGGATGAGCCGTATAGACGAAAGAGTCCCAGGGCGTACATCTTCACCAGTGAAGGGAGACAGAATGTAGAGTTTGCCCAAGCCTATCTGGAGAAAGCTTCTAAGCAGGCGAAGAAGTGGACAGATCAGGAGAGAAGACCACAGTTTCATGTCAGCTGCCTCAAGCCATTCAACGCCAACACCAACAACTTGAGTAGAAGTCAGTCAAACAGCGCAGAGTTGAAGACAGTGCAACTTGACAGACATGGAGTTGAAGAGATCCTTGCAGATAAAAAGTTCATATCCTCAAGGAAGAAGCGGCAGAAGTTCTTAGTGAAGTGGAAATGCCTTGATAACAAAGAAATCAGCTGGATTTCTGCGGAAGATATTCAACCGTTTGTGGAAAAATTTGAAGTGTACCTATAGCCAAAAGTCTATGAGGACGTCGACCGCATAAGCGGGGGAGAATGTCACGAGTTAAGCTTGTTCAGGGCATTATGCTTGCCTGTGACCGCTTATTTCGTATGCTTGGGATGGGTTTCCATCATGTAAATACTAGTGTAGGGTTATTTTCTGCTAGTAGAGTCTTTGTAAGCCAAATAAGGCAGTATGACTCCTCGGTCACTTTGATGTTTCCTAGTGCCAGGATGATAATTACATAAAAACTTCTTTAGGGGAGGGTGAGTGTTCATCAGTCATTGTAAAACTCACTAGCAATTGTCAACGTGCTTAGCCTACTTGCCTCCCTCGCTAAGTACACCATGTCAACGGAGGATTTGTTAATGAATTACGTTTGCTTCAATGTTTATTGCTTGGTTGCCACGGCTTTCATGAATTGATTAATATTTCCGCTGCTATTTGAATGAATGTTAATGAAAGTGCTTCGTGGATGAATGTTGGTAAACGATAGGCTGGCTAGTTAAGCAAGAGTGCTTTAGCTAGCGTCGCATGGCCCTTCACAACGGTGTGAAAAGAGCCGGACCGTGACACTTTTGCATGGAAAATTAAAGAGCAGAAGAGTGAAGACATATAATTTCTCAGTTGTATTGCTTTTAGATTAAATTGTACATGCATGTCTTGCTTGATTTGATTTGAAGTTCAATAATGACCATAGATTGACCCTAGGAAATCAATTTTTCATGAAAAACCTGTCACTTAAAATTCTAAACTCATACAAAAGGTTTGAAGTGTTTTTGAGGTCAAAAGATGGCTAAATCTCAAATTTTTAAAGGGGCTAGTTGATCGACTGTTAAGCCTAATTGACCGAACAGAACAAATGGCCAGAAATCTTTATTGTAAAGGGCCCAATTGACCAGACTCCTAAGCCCAGTCGACTGAATCGCACTAAAAAGGAAAATCGCCTTGGGCCAGTCAACCGAACCTCGAGTCAGTCAACCGGAGCTGTTGGTATACTCCAAAAAATGCAAGCGCCTCGCTCTGATACCAATTGTCGGCTCGGGAGTAGAGTCAAGAGGGGGGGGGGTGAATGGACTTTTTCGCGTATTTTTGACTTTCTCTACAAAATAAAATTCTTGGCAAGATACAAGCAATTATACCACAATATATGAAATGTAAATCATGCTCAAGATGTAAAATAGAGAGTAGAGTAGAGAAAGGCAGAAGGCTTAACACCAGTATTTTAACGTGGTTTTGCACCAAACCTACGTCCATGCCTTGAGACCATCTCTTGTGCTCTAATCTATTCCTCTTCTTTGTATGAGTCTACAATTCAGTTTAAGCCATTTAAATTTTTAGATATTAGAAGATATTTTCATAGTTGAGTGAAATGATAATAACATGACATTTGTAAGAACTAAGAACCTGCTCAAATGTGCTCCAATTCCTCTCACACCCACTAGCACTACATGTCAGGCTAAGAACACGAATAGAAAACTTCATCAATTCTGGGGTTTTTGTCCCAAAACGCTTCCACCAATCAGCTACGAAAGAAGAAACATATATCTAAGTTCTAAGTTACAAGAAGAATCAAGGATACAATACTACTAATTAACTAATTTTTATTGAAGCATTATTTTTACCTGGTCTTCTCAATATTCTAGAGTCAATAGCCACTTGAGTCCCAAATTCCCATCGTGCATTATCAAACATATCCAATTGGATGTCTATAGCTAGCCTCTCCTTATATCTCAATATTTTATCCATGTATTCAAATAATCCTTTCTTCACTTCTTCACAATTAGAGAAGTTCTCCTTATAACGCAATTGGGGATTTAGATAATATTCTGCAGCATGTAAAGGGTGATGAAGTTGTGGAGTCTATCTATCATCTATTTTTCTCTAATTGAGTCGATACTTCTTGCCATTTTTAGAAAAAATTGCAGCAATTTTTTCCTTCGCCAAATCCATCAACTCATAGATAAACCCCCTGGCTGGTCTTTCCTCATAATCAACTTCCTTTAGAATACACACAAGAGGGACAATACTCTTGATAACATAAGCCACGAGAGGCCAAAAATGTTGGTCAAATAAAACAATTGAGCGAGTAATTATACCTTCATGCATTTTTGCATATGTAGAAGTGCACCACATCTATGAAGAGAACATACATTGAAGGCCTTGCTTTTGTCTGTAAATTCTTTGAAGTGTCAAAAATGCTTTAGCAAAGTGCATCACTGCAGGGCAGATGAGTTCTTTGTTGTTGGTGAAATGCTTCCTCATTATTGCAAGTACATAGGAATGATTATAAATAAATTTCACAACTTGCTTAGCCTTTAGGATTGTGGTTGCATGGATCTTCAATTTTGCAATATCCTCCAACATGAGATCTAAACAATGTGCAGCATGAGTCCAATACAACTTCTACCTCTTTTCCATAAGCTTCTTTCCACCATTTATCATGTTCTTCGCATTTATCAGTTATCGCCTGCACAACATTCTCCTCACCAACTTCCTCAACCATCTCATTCATATACTTAAACATAAAATCACCATTTTTTTTATAGAATCAGAAGCATCAATGGATTTTAAAAACCATGTACCCGCAAGACTATTCACAAGAGAATTAATCAAGACCCTTGAACACCCATCAATCCATCCATCAACCATGATAGAACATCCATATTCCTTCCAAACTTTTTTGTGCTCTTTCAACATGCCATCGATGTCTTTCACTTCATCTTTAAGGATCCATGTCCTCATCTCTTGCATAGATGGAGGCTTGAAACCTGGCTTGTAATTAGCAATACCGTCCACCATAACACGCCAATATACGTCATCTATCAAACTAAATGGTAGAGCATTGTTGAACACACAACGGCCAAATTTCCTACACACTTCATTTCTCTCTTCCTTCTTCCACTTTGAGTTTAGAGTTACTTGTTTGGTCAGTGAAGATGCGAACTTATCCATTAGACCTCTAGCCCTAGGATTAAGGCTACTCCCACTATTCTGTTGCTCAAGATCCCCAACTCATGGAGAAGTAGCACTTGAATCCCTCCTCTTGGACTCATCCTAATCTCTTCAAGACGATAATTTCTTTTACACTTCTCTTCTTGGAATTTTTCAAAAGCGATCTTCTACTCATCTCTCACGTTTTGAGGAGCTTTTGGGGAAGTTTTCATTCCCTTCCTTGTACCAGCCAAATGATGTTTAAATCTTGTGATAGTCCCATTTCAAGTTTGATCACAAAATTTGCATCTAAAATATTTTTCTCCATCAACTTTTTTTATGTATTTCCAAACAAAATCTTTTTTCTGCCTCTTTGATTCACCTTCAAACATGTTTTTGTTTATTGAACAAGAACAATCAGCAGTTGCAGCAGGAAATTAAAACTGAAAATTGAAAAATGAAAAGTGAAAACTGAAAACAAATCAAAAGCAACTGTAGCTTACCTTGACTTTTAGAGACACTGGTAGAGAGTCTCCGGAGAGTCTTCGGTGAACAGCATTGGAGAGAGAGAGTCGAATACTCGAATCAGTTTGAGGAGAGACCTCAGACTGAGAGGAGACCTCGAAGCAGAGAGGCTGTAGGGGGTTGCGGAGAGAGATGAGAGGTTGTAGAGGGTTGCTGGAGAGAGACGAGAGGTCCGAATGGGTCGTCAGAGAGAGACGAAACGTCGGAAGGGGTCATCGGAGGCAGATGAGAGGTTGGAAGGGGTCATAAACTCGTTGGAGAGAGATGAGAAGCTGGAGGATTCGTGAAAGACAAACGCAAGCTTGGAAGAAAGAAGACCGTCGTTGAGAGGGGGGGGGGGGTTTGATGCTCGTCAAAGCCTTAACAGTTCTTTTTATTTGTTTTTTTTTTTTTTTAATATTTTACATATTAGTCTACTCCCGAAAGGCGCATGCCTTCCCATCTGAGGCGTAAAAAGCGCACCTTTTGTCTTGAGGTGTACGTGTTCTCCCTCGAGGTGTACGCATTTTAGGAATTGTGCCTTTCAAGTTATGCATTGGGGCATTTTATGCTCAAAATGAAGCGCGCCTCACGAACGCCTTTTAAAACACTGGTTTATTTATTTATTAATTTTAATTAAATAAATGTGAAACAAAGGAGGCTAAATGGCTAATAAAGAAGAGGCTTCACCAAGGAAGATTTTCAATCTTCTGATGTGGGATATGGAGTTGAAATGGGAAGAAAGAGAAAGCATGGGGGAGGAGGCAGAGGGCTGCTTCGTGGCAAACAACTTACTCAAATCTTTTTTCAACTTGATCAAACTTAAAATCAGCCAACAATTAGCGTATCAATATTAAAAGCAATAAAATGAGAAAATCACCATAAGAGAATCTTTTTAATAAAAACACGATGGTAAAAAATTATTATCCTAGAACCATTTTGTTGTATGATTGACTCAAACTCCCTATACCATTGCCTAGGTGCTTGCTTCAAGCTATACAAACTCTTCTTTTACTTTCAAACTAGATTTACCTTTCCTTTCACCTAAAAATCCTTTGGTTGTTCGATGTAGATTTCTTCTTTTAAGTTACCATGAAAAAAAAGGCATTTTTCTTGCTCATTTATGAACCTCCTAAAGAGAAAAATCCTGAAACGACATCCCTTGAAAAGGGACAGGTACCTGGAAATGATGATGAGATCTCAATTCATCACACATGAGAAATGTGGGATAGAAATAAAGTTGTTGTCAACAACACATTTGCATATACAGTAGCTAGTGACATTATCAGATGTAATGAGGATCCTGAACCTAAATTTGTTAATGAATGTCAATATAGAAGTGATTGACCAAAATTGAAATAGGCTATCACATTAGAATTAAACTCTCTATCAAAAAGAGAAGTTTTTGGACCTGTAGTCCAGACACTAGAAGATGTCTAATCTTTTGGATACAAATGGGTATTTGTGCGCAAGCAAAATAAAAATAAAGAAATTACTTGATATAAAGTAAGGCTTGTGGCACAAGGTTTCTCGCATAAACCCGGATATGATTATGAGGAGACATATTCTCCTATAATGGATGGAATCACTTTCAAATTCTTAATTTGGCTAGTAGTCGCTGAACGACTGAGCATGCTGACTCGTTCTGAGTTGTGCTTCCAAGTGCAGAAGTGTCAAGTTGTATCAAGGATGAGTCTAGGATTGTATTCCACAGGGACCACTAAGTATCAAAGTATTTATGCAAGTTTAGTGAAATCCTGTTGCTGAAAAATGGGGTTTGAAAATCTTTGAAAATCTTTTTGGTCATTTACATTTTGAAAACAATAAACAAAGTGAGAGAAGCTTGAGTAAATTATTAAAATGAAACTGAAATTTTATCAATTTTCCAAAAATGTAAATCTAATAACGCAACCAAAACTAAACAGATTAACTGAAACAATTTTACCAAATACTCGGGTTATGGGTTCAACGTCTGTTTGCTTCCACCGTTTACTAATTTCCTAGGCCTTACTCCTCTTCTTGTTAATCCAATCAAGGCATTAATAAGATGAAATTTTATTACTAAAGATCGAGTAAATTGGCCACATCCAAACGGAAAAAAATAAAAACTCTCATTAAGCATCAACCGAATTTTATGTAAAAATTAGTTGATTAAAATCCTAAATTAAATCAAGGTTTTGATGTGCCTATCGTCAACAACAAAACAAGAAATAAGAGCCAGTGATTAATCAACGATGCCGTCAATTTTCGGTTCTAACCAAATAAAAGTTTAGCAATAATATTTTAGGGAAACTAACAAACCATGGAAAGCAAACGACTTTGACCCATAACCCAAGTTACCGAACTTAGCCACTCATGCTCACAATACACAATTTCCAGGTCAAATTAATTTCACGGTGGCTCACTACATCAATAAAACGGAAAACCATAAGAAAAATACAAACTTTGATAAAACCGAACCTAATCTAAATTGAGCTTCAACAAAAAAATAAAAATAAATCTTGAACAAAAAAACACAACCAATTTAATTTTCCAAAGGCAAAACAACTTAACAATTATTTTAAATCTAAAATAAACCTTAATACTAATTTAACCATGTTCAACTTTCAATACAAAAAAAAGTAAATAAATAAATAAATAAAAGAAAGAGATAGAAAAAAAAAAGAGAGAGATAGAGAGAGAGTCCCCGGAGCTTGGCTGCTGGAGAATGGCCGGAGCTGGAGATGCTCTGTTCTGAATCTTTGGCTGGTCTGTGGTTTGGCTGGGCTGCCGGACTTGGTTGCAGCCTGCTGAGGAGGCTGCTCACTGGAGAGAGGACAGAGGGTGGAGAGCCGCTGTGTTGGGTCTTCGACTGGAGCTGGTGTGGCCGGAGCTGTGCTGGTTTGCAGAGAGACTAGAAGAGTGGCCGAGAGGATCTGCTGCCGGTTGGAGAACCTGCTGGCGGAGAAGAGGGCTGGTGGTTTGAACAGTGACCCAAGGGGAAAGATAGAAGAGAATAGAGGGCAGAGAAGAGAGGCAAGAATAAAAGAAAACTGAAGTAGGAGAAGAAGAAGAGAATGAAGAAGAAGAAGAAGAAGAGGGAGAAGAAGAGGAAGATGGAGAGCAGCCCGCAGGGCTGTCTAGGCAAGAAGGGAGAGAAGAAGAAGAGTTTAAAAGAGATTGGGGGAAGCCCTAGACCCGGTTTAGCCAACCCGACCCGACAACTTGACCCGACCCGGCTTGCATGGCCGGGTCACAGTTTTGCTCTCTGTTCACCGCAATATTTGACCCTTCTGAAGCCAGTTTCTCACAAAACTCAAAACACGAAAATTGTAGATAATCCTTTCCTCTTTTTCCAGAAATTTGAATCACTTCGATCGGAGTTTGGACGGAAAAGTTATGCATGAAATACGAACAGGTGTTAGTTTTGGTTCCCGGGACTTTTCCTGCGATAAAAAATTATCAAAAACTCGTAAATTGTACAATAAAACTCAAGCATGATAATTTCGGCACTTTATTGAAATATTGGACAAATTTGGACACTTAATTAAAAATATACGCCGTAAAGGCCGGGTTAAAGTGCCCAATTACGCAATTTGCACGTGTAATCACATGCGTCCTATGGACGTAGTAACAACATACCTATATGGATTGTTGGATTGTGAAATTTATATGAAAATCCTTGAAGGATTTAAATTGCCTGAAGCAAAACCCAGAAATTTATATTCAATTAAACTCCGACGTTCTTTATATGGATTAAAGTAATCTGGACGCATGTGGTACAATCGATTAAGTGAGTACCTTGTGAAAGAAGGATTCATAAATTATTCAATTTGTCCATGCATTTTTATTAAAAGATTAGAATTCGGATTTGCTATAATTGTTGTTTATGTTGATGATTTGAATTTAGTTGAGACTCTTGAAGAGCTCACTAAAGTTGCTAATTATTTAATGGCAGAATTTGAGGTGAAATATTTAGGAAAAACAAAATATTGTCTTAGCCTACAAATTGAACATGTAAATGGCGGAATTATTGTTCATCAATCTAAATATACTGAAAAGATATTAAGGCAATTCTATATGGACAAAGTTCATCCTTTGAGATCTCCAATGATCGTGCGATCACTTGATGTTAAGAAGGATCTATTTCGATCTCATGATGAGGGGGAGGAATTACTTGACCCTGAAGTACCATATTTAAGTGCTATCGACTCTCTAATGTATTTGGCCAATTGTATAAGACCCGACATTGTATTTGTTGTAAATCTACTAGCAAGATATAGTTCTGCTCCTACTCATCGACACTGGAATGGAATTAAGAGGTACATCTATTTGAGAGGTACATCTGATTTGGGTCTATTCTATTCATTTGATTTCAAATCTCTACTAGTAGAATATGCAGATGTTAGATGTCTATCTTATCCTCACAATGCTAAATCTCAAATTGGATATGTATTGTTTTACGAAAAAATTGATATATCTTGGAAATCTGTAAAACAGACAATTACAGCAACATCCTCTAATCATTATGAAATACTAGCTATCCATGAAGCTACTAGAGGATGCATGTGGATCAAATCAATGATTTCTCATATCCAAGCAAATTATGGTTTTCAATCAATCAAGGATATTACAATAGTTTTATATGAAGACAATGCTGCATGTATAGTTCAACGAAGAGGAGGATATATAAAGGGTGATAGAACAAAGCATATCTCTCCAAAATTCTTCTACACACATAAACTCTAGAAGAATGGTGATATAGATGTTCAGCAGATCCGATCAAGTGATAATCTAGTAGATTTGTTCACCAAAGTTTTGCCTAATACAACATTCAAGAAATTGGTTCATCTCATCGGAATGAGACATCTTAAATATCTTAGTAGAAGGAGTTAATATATAGGTGACATCCAAGGGGGAGTGCTATGAAAAATATGAATGTCTCCCCTTATCTTCATCTTCCTCCGCTTCATTTTTCCACCCCAATAAATGCTTTGCTATCCTCATTGCCATATAAAAGGGCACCCTCCCCCTCTCGTTTGGAACACACATATTGCATGCTTGAACACACATATTGCATGCTTGTATAAACATTTGTATGCTTGAAGTAAGTAGGCTTATAAAAAGAAGAGGAAAGATGAAGAGAGGAGAGATATCTTGTAGAAGGCCGGAGATATTTTGTACAAGTCCGGTTCCAAACCATTTTGTAATTCCTCTCGAGATAGTGAAGTTTTTTATCCCATCTGCTCATGGAGTAGGCATAGCTAAACCACGTAAATTTCTGTCTCGTCTCTATTTATTTTTCTGCATATTTTATAACATGAATGACGCTTATTGAGTGTTGTTATGAATACCAAACGAGTTTGACTCTAATAATTTAGATTTGCTACTTTGTAGTTTGGGTAATAAAGGTTTTGATTCACTTCGCATGTTTTCTCTTAGGGCAAATCTTAAATTTATATTTACACTTGTATTATAAAATTATATTAAATTTATTTTAAATTTGCACAAATTCAAATAAAAAATCAAAAATTGGTGGAACGGCTATTGTGCTGACACTGAGGACGACAATGTGGTCGATGGTAATATTGCCGGAAAATCTCTAGAAAATTTGGGTGAAGCTTAATTCTTCTCGACTTCAATCTTTATTATCATCATTATAATTGGCAGCAGCAGCAGCAGCCACATCATCTCTTCTTCTTCTTCCTAAGATTGTCTATGATTCATCAGAAATTTGCTTGCATAAGGCATCAAGAGATAATTGCAAGCATTCTAGCACCTTGCTTGAAATTTTTGTTTTGGGCCAGACTTCGTTTTGCAAATAGCTATTTTCAATTGTCATCCCCATTAAAGATAGAGGTTGTAATCTGGTAATCGGATTGCTGAATGTTTGATTTTTGTGGGACATTTGACTAAATCATTTGCTTGGCAGGGAGTTTTTTTTTTTTTTGGCCGCTTTGCTATTCGATAAAATGCCTAACGGAAAATCCTTCGGCGCTTTGATTGGGAGTATGGATTTTAGGGCTTCGGATTTGTCATTTTACAGATTTGAAAACGTAAAAGCAAGTTTGTGTTGCATTTTGTTTAGATCCACAGAAATCTAATTCAAACGTGGTGTTATATTTCTAGGTCCTTATTTGCACTAGTGAGCGGTTGGGTTCACAACAATCTTGGTTGGTTCCCAGGAATCCTATCTAATTTGTAATTATTTGACATTTGATGAATGCATTTCTAATGTAGGATTTGGGGATTTTGTATAATTTTAAAATATGAGTTTGATTATAGTATTGGGACCTGGTTGTTTCTTCCTATTCAACATTTTCCTTCTTCTATTTTTGTAGTTTGGCTCGGGTTTATAGCTCAGTTCGACGATCTTTGGACCAGCTGTCAATGTTTGACGATGGGTTACTGCCCTGTTGGTTGATTTAACTGCTGTTTGAGCACTTTATATTAAGCAGCAACTTTTGATCATCCTTGACTACTATAAGGTAGAATACATTTCTGACATTTTTCCATTTGAATATTATCTTAGAAAGCATGCTATTGATTCTTGCTATCTTCCCAGTATCATTCTGCATGTAATATTTCTTCGTTCCTAAAAGAGTTGAAATGTACCAGCCTTTTCCAGAAGGCACATACCAATGGGGAAAGATCTTATTCAACACCTTAGGGGCTGTTGGGTATCACTGTCAAAAATTAGTGAAACAAAAATCAGACAGAAATAGAAACTAAAAATTAGAAACCGGCAACCTGTTTGGTTAGCATTTATAAAACTAATACGAATTAAAAACTTAATTTAAAAATAGTCATTTTCATATTTAAAATTTAAATCAAATAATATTATAAAAATATGGTTAAAATAATAAAATTACAAAAAATACACATTAAAAAACTACTATTAAAAAAATTATTTTAAATATTTTATTTAATTGTTCTACTTTTAAAATTTACTTTAAAATAAAAATTTTATTGGACATAAAATTGAAAAATAATAAAGGTATTCTGTAAATGGTTTTATTATTTTTTTTAAATTTTATGTATATTTTTATTTTAATCATATTTAAATTCATATGATCATTTAATTTTGATTTTAATTTAGAAGTTTGTAAAATGAATAATTTAATTCAAAAAAACTATTTCTAAATATTAAAATTTTTGACAACAGGTTACCAAAATAATTGAAAACCATAAAATCTGATTTTTAGTTTTTCGGCAAATAGCTAAAAATTAAGAATGGAAACAAAAAACTGACAACTTAAACAAACGTCTTTTAATAATCTGTTTCTTCACTGTGCAGAAACAGAAATAAAAAACAAAAAACAACAACGATACCAAATAGGCCCTTAGTTTCTTAGTATTGCCCTTCTGTTTTCTCTACCTTCAAAACAATCAATCATAATCAAGTTTTGTTCTATTTATTTTCTTTGAATCTTTCTTAGAACAGGTTAATAAACAAGAGTTCAGGATATGGTGCTTATTCAAACTTGATGCGCATTATTGCATTAACAGGCGAAGGTGTAAGGCGAGGTGTTTTATCGTCTGCGAGGTGGGGCATAAGCATTTTAGGGCTGTATTTTTTCAAAATAATTAATAAATAAAATAAATTTATATATAGTATAAAAATGAGAAAAAAATGTAAAATAATGGAGAAAAAAATAAAAACATAATTCTTAAGTATCATATAGTCCAATTTTAGCTAACAAACTCAAACAATGCACGTTAAAAAATAAGCGTGAGCCATAAAATTACAAAGAAAGAGAAAAAGCCAAATTAAAGCATCACAATGTCTCATCATCCAAGATCCTAAGAATCTAAATCTAAATCAACAAAGTTCAAAAGGATCTATCAAGGTCTTCATCAAAGTCCTCGTCTTCATCAAACTTATCTATAGTAGGAGTTCTTCCGCTTATAAATTCCCCCTCTCCCACTTCAACATCATTGTCTTCTTCAATTGTGAACAATGTTGGCCTCTTGCCTCTTGAATGTCTAGATATTTAGGAGTTAGGAGAAATGAAGAATTATAAATTATTAGATTCAAAAATGACCATTGATATGTACATACTCAAGTTCTCTCAATAATCACTAATCTTCCTTTTGTTAGGAATTATAGAATGCAAGCAACCAAAAGCTTGTGTTGCTTAAGCATTATCTCCTTCAAAAGCTACCATGGGCAAAGCTCTATTAAGATCGAATTCAAAGAGATTTTCATCATCAAACCAAGAAGTATCTTTTAGGAGGACAGGTTCTTCCTTCTCGGTGATCCACTCATCATGTGAAGCTACTTCTTCCACTTATATTGGATCATAATTTTGTCTTCTTCTCAGAGCTCTCTCCCTTAGTTTGGTGTTGTATTTCACATAAACTAGAGCATTCAATCTCTTGTGCTTTAATCTATTCCTCTTTTTTGTATGAGTCTACAATTGAGTTTAAGCCATTTAAATTTTTTGATATTAGAAAATATTTTCATAGTTGAGTGAAATGATAATAACATGGAATTTGTAAGAACTAAGAACCTGCTCAAATGTGTTCCAATTCCTCTCACACCCACTAGCACTACATGTCAGGCTAAGAACAAGAGTAGTAAACTTCATCAATTTTGGGGTTTTTGTCCCAAAACGCTTCCACCAATCAGCTATAAAAGAAGAAACATATATCTAAGTTCTATGTTATAAGAAGAAACAAGGATACAATACTACTAATTAACTAATTTTTATTGTAGCATTATTTTTACCTAGTCTTCTCAATATTCTAGAGTCAATAGCCACTTGAGTCCCAAATTCTCCTCGTGCATTATCAAACAAATCCAATTGGATGTTTGCAGCTAGCCTCTCCTTATTTCTCAATATTCTATCCATGTATTCAACTAATCTTTTCTTCACTTCTTCACAATTAGAGAAGTTCTCCTTATAACGCAATTGGGGATTTAGATAATATCCCGCATCATGTAAAGGGTGATGAAGTTGTGGAGTCCATCTATCATCTATTTTTCTCTAAATGGGTCAATACTTACTAGCATTTCTAGAAAAAAATTGCAGCAATTTTTTCCTTCGTCGAATCCATCAACTCATAGATAAACCCCTTAGCTGGTCTTTCCTCAGAATCAACTTCCCTTAGAATGCACACAAGAGGGACAACACACTTGATAACATAAGGCACGAGAGGTAAAAAATGTTGGTCAAATAAAACAATTGAGCGAGTAATTATACCTTCATGCATTTTTGCATATGTAGAAGTGCACCACATCTCCGAAGAGAACATACATTGAAGGCCTCGCTTTTGTCTGTAATTTCTTTGAAGTGTCAAAAATGCATTAGCAAAGCGCGTCTCCACAGGGTGGATGAATTCTTTGTTGTTGGTGAAATGCTTCCTCATTATTGCAAGTGCATAGGAATGATTATAAATAAATTTCATAATTTGCTTAGCTTTTAGGATTGTGGTTGCATGGATCTTCAATTTTGCAATATCTTCCAACATGAGATCCAAACAATGTGTAGCACATGGAGTCCAATAGAGCTTCTTCCTCTTTTCCATAAGCTTCTTTCCACCATTTATCATGTTCTTTGCATTATCAATTATCACCTGCACAACATTCTCCTCACCAACTTCCTCAATCACCTCATCCATATACTTAAACATCAAATCACCATTTTTTATAGGATCAGAAGCATCAATGGATTTTAAAAACCATGTACTAGCAGGACTATTCATAAGGAAATTATTCAAGACTCTTGAACACCCATCAATCCATCCATCAACCATGATAGAACATCCATATTCCTTCCAAGCTTTTTGTGCTCTTTCAATATGCCATCGATGTCTTTCACTTCATCTTTAAGGATCCATGTCCTCCTCTCTTGCATAGATGGAGGCTTGAAATTTGGCCCGTAATTAGCAATACCGTCCACCATAACACACCAATATATGTCATCTATCAAACTAAATGGTAAAGCAATATTGAACACACAACGGCCAACTTTCCTACACACTTCATTTCGCTCTTCTTTCTATTTTGAGTTTAGAGTGACTTGTTTGGTCAATAAAGATGCGAGCTTATCCATTGGACCTCTAGCCCTAGGATTAAGGCCACTCCCACTATTCTGTTGCTCAAGATCTCCAACTAATGGAGAAGTAGCACTCTGAGTCCCTCCTCTTGGACCCATCCCAATCTCTTCAAGAAGATGGTTTCTTTTACACTTCTCTTCTTGGAATTTTTCAAGAGCGATCTTCCACTCATCTCTCATGTTTTGAGGAGCTTTTGGGGAAGGTTTCATTCCCTTCCTTGTACCAGCCAAATGATGTTTAAATCTTGTGACAGTCCCATTACAAGTTTGATCACAAAATTTGCATCTAAAATATTTTTTCTCCATCAACTTCTTTTATGTATTTCCAAACAAATCTTTTTTCTGCCCTTTGATTCACCTTCAGACATGTTTTTGTCTATTGAACAGGAACAATCAGCAGTTGCAGCAGGAAATTAAAACTGAAAATTGAAAAATGAAAAGTGAAACTGAAAACAAATCAAAAGCAGCTGCGGCTTACCTTGACTTTTAGAGACACTGGCAGAGAGTCTCCTGAGAGTCTGCTACGAACAGCACTGGAGAGAGAGGGTCAAATACTTGAATCAGTTCGAGGAGAGACCTCAGACTGAGAAGAGACCTAAAAGCAGAGAAGCTGTAGGGGGTTGCGGAGAGAGATGAGAGGCTGTAGAGGGTTGCTGGGGAGAGACGAGAGGTCCGAATGGGTCGTCAGAGAGAGACGAGACATCGGAGAGAGACGAGAAGCTGGAGGATTCATCAAAGACAGATGCAAGCTTGGAAGAAAGAAGACCATCGTCGAGATTGGGGGGGGGGGGGGTTGATGCTCGTCAAAGTCTTAACAGTTCTTTTTATTTGTTTGGTTTTTTTTTAATATTTTAAATATTAGTCTGCTCCCAAAAGGCGCATGCCTTCCCATATGAGGCATAAAAAGCGCCCCTTTTGTCTTTAGGTGTACGCGTTCTCCCTTGAGGTGTACACATTTTAGGAATTGCGCCTTTCAAGTTACGCATTGGGGCGTTTTATGCTCAAAATGAGGCGCGCCTCACGAACGCCTTTTAAAACACTGGTTTATTTATTTATTAATTTTAATTAAATAAATGTGAAAGGCAATAAAATGAGAAAGTCACCATAAGAGAATCTTTTTAATAAAAACGCGATGGTAAAAAAATTATTATCCTAGAACCATGTTGTTGTATGATTGACTCAAACTCCCTATACCATTGCCTAGGTGCTTGCTTCAAGCTATACAGACTCTTCTTTCACTTTCAAACTAGATTTACCTTTCCTTTCACCTAAAAATCCTTTGGTTGTTCGATGTAGATTTCTTCTTTCAAGTCACCATGAAAAAAAATTCATTTTTCTTGCTCATCTGCTCTTATCTCCAAACCCACACTAGTTGCCTTTTCTTGCCATCTACTCCATCTCCAAACTCAACATAGTTGCCAAACTAAGTAATACTTTAATTAATGACATCTTAATAATTGGAGAAAAAATATCATCAAAGTCAAGTCCTGATTTCTGACTAAAGCCTTATTACTAGCCTTGTACTTGGTGTGTCTGAACTATTCTCTTCCATATTCAATCTTTCTTAATAAATCTCTTGCCCTTAGGCAACTTTACTAGCTCTAATGTGTGCCTTTTCATGTATTGATTTCGCTTCTTCGTGCATAGCCTTCAACAACTTGTCTCTATACTCGTGTTATGGCCTCTTGATAGCACTCTGGTTCTCCTTCATGCAAGTCATACATATTCATGTGGTGAATACGTACTTGAGGATCAGTCATCCCTCAATGATCTCCTCAGCAATATTGAATGAAAAATTTGTGGCATTATGTTCTGTAATTGGCTGCTCATCTCGCTTAATTACCTTATCACTGGTTTTGGTGGATCACCTGTATCACCTGTATCAACTTGATCTTCATGTAAATCTTCAGCCTGATATAAACTCCAGGAAGAACTATATTCAAACTGACCAAGTCATCACCTTGTACCTTTGGATTTTCAACAATTTTCTGAGTGTCTTTTTAATGTTCAAGTCTTCAACAAGTACAACAGCTGTGCTTTAGATTCATTTCATCTCAAGTGGATCATACAACCTTTATCCAAAGTTATTATGTCAAAGATGCATTGCTTTTTTCCCTTTTTTTTTTTTTTGGCATTTTTCTTACATCAAGCTTCGGCCTCTCATCCTTAGGAATACACACAAAAGCTTTTTGCAGCCAAACAATTTCAACTGTAGGCAACATCTTTCCTTAACCCCTTAAAAGAATTTTGTTTGGCCAAAATCGTATTGGCAGTGATGTCATATGCCAAGGCAACACTTGGATAACGTGTTGTAGGATATCCTTGGTGGGAATATTCAGTCTATGTGGCTCAGTAGGCAGCATAGTACTTTCTTGGATGCCTTAATTGATCCTTAAGAATGATCAAGGTTGGACATGGATTGTGCTATGTTTAGGTACTGTGGGTATAATATTTTGGAATATGTTGCACATTGATGAATATTGCAGTATGGTTGTTGTTATGTTTGAATTTATCATGATTGCATGCAGCAAATGTGCCTGCAAGGTTACTTGCACATCCCATCATTTAGACATTTTTGGGCGGCACAAAAAAAGAACATGAAATTTGAAATGGCATGGTAGTTACTTGTAGACTTGCATTTGCCCTGTGTTTTGGGAAGAATTTGTGGGTCTCCTCATACAATTGCCATAGAATCCATGCTGCAGACGGAAAATGGTTAGAAGGAAATTGTGTGCCTTGATGGCACTTGCTGGCTGCATCTAGCAGGTCCTATGGGGATGTGAATGCAAATCTTAGATAGTTGAGGATGTCAACAGTTGACAAATGTATAGACCTTCAATATGTTAAGACACCAATGGGATTCATTTTGTGGCTTTCCTACATACATGGGTGAGGGTACATAAAGGTAAGTGTTGGAAGGTGCTACTCCTGTAATATCTTGTTCATGGGATGTGCGTTTCTTCACTACAATTTTTCCAATATTGGTTATTCAATGAGCCTACTGGGGAGTTAGCTGAACCAAGTCAGGACCTGGTGCCATCACAAAGTAAAAAATTCTTGGGGAAAATTTAAGCCACCTGATTTTCATGCTTAGTGCCTCACTCTAAAAGGATCTTGCTGCTTAACATGTGATGACATGTTCTCACTCTCTCTATAGAGTCATGTTCTCTTTTGTGCCAAACCATTTAGCATACGAGTTTTAGGAGGAGTTGTGCTGAGTGCCTTGAGCTCTCTTGTACTTATCAAATGATCCTAAATATTCACCATTATCATATGATTAGATGCATTTCTGTCTCTTTTTCAACATTAATTGAATATTGCTAAAACACATCCAACAGATGGTCTTTGGCGTTCAAGGAGTAAACTCACACCTTCATAGAATAATCATAAATGAAAGTAATAAAATACAATGCATCACCAAACGTTTCAATTTTCATAGAACCACAAACATCTAAATGTCCTAAAGTCTAAAATATTATGCTTTCTAGATGGAGGAATTTTTTTTGAGGCGAACTTATGTTGTTTACCAGTCAAACAATCTTCATAAATCTTTAAAGGCACACATTTCATTTTTGGAAGAAGCCTTTTCCTAACTAGAAAATTAAGTCCTTTCTCACTTATATGTCCAAGCATATTTTCCACGACTCTAAAGGTACATCACTCTCAACTGCCTAAATCATACCCTTGCGGAGCTTTACTTGCATCAAGGTAAAACACTTCTTTAATTTGGCAACAATTATAGATCCTTTAATAAGTTTTCACTATCCATCACTGCAGCTGTTGTAGCACCCCTCACCTCAAGCTTCTTTGCAAAGATTAAGTTCAATCTAATATCTTTAATAGATCTCATATCTTTGAGAATTAACTTGCTACCGTTGTTAGTTTGCATGTACCTCATCATCAAAGGAAATTTTCTTGAAGGCTAACTAATTTAAAATTCCTTGCGTTTTATTCAAATCGTCAGTAATCATCATCCTTATATTTCAATTCCTAAGATTTTTATTGTACACAATTTATCTCTCAGCCAACTTTGTCCAATGTGAGAGTGTATCAATGCCAATCACATGGTTATGGACATTGTCATCAACCCATTGCTGAATATAACTGCATATTTATCTATTTAACAATTTCCACGCTTCTTTAATGTTTGGTCAACCCACCAAGAATAGAAGCATGATAATTTTTACAAGAAAGAATGTCCTCCATTTTTCTATACCAAATATGATAATTATTCCGATTCAAACTAATCATTCTATGAGCTTTCACCTCTATCGCTACACACGAACCAACTCTGATACCACTGATGAGGAAAGGGGTAGGAGATAATGGTTGAAACACAATAGTTCTAGATCATCATTCCCCCTTTCAATTCAACACTTGGTAGAAAAATCAATGATCAAATATCAAAATGATCAACAATCAAGAGCACAAAATCAGCCATTAAGAAGACAGTAATTTTTATGTGGAAAACCTGTTAATGTGAAAGGAAAAACCACAGGATTGCTTCCAATTAATGAGAGGCATATATCAACTATAATAATAAGGAACAATAAATCTTGGCAGCCAATATAATCTAATCTTCGCCAACAAGTTGGAACCAAATAAGAATAAAATGTGGAGAGGTCTCATCCAAAATTACAGGCTGCTGTCCCAATGATGAAAAGTAGCCCTAGAATCACGAATATTCTGCTCAGGCCCCTTCAACCAGAATCAACCAGAATTTTTAGCAACCTTTTTTCCTTTCACTCTCTATCGTCTTAACGATCCCAAGGCATGCACGAATCAAAGCTTCCAGCAAGATTTTGTCTTCCCAAAGAATTGAGTTTGCTTCTCCAAAGATCTCTGCTTGTTTTCCAAAGAAAATCACAAATATGTTATCGAATCACACCAACCAAGTAGGCCACCACAATATCATCTTCCACTTTGAGCATAGACCAAGACATCCAAGTGGACCATTTCGAATATATATAGGCCATCCTTAACATAGAAGGGAAGAGCGACAAGCTTGATTCTACTTAGGCCTAGTATAAAGATGTGCAATGCAAGTACACATGTTTACACACACATACTAATTGCACATGCATACACATATATGTCTATAGATAAGTCATGTTTATGCACAAAATAATCATACAATATAATACATCAAGTGAACAACAATAAAATTATCGTCAAATGTGAAGAAAAGGCGGAAGAGAAATCTTAATTGTATGAATGTAATAGCTAAGTTACTATTGGGAGATGTGGAGTGTCATTTTCAAAAACCTAAGGGAGTGTTAATACATTTCACACAAAAATAAAAGATAATTTCTAGGAATTGGAGAATTTTATTATTAATGTCAAAGATTTGATCATGTAAATCTAAAGCATGCGACAACGACCTCACAATCGATAAATGCCTTAAAGCAAAGCCTTTCCTTGAAAAGTCATTTTTTCCGCAGTTGGAGGCCCACTGGGCCTAAGCTACACAAGGTAGCCCATCTCCCATTTTGTGCCCATTCTTACCCCCTCCAAAGGTTAGAACCTGAGACAAAAGTTTCCAGCTCTATCTGTTGGATGTTCCTTGGGGGAGTTGAAAAGTCATTCTTAACTACAACATACTAAAGATACTCTAATTCTCACACAAAATAGGGAAAATCTCAAAAGACCAACAAAAAAGGGCTCTAAACTCCATAAATTTCGTTGTTCTTTAATACAACCCTCATCAATACATCCTCCCGATGCACTTTTGAGAGCCACAATAACAATCCTTCCTCTTTAAATTTCCATTGCTATCACAAACTTGACCCACCATATAATTGTAATTATAAGTCAACTCTTGTAATATAGATATGTTCTTAATAGCAAATAGCATTATGTGAGGCAGTCTCTTGTCATCATGATCATAAAAGATACCTTGTGCATAAAGGTTAGGTGAACAACTGGGGTTGATAAATCTTCCAACATTCCCAACCTCTACGACATCTAGGGTGTAGCCCCCATTGTCACCATGATTATTACCAAGATCAAACAAATACTCGTCATCGCTAGTTTTTTTATCAGCTTCCTCATCTAAAAGCAACTCTCCTACATACTCACATATGAAGCTTCCACCAGGGATGTATGCTTTGTGATCTAACACCCCAATCCCTTGATTCAGTTATGAAGATTTCCGGTGGATATATGGTACCCAGTTGGCTCAATCTGTTCTGACAAGATGAAGGGCACTTGCAAGACAGTCCACACTCAAAAGTGAAGGGCTTTGCTTTAGTAATGCACCCTTTGGAATTATATGGGATCTCTCCACCATTCTTAAATACACATGGATACTTGCTAGAATATGAACATTCATCAACACAATTGCAACCAGTAGGTGTGGACTTGTTATGCCACTTTGGATATGTGTTATGTTGGTAATGTAATCAAAAGATGGAGGTTTGTCATCATCCGAAGTATTCACTGCGTAGATTGGCTTCTTCTCTTTGCCTTGGGGAATGTCATTCACAAATACTTCTGCGTAACTCGGAATTTTTTGATTCTTTCATGAATTTGAGCAGAGTGACTTCCAGTTGCCATGCTATTCTTTTTAATCTAAAATAAAAACTAGTTTGCGGAATTTTCCTCTTTCTTGCCAATAGTCATCAACATAAGACAGCCCGTCGTAAATATAGGTTGTCGAAGTCTTCTTATTGCTTATACCCTTAAAGAAATGCACCTTCGAAAGATGAACACCACTGATAACTCTTAGGGGACTTTTTGCAAACATACTATTCCTCAATGCAAGGTTTCCTCGTTCAAGTTTTTGATCTTGAGGGTTCTATCTCCTCCTATGGCAGGATTTCCACCCTGACCAGACTATATTAAGACATTAGAGGATACCATATCATTGGCATAGCGGCCTGAAGCCACAATACTAGTTTCCAAAATGGTTCCATCTTTGACCGTAGTATCGATTCCTCTGATAAATTGACAATGAAGGCCTACAATGACCAGCTCTGCCCTAAATTAAACCATATCAGCAACTTCAATGCCAGGAACAGTTCCTAATAATTGTTCACTTGTGCTAGCCCATTTCCCCTGCATCTTGAGAAGCATTGCTATTTCCACATAGATCATTCAAGGACTATTTGCATGCTTTGTCTTTGCTGCCAGCTGCTGTAGCTCCATGTATGTCTCTTGGAACATATCACTGCTGTCATTACTTTATGGCAGTAAAAATCATTGAACTGATTTGGCTGTGATCTGTGATCCTAATTTCTTCTGTAGCGTGAAAAACTTCCAACATAAGTTCTGAATTTTACTTTCTGAGAACCTGCAGGAATATCATGACTGGGATTACTTTCTGGAGTTTTCAAAGGTAGAAAACTTTCAGGCTTGGCAGGAACTAGGACCCTGGTTTGATCTGGTTGCTTGCCATCATGTTCTTATTTGAATGCAACTCTTTGAGAAATTAACAGATAGCAGCATTATTCTCTTCAGTCTTCATCCTTTGTTCCCCTTCGTAAAGTGCAAGTGCCCCACATCCTCGTGGAAATGAACAGTTAGCATAGAGCTTTGGTTGCTTAAAGCTTGTACGAAAATGGTAGCCTCCATCTTCGAGCAACTCTTGCGGAAAGGAAATCCCAGCTGGGTTCTTCTCTTCAATCCTCAAGCTTGTTCTCCTGCAATGTCAATAGCAAGTGCCCCAGAGCCTTGTGGAATTGAAGGGTTGGCGTTGAGCTTTGGGTGGTTGAAGTTTGCTGGAAAACAATGGCCATAATCTTTAAACAACCCATTGTTGCGTTTCTTCATAGAGTGATTTCCAACAGCATTAGTCATTCATGCCTCTGAACAATATGCCATCTAACTCTCCAATCCCCAAGAATTGAAAGACTCAGTCCTGTATATAAACAAACTATACTCAAATGTACCAAAGTTTTGTTTTGTGTATGATTATTGGTCCTACAAAATGGCACTATGACAAACACCAAAAATTAGTTTTAAACATTTTATGAGCCATTTCCATAAGCTCAAAACGTTCATCCGAGTATTTTGAGCTAAACAGAGTATTGATAATTTGGTTTTAAAAAAATTGTAGAACGCCCATAAATTTTTATAAGTTATTTGTTTTTATGTCAATGTTTAAAATGAGAGTTAAATTGTTTACTAAGAAGTTCTATGCAATGTCGAATTTGAAGCTTTGGAGTTGAACAAAATATCAAGCAATAAAAATAAGGTCAACAAAATAGTTGTGAAAGTCTGGCAGAATTTGATGTACTTTATAGAGAGAGTGTAGATTCAAGGACCTTGGGTGCCTAATAAAACACAAAAATCAATATATTTAAATTTGTGCAAGAATAAATAAGGGTTAGGGCCCCATGATCATCTATATGAATCCTTTGTATACTCTATGCTCCTAAACGCGACTCTAAACAATACTTGTCGACTAGATCTCCCAAATTTCTTGATATGATATTTCATAAGGCCTATTCAGAGGACAATAACCCATGAAAATCTTGTTACTTATGCTATTTTATCACCAAAATTAAATAAGCATACAAAAACACAAAGAAACAAAAGAGAAATGATTTTGTAAATATGTATATATATATATATATATATTTATATTATGACTAGATCACAAGGTAAACTGCCTGCATACCCTTAGAAGAGGGATTAAATCATTTGTAGTTTCCAAAACTATTTTTAAGTTGACTTGAAAATATTTTTGAGTTTTTGTTGAGAAAATCCTTGAATTTTGAAAAAAATCAACATTTTTATAGGAAAAAAATTATATACTTTTTTTCTAGAAGATAACCTTAAAAACTCGAACTTTGAAAGTAAAATTCTTTTCAGAAAAAATTAACCTTTTATCTATCCTAAAGTTGCATCATGGATAATCATCTTAAAAAGATACTTTTTTTTTTTCTTTCTCTACAATGAAAATTTTGATATTTTTTTGAATGAAAAACCATAAAGCTTACCTTAAAAATGTAGAATTAAAAAAAAAAATTGTTTTAAAAAATATGTTCAAAAGCTACTTAATGAACAATCATTTTAGAAAACTCGTTTTTCGAAACATAGTGATTTTAATTTTTTAAATTAAAAAATCATAAAACTATCACTATTCAATATAGTAGCAAACTCGACCAATCTATACAGAAGATATACAATCACTTAAACAGGTCAAAAATCAAGAAAAAGTCCTAAAAATGGCAACTGGACTAGCTAGTCGATTGCATCCTAAAGACTGGACGACTACCTATGATAAACTACCTGATTGACCATACATTCGAAGCTCCTCGGCTGTTTGCATGCAATTTTTTTATTTCTACGAATTTTTACCAAATCTAATGGAAGCAAAGCACTATCCTATCGTGAATTGAACTTAGATGACCTGCCAATTTTTAATTGTAACATGCAAATATAGGAATCATGCAAAATTATCGTGCCAGCTTGCATCACATAACAAAAGTACGATGTTTTGCAATGTAGGACATAGAGGAAAACACTCAAATAAAAAAATTATAATAAAAGAATGAAAAGGAAGAGTTTGGAAAATGTGGTAAACTTTGCAAAAACCCACAAGGATGATTCTCAAATCATGCACACACGAAATTCTCTCGATACTGCCCCCTCATGGTTTATTAATAGCCCATGCAAAACGAGAGGGAAAATTGATTTGTACTTTAAATCCAAAATTCAAACTAACTACCAACTGGTGGTTGACTAGTGTCCTAATCATTGCAGGATATCTCTTAACTGTTAGGACATGTGGCACAACCAAGACAATAAGCTAATCACAAGAATGGATTGGGTTAGATAATCACTTTACCTAAAAGGTTAAACTATTAGGTTGTAGGTCAACAATGAATGTCAAACTTAACACTTCTTTGCACATGCAACCTGACCGCATTGTAGAGATAAACACACGATAGATAATACCCTTTATGGGAAATACAATAATTTTTTAAACATCACATAATAAATACGAGCACATAAACTCAAGGCCTTCTGATAACCAGCTTTAATATCATGTTAGATTATCAATTTACTTAAAAACTTAAGTTGGTAGGTTGTGAGCTAACAATGTATACTAAGTTTTAATAGATTCAAAATTCAAAAAATAACTGGATCGATCGATTGCTCTCGAAGGGTCAATTAACCATCCATCAGCCCGCCTATTAGGTTGGTGCCAACATTTTTACATGTGCACGAAGGAAAAGTGTGGGAAGGAGGATTCGCCGCTCATAAGTAGTCAATCGACCATCCTATTAAAGTTTCTATTTTCTCTTTGTTTTTACCTTGAAATTCAATTCTTCACCTAATTTGTTATTTGTTCGATAAAAATATTACTATTGACATTTGCCATCCCAAGAAATTGTTTTGGGGGCAACTTCAATTTTTTTTTTAAACGAAAACCTCAACTTTATTGATAGCTCTCACTTATGGCGGAGGAATACCGTGATTACAAGTAAGACACGAGATTTATAAATAAACTATCAAAATCATCCTAAGCATCAAAACCAATACGTGTCTTTCAAAACCTGTACCATTGTCCAACTAAAACCATCTAAACAGGCCTATATGAACCAAAACAAACAAACACAAATAAAAATAAATTACCTGCAAAATGAAGTCAATTACCTACAAACAAAACCCACAGATACTTTAGATACATTGAACAAATCGAGCGTAATATATATATATATATATATATATATATATATATATATATATATAAAATAAGGTTTTCTTTGGAATTAATGTGTAGTTGAGGGACTTTGGGATTTCTTTTCTAGGGTTTTCTTACTCAAACCAGTTTTTATTTTCCCAATTCTGGCATGCTTAAAGAACCTTAACTGATTAAAAAAACTTCAGGACATTCTAAAAATATAGATTTTGATAACTTTTAGTATTAAGAGACTTTCCAGACTTGATATATATAAGTGAGCATGTACTAGTCGTTACTATATATTATTTTTATGAGAACTCATAAATATTTTCAATAATATTTATTGAAAATTCCACTTGTGAGTTTGTCTCACATTGAAAAATTTGAGTGGATGATGGGTGATTATATACATGGTTAGATCCAAGACCCAATAGAATGAGTACTTATATACATGATTGGACCCAAGACCCAAAAGGTTTAAACTTTTGGGTCAAGTTGGTGTTTACCTATGTGTATCAAGCCTACCCATGAGCTCCTCCGATCCTTACAAGTGGTATCAGAGCTGATGGTTCATAACTCTGGGTGAGCGACGTTGTAAAAGTCGAGACATGAAACTAATTCTCTTGATGTGCTGACAGTTGGAAGACCAAATGTGTGGCCGAGACCAATAAGGATCATCTAAGTTAGGGATGGATTTGAATAAGGTCAAGACGTGAGAGTAGGATTGGTTCAGAGGCACGTGAAATGCAATCCGACGCACGTAAGACGCCAGTGGTAAGACCCACTTGAGCAACTATTGGGGAATTAGGTTCTCTCTCATAAGGGAGACAATTTTCGTTCAAGGGGGAGCAGTTGGAACTCACAAGTGAGTGAGAGATTGTTGAGAATTCCACTTGTGAGTTTGTCCCACATTGAAAAATTTGAGTGGATGATGGGTGCTTATATATATGGTTGGGCCCAAGACCCAAAAGGCTTAAACTTTTGGGTCAAGTTGATGTTTACCTATGTATATCAAGCCTACCCATGAGCTCCTCTGGTCTTAACAATATTGGTGTTCCAAGTCCTCCAATATTCGAATACGGGAAACTTATATTAAGCAAGCATGTGGGAGTTCCAATGGGATTATTTGAGTTGAGGGTTAAAACCTGAAACCTTAAAACTAATTTTATTGACAATATACAAATAATTTGCATTATGGTATGATATTTCATATTTTAAGTAGGAACAAGAAGATTTTTACTTTTCATTGTAGTGAAAAAAAAATATTAAAAAAGATATTGAACAATATGAAACGCAACTCAATATAGTTTCCTTAAAGTGTAGTAAAGATTTTTACAAAAACAAGGATCTTACTTGAGATTTGACAAAAAGATATCTTGCAATATTGAAACCTAAATAATCTCTATATGAAAGAATCTTACATTAAATTAGTAGTAGGCATTAGTATATTATTGAGAGAGAGAGAGAGAGAGAGAGAGAGAGAGAGAGAGAGAGAGAGAGAGAGAGACCTTTGCTGCTGATTTAGTGGCCAGGAAATCTAATATGATTCCACTTTCTTTCAAGTTACCAACTTTTACTCGTAAACTAAATTATCCTATATTTGGGGAGGCATTAGATTTGGATTTGTATCGGATTTAAATAAGATGTAATATAAAATTATATTAAAATTTGTTTAAATCTATTCAAATCCAAATTTAAGATTTGAAATTCATGCTCCTAAACACTACTTTAGGATTTTCGAAAAAAGAAAATAATTGATTCACGTTGGGGGTAAGGAAAGCGTGAACTATATTGGTTCCTTTTTCACCAAGGATGGAGGTGAGATGGAAAAAAATAAAAAAAATTAAATATTATTTTTATTTAAAATAATAATAATAATAATAATAATAATAATAATAATAATATGTTTAAATGTGATTTTTTTTTATTTTTTAAAATTGAAAGATTATATAAAACATTTGTAGGAGATATATAATTAAAAAAAATAATACTCACAAGAGATCATTATCTCAGGCACTAGATTTTTAGACAATCTTAAATTTAGGGTTTTAGATGTGGTTAAAATTCCATAAAATTAGGGTTTTAAGGAAATGAAAAAAAATTTGAATTATTTTTCTGAAATAATTTGTTTAAATGTGGTCTAATTTAAAAACATGTATATAAGATATATAATAATAATAAAAAATACCCACAACTCTCATTATCTTGTCTCCCTAAAGACCTTAAATTTAGGGTTTTACAAGCTAAAATTTAAATTTTCTTTTAAAAAAAAATTTGTCATTTTTATATCATTTAGGGACATGGGCCAACGTTTTGAGAGGTCCAAGCCCAAGATTGACATTATGTGAATCTGTGGTAACCTGAAAAAAAAAAAATATTAGTTATCAATTAATTAATTAAATATTATTAAATTAATTAATGAAATAAACAAATAAAAGAAATAGTAAAAAAATTAAATTAAATTAAATTAAATTAAAATTATTCATTGTTAATTAATTAATTATTATTAAATTGAATTAATTAAGTTAAGTTATATGATGGTTAAACTTATATGCCTAAATGTATAAGGATAGATGATATATATAGGTATATAATATGATATTATTATAATATATAATAAAGTAAAAAGAAAAAAAAATAAAAAGGAAGCTAGAAAGCTTCGTAGGCGGATTTCAAATTGAAATCCACAGTTTCAATTTGAAATAGGCAGAGGCCCTCAAACGCCACCCCCCACTCTTCGTTACTCTCCTTGTCTCCTCTCCCTCTTTCAATTTTTTGGTAAATATTCGGTCGATCAGAAAATCAAAAATATCGCTGGATTTCTAGCTCCGCCACCAACATTTATACCAGTGCGGATTTATCGTAGGAACGGCGTAGACACTATTCCTGGGGTAAGATAACCTTTCCTTATTTTCTTAATTTCTCCTTAAATCTGCTGCTAAATCGACGATCGGACACCATCATGAGGTCTTAGTCACGATCGTCGTCATTTTGATCGGAATAAATTTTTAATTTGAGTTTCTTAGGCACCACTCCAAAACGAGAGTGAAATTTGGAGAATTAAGTAAATTTATTATATTTGAGGGTATAATTATTTTTTTGAAATTTATGGGCTTAGAAAATATTAAAATAATATTTTATTTAGAATTGATTTAATGGAACTAGAACTTTTTTATTCAGGGTCCGAGTGAGCATCACAGGTATCTTTTCGGGGTCCCTGTTGGCGTAGTTCAAGAAATCAGGTAAGGGGAATATATATTAAATTAGATTTTTATGAATTAATTGGAAAATGAAATATGTTATGGATATACGTGTATATATTTTTGTATGAGTTTAAAAATGGTCAACCGTTTAAATTATGATTTTTGAGCTTAGGGCTGTGTTATTAGATATGTATATGTGAAAATGGACTGATGAAAGTGGAAGATATTTTCAGAATAATTATGTAAGGAATGAAGGTATATTTTTAGTATATAAATGTTAAATGTAGGTTGACTTATTTTGCAGAAGATATATATGAATTTTACTGTTAAATAGTATGACATGGGTAAATAGGAATTCTGTGTGGATGTTATACGTATGAGATGCAGGATATACAGGAAATGAACTGAATATGAAAATGTTATATGAAATATGCTACATGTGAGTGTTAATGCAACCATGTAAAACAGTTGAAAGATGTTGGGTAAAATATGTGATACCCCATGGATGAAAGATTTAAAAAGATTAGATGTTACTACCCATATCAACAAGATGCATCTTTCTTTTCAAAAGCTTTCCCATAAGAACTCCATAATTAAGCGTACTTGGCTTGGAGCAATCTTGGGATGGGTGACCACCTAGGAAGTTTTCTCAGGAAGTGTGTGAGTGAGGACAAAACACATTAAAAAGGACACGTGTTGGTTTGTGGGGTCAGTCATTAGTCCGATAAGGCCCGCCCCTGTTGTCTGGTCCAAGTGGAGGAGGAGAGACGCAGTGCTCCTTGGTAGAAGCAGGTTGGGGCGTTACTAATGGTATCAGAGTCAACGCCCATGGAAGTGTGATGAGATTCACATCGCCTAGGTTTGAAAATGTGGGTTCGCAACGAAGACGTTGCATTCTATAAGTGGGGGGAAATGTGATACCCCATGGATGAAAGACTTAACAAGATTAAATGTTACTACCCATATCAACAAGGTGCATTTTTCTTTTCGAGAGCTTTCCCATAAGAACTCCATAGTTAAGCGTGCTTGGCTTTGAGCAATCTTGGGATGGGTGACCACCTGGGAAGTTTTCTCAGGAAGTGTGTGAGTGAGGACAAAACACACTAAAAAGGACACGTGTTGGTTTGTGGGGCCAGTCATTAGTCTGATAAGGCCTGTCCCTTGTTGTCTAGTCCAGGTGGAGGAGGAGAGACGTAGTGCTCCTAGACCCAGGTTGGGGCGTTACAAAATAATTGAAAGATGTTGGGTAAAACAGTTGAAAAAAATTAGGTAAAACAGCTGAAAGATGTTGGGTATGTTATGAAATGAAATGGAAATGGAAATGAATGAAACATAAATGAAATGTGAAATGTGAATAACGTAACATGGGAATTAGTCACGTAAAGTGAAACGCTGCAAAATGACAAAGCTAAGAACTTGAACAAATGAGAATTACAGAAAAAATGATAGACAAAATAATGTATTATGGTATTATCAGTATTTATGCTAATAGAACGTGTTACGTTTGGGCGGGGTAGACTCTTCGTCCGAAGGCTTGCTGAGAAAGGCGAGTGTTCTAGTAAGTATCAGATGTAGTAGTAGGCTGCATAACGTACTAGGGTAGAGGGAAACTATTTGTATGTGCGGGTAGATTTTCCTATTCTCGGGGGCCTTTGCGGTAAACTTTTGTATGAACTGTGTGAATACGGAATTAATCTATCACTTGAGAGCTTACTGAGTAAGGTGAGTGCCTTGATATGCTTCAGTTATGACCTTTGGGTTGTCTATTATATCAGAGCAAAGAGCCGCTACTTGTATGAGCGGATAATCACCCCTATCCTTAGGTAATCTCGTGGGTAAAATACCTTACATGTGTTTGAATAAGATCAGAAAATAATTTTAGAAATTATGTTAATGATTTGCAAATTATGAATAATATGTTATATACAAACCTCATGTTGGCCGCACACTGTTTTAATATATTGTTTCTTTTCTTACTGAGATGTGTCTCATCCGAATGCAAATCTATCTTTTCAGGTTCTTCACGAGATCGAACTTAGAGAGCTCGAGGTTATTACAACATTTTTGAGTTATAAAAATAAAGGGTATAATGTTGATGATATTTTGGGATGTATAAAGTTTATGTTTTATGTTTTATGCTTTATACTTTATGTTTTGAAGTCTTCTAAGAGATGGATGGTTGTGAATACTGATTGTTGGAGATATGTAAATATGTGAATACAGGTGGATGAAAAGTTGATTTTGGTATATAGATAGAAGTAGAAAACTCTGGTATTATATTGTTGGAAGATTATATTTGTATTTTCTACTGCACAAATGATATTAGAATGTCGGCTAGCAGATAATAAATGGATTAGTAGCACTTTGGGCCCACTTAGAGGGTCAGGGCGTTATAGAATCAGCCCATACTAGTTAGCCCAGGATCTGCATTGTTAAAAGCTTGTTCATATTTAATCCCTCACACTAGGGTGTAACCGAGTCAAATCGAGTCAATATAGTAAAATGCTCAAATTTGACTTGACTCAAACTCGATCAATTTCATAATTATTAAACTTGAACTCGACTTAACTACAAAACTCAAAAAATTTGAGATCAACTCGATTATAAATTAATATTAAATACATATATAAATATATAATGTACATATAATATTAAATATATTTATAAAATATATATTATATTACACATATAATATAAAAATAATAAAATATAAAAACTTGATTAGACTCGAAACTCAACTCGAGTACTATTATTGAACTCAAATTCGACTCATTAAAATACTACTAGTAGCTCGAAATTGACTTAAATTCAAGAAAATTGAATCAAATTGGGTTAGGGGTTGTAAGCTTGACTGATCACTTACACCCTTACCTCACACCAATATTACTTTACATATTTGGTATTGCTTCCAAAAATACTACCATCTTTCTAGGCATGCACCTCAGGTGTGAGTTTGAATGCTTTCAAAATTTTACTATTTTAAAAAATGGGAAGTTGCCAATATATTTTAGAAATTCAAAATTAAAATTATTTTATCAACTTCTTAAGTTTTGAAGAGATGAGTTGAGCATGCATTATGTGCATATTGTACGTCTTCGAAATTGATGTCTCATTATTTAGAAAAGAGGATAAATTGTAGAGATATTTTATGAATTCAAAATCAAAAATAGTTTATCAATTTTTTATTATTTTTTTTAAAGAGATGAGGAATGGTGAAGATACTTTAAAAATTGTGTGGAGATTAATTTGTAGAATATGTTATTAGTTATTTGTCCTTATTTTTAAAATTCAATTATTATTTGAAAACGTGCAAAAACTATTTGACGGGCATTGAAGGAGTTTTGTAGAAATATGATTAATAAAAAAAATTCTATTGATTATTGCTTGGGTTTGTTTAATTAATAGCATAGATGAGAGTTACGAAGATATTTTTAAGAATTCAAAATTGAAATCAATTTGCTAAGTTGCATGTATATTTGTATTTTTAAAAAATATTGTTAAATGATAATGCGTAAATAAGAGCTTTTTTGAAATATGGGAAAAAATAAATTATTTTCAATTTTCTTGTAAATAGAACTTAACTGGATGTCAACAAGTTTCTGTAGAGGTTAAAGAATGTTTAACTCGACTAGTTTAGCCGGGTTGGCTCAAGTAGTAAGGGCGACTTGTGACTTTAGTGATCCCAAGGTCACGGGTTCGATTCTTCCTTAAGAGTCTACTCCGATGAATTATCAGGGGTGCGTCAATAGGCGAGCAACTTTCACCCCTCCCTCCCCGAGTTCGTTACCGCACTATAGTGTCCAAAGTGGCGCGATGGTAGTTGGAGTCCTTGGGTTATCAAAAGAAAAAAAAATTTGTTTAACTCGACCAAAATGCTTGATAAAAAGATCAGCAATCAAGGTCATGGGTAAGGGCGACTTGTGAATTATCCCTTGAGTCATTACGCCCTTGAATTACCACGAAAGCGTCAATAGGTGGGCAGCTTTCGCTCCCTTGGGTTTGGTGCCACACCATAGTGTCCAAAGTGGTGCGATAATGGTTGGAGTCTCTGAGTTATCAAAAGAAAAAAAAAAGATAATAAATAAATAAGGTTGACTAGTAACAAATCTTATCTTCACTATACTAGTTATGAATTACATTTGATAATTCTAACATATGTATATACGCGTGTGTATATGTATTAATTTTCCAACATTATTTCTCTATTTAAAAAATAGTTCTCTATTTTAATTCTTGTCTCCTATTTATTTCATATTTGTTGTCAAATTTTAAAGGTTAAAAAAAGAAAGAAAAAACATTCAAATCTTTTAAAAATAGAAATTGTAGAAAATTTATAAAAAAAAAATCCTAAAAACTCAAGAAATTTTTTATTATTTTTAAAATAGATTGTGGTAAAGATAAAAAGTAAAGTATGTGATATTTTAGATCTTATATAGATATTTGAGGGAGAGACTATTTAGGAAAAGGTCTTGTTAGATATTTTGATTTGCATGAGTGATTTGACATGTAATAAGGCATTATGAATTAAAGTAAAAACTTAAGATAATCATTATTTGTTAGGTGCCATTTGAAGAACACATATAAAGTGTGGGGGCTGTCGTCTCCTCTGAAAAAAAAAAAAAATGATTCAAAAGGAAATTTATTTATTTTGTCTCCACATTAAGACCACAATAAAGATAACAAGTGTATTTAAATGAATAAAAACTAATTAACGATTAAAAAATTAATCTTATTTAAAGAAAATCAAGTTTGCTGCCACTCTTCAAATTCAAATTTCCATGCTCTTATACTCCTTGCTGTAATTTTATTATCATTCTTTGTTTACTCGGTGTTTTATTTTCTTTGATCAAATACTAAGAAAAAGTGTTTTCTTCCTATTTTCTTTTGATGAAGTATATTAGGAACACTTGTTCCTTCCACTAAACTTTAGAAATGTGCATAAGTAAATTACTTAAATAAAATAATAAGGAATTATGCAATGTCATTCAATGAAATTTTCTTTTGAGGCTACTAATAATGTAGTTGTAGCGCCCTGACCTGCCACGTGGGCCCGAAGTGCTAGTAAAACATATATATATATATATATATCTGATACCAACTGTAGAATAAATAAATGCAACCCGCAACCCGCCCTAATCAGGGAATCTCGGGTGCACTTGTCATTACTGAAATTAAACCATACAGCGGAAGATTTCTAAAACATCCAAACACTTTACCAGAGTTCTACCTGTTCCCAAATACATACACACCACTATCTGTTTACATATTACAATCCCAAAATAACATAACAAGATATCTCATATCTCACCAATTCTGATAACCACTCCCAGAATCTAATCCCAGTTCCGAGATAAGTTAGGTACGGTTCCCTCAAGGACATGAAGTATAATTTGTATAATGGGGTGAGACACTTCTCAGTAAGACGGATTATATTAGTATTAGTGTGTGGCTAGCATGAGTTCTCGTATGAATATAAAACTTCCATTATTTAATTGTATATGAAATGACATTTAAAACTATACTACACTGTATATATGAAAATTCATAATTTTTATTGTCGGCTCAATATAGCCCATTTTATAGTAAATTTTCTCATATATGCATAAAAGATACAACCTGGACTGCTATATTAACATCGTCACGCTATCATAAACTTATACGACATGCTTCCCCACATGATGGGTTGTGCGGCCCGAAGGCTGGACTCAGCATATGGCTGGCCGACCATAACTGAGTCAAAAAATGTAGCAAGTACGATTGTGTCTACTTATGGTCATCTGAAACCGCATCGGATGCCCCCCCTCCCCCCCAACACTTTCCTTGGGAGAGTATTGTGCCAGGTCACCAATTGTCTATCCATCATCACATTATCATCCTGGTGTGGTTGCACTCCTTGTCAACATATAGCTACGGTACCGTGCTCATAACATCACATTTCATATGCATAGGGCTCTAGAATCATATATAAAAATTTACATAATAAAAACTGCTTTATTCTCATTTCATATAAAACCTATCATTTATTAACTCTCGGGCCCCGACTGTTATATTAAATCTCGGCCCCCGGTCATCATATCAAATCTCGGCCCCCGACTGTCATATATACCATTTAAAAACTATTCTTATGCCATACAATTTTTATCCGATAGATCATAAATAAAATAAACTGACAGAGAAAGACATAAGTTGCTGAAAACTGGGGTATGAGCATCTCTAGGGTTTTATTTAACTTAAACTATTTATTTTATAAAAAAAATAGGAGATTTCAAACTAATCACATTAATTTTCCACAAAACATATAATAGTCAAAACCATCCTTTTCATATACCCAATTTATTCAAAAAATCACATATACCATTTCTGAAAATATACATTGCCATTAAATTAGTTCATAATTCAAAACAACTGACATAATACAATCCCCTTACCTGACTTACTGGAAACCCTAAATCCATACCCTGCGACATTTGAAGATCAAAACCCTGAAATCACATGTAATGACCTGCTTAATTAATTGGGTATATATATATATATATTTTATTTTATTTTATACTATAACATTCTGCATGCTCCGATACCATACTGGGAGTAAACCCAATTAATACCCTAAGCAGGGAGAAGCATAAATCACATAGACATAACCATATGAAAATAAATACACCATACCAAACCAATATCACACAATACCAGAGTACTACATGTTTTCCAAAATATATACATATGTCTGTTCCCCAAAATACCCTTAACTAGCTAGGGTATACAAAAATACTCTCAAAATGTACTCACTCTCCACCGGCAGGGCAGTGTAGAAGCCCCTCTATCTGTGAGCCTGGTCTGCTCGCTTACCTGGATCACCTGAAAAATGTTTCAACACTGGGATGAGCCAACGTTCAGTAAGAAGAAATATGCTATTACTAGTGTGTGGCAAATGAGCTACTATAACATGAAAATCTATTTCCAAGTAAACATACACAACTGAATATACAAATAAAGTATAAGTGCTAAAATCCACCACTCCCGTCCCTATCGCTTAACATGACAGTATTGGAGTTTATTATTCAAAATACTTCTAGTATAAGTAAGTATGTTCCCTATTTGTGCAAATCTATACATACGTAATAATAACTGAAAATGTTCCCTGTGGCTATCTATGTGTCATGACTTACCCTCTCATGACAGGGTTGTGCGGCCCGTAGGCGGGATTTACCTTGACTGGCCAACCAGGAATAAATCACTATACTCCATCGGTCAACCTGCCCACCTCAACCCATATCTAGATGGGGAGCCTAACCTCTTCAAGGGCCTAGGTGATCGACTTTACCACGTATTATCTAAATAGGTGGTTGCACTCATAAAGTAACATAATATCTATAGCAACGGTACCATGCTCTGTAGCTGCAAGTTCAACAGGGTATGATACTATATAATATATTTCTATATACAACTATCTGAATTACCATGATTCTGAAATAATCGTAATAACCATGATGTTGCATAACTGTACTGTAAATCATACGTAATACTGAGAACTATATAATCATAATACTGACATCTGCATAATCATAGCACTGATATTCGTGTAATCATGGTACTGATATTCATAATATCATGGTACTGAAATATCATAAAATCAGATAACTGAAATATTGTAAAACATATATTCGTATTATATTCATATTCAAAAGTCACATGATACTGTAATATATAATTTTCATCATTTAATAAACTGTATAACATTTTAAAAAACTACCTAGCATAGCATATTTCCCTTACCTGACTACTAGAAAGCCCCAATGGAATATTAGCGTAAGTCCCGCAGGACCTCCTACACAATACCCTGAAAACAATATTCGCCAGAACAAAATATCAGTATTTCATCGCCTACATCATTCCTTATAACTACCATAAGGCAAAAAATAGGCCAAAAGGTCTTACCTTGAATTTGGGATGAAATCCAACTTCGTTCCCCCAACGATCCGCTCCGACAGACTTATAGAGAACTTCGCTGGGAGCGTCGTGGTAGACTCAAATCTTCAATCCGGCGACTGGCGGGGCCAGAAATGAAGAGAGAAAGGAGAGAGAGACGTAGGAGAGAGAGAGAGAGGAGAGAGAGAGGGGCGTCAAGAGTGAATAAAAATCAGATTTTTAGCTATTTATAGGGCCAGATTAGTTGACAAGACACATCACCTCGTCGACGAGTCCTTCATTAAATTCGTTGACGAGATCCTGTATTCGTCGACGAAATTCAGAGTAGCCCAAACCGTCTCTCGGTATTTTCTCATCGACAAAACCCTGTGTTCATCGACGAAACTTGGCAATTTCTTGAAATTATGATTATCCCCAAAATGCAATGTCATCGACGAAATCTACGGCCTCCTTATGTTTCTGTTTCTATTTCTTTCTCTTATTATTTAAATACTATTATTTTTTGGGTCACTACATTACATTTTCTCCAGATTAATCAACTCAACCCACAAATTATTTCTCATTTAGTATTTTCTAAACCCCATACACTCCAATTTAACAATAAAATCCTAAAATATCCAACTTACCCTGATTTTAAAATGGTGCTTGGAAAGCCCATTTCAAAAATCCGCTCCGCTAGACTTGTAGAAAAATGCTCCTAAATCCTCGTGGTTACCTCTGATCCTCAATTCAGGTAACGAACGATGAGAAATCGTAGAGAGAAGGGGTGGGATTTCATGAGAGAGAAAGAGAGAGAGAGAGAGAGAGAGAGAGAGAGAGAGAGAGAGAGAGAGAGAGAGAGAAATTAAGTTTTTTAATGAAGAAGCAATAAAAAATCTATTTATAACCCTTTGACCCAGTACAATTTGTCGACGAAATGGGGCCTTCGTTGACGAACTACACAAGGACGTTCATTAAAGAAAGAAGGGGTTCGTCGATGAACCGTATGCTTGAAATTCCTTTCTTAATCTCTTCGTTAATGACGCCTGAATATCGTCAACGAACCAAAGAAGGATATTCGTTGATGAAAGCAAGGAATTCGTCGACGAACTGTTGCTTGCCTTGAATATTTTCCATTTTCTTTATTTATTTCCTTATTTCCTGGGTTCGGGTTTCTACATTAGCAACTCGAACCAAGAAAATAAGAGAAATAAAGAAAAGGAAAGGAAAAAGGGAAAGAAAAGAGGAAATGGGTTTGGTATACGATCAAACCGTCGACAATTTGAGGGAGGCTTAGAAAAATCGTCGACGTTACAACTTTAGAAAGCGGTTTAAGTGCCAAACCATCAATGGTTTTGTTAAGCTCAGAAAAACCGTCGATGGTTTTCCTGTGGGTCGAGTTACTTAAGTGCGAAGTAACATGAATTTTTTATAAAAAAATCATAACTCTCTCTCTCTTTCTCTCTAAAAATTTGGGTTTTGGATCTCTCTCTCTCTCTCTAGCCCCAAGAACTCTCTGCAAGCGCTCTTCGATCCTCTCTCCCCTCTCCCAACACGTAGTCCGTCGTTCGTCGACAAATTCGAGTGGCTAGGTCTTTGTGGTTTTTGAAGGTTTAGGCAGAATGCCATATGGGTAGTGGTTGACAGATTGACAAAGACTACCAATTTCATTCCGGTTAGAACCAGTTATTCCATGGATAAGCTGACAGAACTCTATGATTAGGAGATAGTCAGAATACATGGCGTGCCCGTGTCCATCGTTTCAGATCGGGATCCACGGTTCACTTCCTGTTTCTAGAAGAGTTTACAGGGAGCGTTGAGTTCTCAACTTACTTTTAGTACTGCATTTCACCCTCATATAGATGGACAGTCTGAACGAACCATTCAGATTCTCAAAGATATGCTACGGGCATGTGTGTTAGATTTTGGGGGCAGTTGGATCCGATATCTACCATTGGTTGAGTTTGCATACAATAACAGTCACTAGACCAGCATTGGAATGGCACCATATGAGGCCTTGTATGGTCGTCGGTGCCGATCTTTATTGTATTGGGATGAAGTAGGCGAGTGGCAGATTTTGGGACCAGAACTTGTTCAGCAAGCCTTTGCGAATGTCGAACTTATTAGGGAAAGGATCAAGGTAGCCCAGAGTCGGCAGAAGAGTTATGCGGATACTCGCCGACGGAAGCTAGAATTCGAAGTAGGTGATATGATATTCTTAAGGATTGCTCCGATGAAGGGGGTGATGAGGTATGAAAAGAAGGGCAAGCTGAGCCCTAGATACATTGGGCCATTCGATATTCTGGAAAGGATTGGTTCGGCAGCATACAAGATAGCACTACCCTTAGCGCTGTCCAAAATACACGATGTGTTCCACGTGTCCATGTTGAGGTATGTTCCAGACCCGTCGCATGTGATCGGTTATGAATCGTTGGAGATCGGGGATACTTTGGCATACGAAGAGGTACCAATTCAGTTTTTGGATCAAAAAATACAATAACTGCGTACTAAGGATATGCCGTTAATGAAGGTTTTGTGGCAGAATCATGCAGTCGAGGAAGCTTCCTAAGAGTTAGAAATGGAAATACGCAAGAAGTACCCGCAGCTGTTCAGCGAGGGCTAGTGCTAGATGGGTAAGGGTATCATGGTATATAGAGGGATTAGAGTAGGTTGTGTGGTTAGTTGTGTATAGTTTTAATTATGGATATTTTTTGGGAAAATTTGTTATGGTTATTGTAATTTCCCAAAGGCAATATTATAACCACGGTATTCCTCCGTCATAAGTGAGGGTAGTTAATAAACGTGAGACGGGGCCGCTATGTGGGTGGCTACTGACTCTTCTATAGACAGAGGTAGTGAATTAAAAATGCGATTGATAACAGTTAACAAATTTCGAGGGCGAAATTTTTGTAAGGAGGAGAGAATGTAGTGATCCTAAAAAAAAATTAAAATTAAATTAAATTGTTTTAAAAAAATTAATTATTATTATTAATTAAATAATATAATATAATAATATAATATTATTATATATATAACCATATGAAGGATCTTAGGATCCTTTAGATTTATAGAGAGCTTATCTCTCTCTTTCAGCGTCTCCGTCTCCTCCGTCTTCTCTCTCCCACTCTCCTCAATCTCGTCTCCGATATTCGACTGATAAAAAATCTGAAAATGCCGTTAAGCTCTGCTCGTTGCTACCGACACTTCTACTGGAGCGGATCTAGCGTGGGAGCGGCGTAAGCATATCTCCTGGGGTAAGATCAATTCTCAAATTTACCTCAATTTCTCTTAAACTATAAGTCTAATTCACGAACGGAAATTGTTGGGAGATTTGTGGGGAGATTCTCTACAATCTAACTGGAGCAGGTTTTCGAATTGAAGTTCCGGGGTACCAATCCTAAACTGAGGGTAAGTTTAGTAATTTAGGTTTTATTAAACTATTTAGGGTATTCAGAGCCTAGGGAAATTTTAGGAAAAGTCACTCTAGGGATTGTGATGAGTAATATAATAAAATTTGAATTTCAGGATTTCAGGGGTTTTTCAACGCTTGGGGCGTAAGCCGAGGTGTTATCGAGTTTTTCAGGAATCAGGTAAGGGGATTAAGTTAAGTCAGTAATTTTATGAATTTTGAATCCATTTAATTGTTATGTTTATATAAATATTTATTTATTATTTATTTATTTATTTGGGAATTTAAAGGTTATTTTGAAAATCGGCCGTTCGAAATGGATTTTACAAACTTAGGATATATGGTATAGTATTTTTGAATAAAATGAACAGTGGAAAGCTTATTTGTTTATATAAATATGTTAAAATGTGAAAAATTGTGTGGCGGATGATTTAGTTTGTATGAATTATTGTATATCTAGATTTGAGATTTTGAAATACTGGATTGTTTGAGAAATACTGGAATGATTATGAAAAATACTAGAACTGCTTGTGAAAAATGCAAGACTTTGATTTGACGACTGAGGGCCAAGGTTTTGTTTAAACAACTTTAAGCTAGGTTGTATTTTATGGCCGAGGACCAGGTTTTGGGATAACAGGGAATATATGTGAATTAATATTTTAAATGGAATTTTCTATTATCTAAATTGCATGATATGTTTTAGGAACCCTGAGGACCAGTGTATTGTGAGCACAGTACCGTTGCTAAAGATTTGTTATGTGGTCGTATGCGCCCACACCTATGCTGAGAGGTGTAAGGTGACCTTGTTTGATTTGCCTACGTGAGGTGAATGCATCCCCCTGGGTGAGGTCAATCGGACTAGCAGTTGGAGATGCATAGACCTGCGGAGTATGTTAGTAGAGAATACAGATGACTATTGTCTAGGTGGATCCCCCAGGACAATAGTCTAGCCTTCGAGCAACACAACTCGTGCCATGAGAAAGTAAATGACGTGTTTGTCACAGGAAGTGTCTTATATGCATATCTGTTAATTTATGTGAATACGGTTAATTAATAAGATAACTTTGAGGGCTTACTAAGAAAGGTGAGTGCCCTGGTAGCAGTAATGGTACTAGAGCAGATGGAGGCTACTTGTATGGGTGGGTAATCTTCTCTATCCTCAGCTAATTGTGTGTGTGAGTGTAAAATAAGAATATTTTCATAAATATGTTTATTTACTTAATGAACTGGTTATTTTCTGTACACTAAATGCATGTTGGTCACACATTGACATTAACTTAATCTTTCCCTTATTGAGCTGTGTCTCAACCCTACTTTACAAACTATCTTTTCAGGAAATCCTAGAGATCGGGTCTAGTGGGTTAGAGGAGCCGGGCTAGAGTTGTAAATTCATGTAGGTAGTGTGTAGATAAAGATTTTATTTTTGTTTAATTTTATGGAATGTAGTTATGTGGAAATTGATATATTTGTGTATATCATTTGATTAAATCCAAATTATTATTTTCCTCTCATCGGGTGTGACTTTGACCATGCCATGAATACTTTGTTTATAACTTTTATGTAACATTAAACCCTTGTCTAGCTTGTAAGTAATTCTTAGCAAATATTGTTTCATTACAACCTCATCCTCATAGGATGGTTCAGTAATAGGGTAAGTTTTAAGATGAATTATTGTGATTTTGATTTCTTATGAGATCCAATATGTATTTAAGTTGACATATTCATAGGCCCAGTGTCACCCACTAACTAGCTGGCTAGCTAGCTTAGTGCCCCAAAATATTCACCACTTTCCAAATTGCTAGACAAGTTAATTAGTTACCCACCATATTCAGCTTCTAAGCCCAGAGCCTTCAATAAACTCCCATGTCACACATGTACACACAACAGTTCAATCAATTATATGTATTAATTAGTTACCCACCATACATAGCTTCTAAGCCCAAAGCCTTCAATAAACTCCCATGTCACACATGTACACTCAACAGTCCAACCGACTATATTCTACATTTATGGTTTATGGTAAAATAATAATAGTGAAGTTAATTAGGATAATCGTGCTAATTTCGTGAGAAACATAATTTTACTACTTCCCATGATCCTTTTACTTTTAAAAAAAATTAATTTTTTTAAAAATATACAAGTTAAAAATTTCCTCCCTCTCCTTAACTAGCTAATAGTATTATATATAGAGAAAGACAGATAGATGTAACTGTCCATCACAAGAATCTCGCAGCTGGGCTTCACAAATAATGTTCCCTACCATGTGCTATACACATGCAATGCAACCATTCACATAACTGCATTTGCGCCCACATTTCTTTTTCTCAACACATTAACACACCACTACTACTACTACTACTACACCCCTCCATTAGGCTTATATTCATGAGACCCAATTTATGGCCCTTGCCTTTGCATATGGAGTACTAATCAATACTTAACACTCCTACCAAAAAAACAACACTACCCCAAAAGCCCAAACCACAAGCCAAAGCCAGACCACACCATGTTCCATATATATATATATTTCATCATACATCTTATCCAGCCAGACTGTATAAAGAAGATAAGAACCAAAAAAAAATCTCCATTTGCTTGCATGTGTATACCTCTGAGGTTACAGCTACAACACATTAATCCTCAAACAAAAATAAAAACAAAAACAAAAAGGAATGATTGAGGTAGGTGCATGAGGGGTAAAATAGGAAAATAGATTAACTTGCACCGGCCCATTGACCGAGCATGCACGTGTCAAAAGCCCATTGGCTCGAAATTAACCCAAGAAGCCAAACTGGGGGTGTGACTTCAGTATGGTCTCAAATCAAGCAATCTGCAGGAAAAAACAGTACCCCCATTGGATATTTTGGATTTGGTGCACAATATTTAGGTCATGGGTTGGATCATGTGTATGTGGTTTTTAAAATTTAGACAGTGAGCTGGCTTTGATGATCATCATGATGATTATTGTCTTGATCACTGAAGCAGCAGTACTGTTGGGGCTTTAGAGGAAGATGATGTTCATGAGGAGGGGGAGGGGGAGGAGGAGGAGAAGAAGAAGTGAGGAGAAGCATTTGTGTTTGGAGGAAAGAACAGTAGGTGTAGAAAGTGGTGGGTGTCACATTTAATTGGAAGCTTATTCCAAACAAGAAGTCCACCTCTAGCAGATTCATCTCTCCTGTGCTTATCCCTCCTACCTTTGCATAGTATGCATTGTTGTAATACCTGCAACCAAACACCCCCAAAGAAAACCCTAGTTATATCCATACTCAAATAATTTGAAGTACTATTTAAAGGGCGACCAAAAAGACCCAAAAATAAAACATGAAACATGCATAAGGTGCGAATAAAAGTGGGTCTCACTCGCATGAAGAATTAGTAACACTGAAACAACAAAATTGATGTATTCTGAATTTTGGACAAAAATGACCTTGGATCCACACTTGCTAGCTTGCATGATAGTTGACTCTGATTGTAGAGAAGGACAGCCCAATTGCCACCATGCATTCAGCAGAAAAACCACACTGCTAGCTATGGCTATGCCTATCTAGCTCATGACCTTTCCTTTCTTCTTTTTTTTGTTTCCCATTACCTAAAAAGCTCTGTTTTCTCTTCTCATTTGTTTCTATTGTAATTATCAGTGATCAAATGGACCCTAGGGTAGCTAGGGAGAGACAGACCAGTGCTTTTCTGTGGAATGCACAGCCCTGATTGGGCTGTCACTCTTTAAAATGACAGTTGACCCATCATGCTATACTATATAGTTTTTATTTTTATTTTTATTTTTATTTATTTTACGTTTTTGGGCCAATGTGTTATTATTATAGAGAAGAGAGAAGAGAGAAAAGAGACAGGGGAGAGCAGATCTTAGGTGGCTGTCTGGTGAAAGACGGAGGGTCTTCACATGCCTGTCTTTATTCTTTGCTTCGGTGGCTTTGGTTTGACCTTCTTGCCATCCATATCTGTACACTGCTATTGCTAATCTGCGCCTCCCCACGCGGTTTATAACGTCTTTAGTCATTTTTTACTGTTTTTTTTTTAACTATTCTTTTCCTTCTTTCCTTCTTTTTTTTTTTTTTTTTTTAAGTTTTACCTGGTTAAGCACATGGATTAACTTACTAATTATAGATAAACTTTTATTATTTTAAAAGACAAAAATTCCCGGAGAAGAAAATTCATGAAATCAGAAACTCTCCGTCTCTGATTTTCTATGATTGTGTGAAAAACAGGGATTTAGTGCGACAAAATTGAAACCCTTTTCCCGTAATTCATTGATTTGCATTTGGGGGTGGGGGAGGAAAAGCAAGGAATTGAACTCCATTTCAGAGAAACATGGGTAGATAAGGAAACAGAGTCGAGTATGGTGTTTACAATTCAGCAAATGATAAGAAAATGCACCAGGACTCTAAAATCAGGGATCAATTTCAACTTGTTTAGAGACAAAATGAGAAACCCAATTGCAAAATCAATCTACCCATGAATTATGACATTGATTTGATCAACTGAAAAAACCAATCCATTGGAAAATGTACATATAAAATTCATTAAAAGAAGTATAAACATAATCTGATTAATTAATCAATTAGAACTAAAAACAAATCAAGAAAATGCATGCACTTTGGGGTAACCATTTCGAATTTTGAAAAATTTTATCCCAATTCGCACAAACCCAAGATCAAGAACCGAAATCCGAGCTCAGGAACAGAGAAATTGAATACGAAGAGTAGCAGCAGAATGAACTCACATGTCGTCCATGAACTTGGCAGAGAGCAGGACGCTGGTGATGAGCAAGCGGTGAACGTTGAAGGAGGTGATGGGGAGAGACGGGTGGCGCTGCACGAAGCGATCCAAGTAAACGTAGGCCACCACGAAGCAGGAGGGGCTGCAATTGGCGTACTTGAATATTCTCTCCAGATAACTCTGTATGGAGATGGTGGGTCTGCTGAGGCCGTGGAAGGCGGAGATCCTCTCCGGCCCCCGGTGAATCCCACGGCGGAGATCGTTGGACTCCGCCACCCTCTGCAGCAGACGCGACAGGAAGGTGATCACCTTGGGAGGCTGATCGGCGCTCGTCATCTCTGCCGCCTCCGCGTCAGCCATGGCTGAAATAAATAAAGCAAGATTGGGGGATGCAGAGTGTGTCAATTTTAATCAGTTTGATGTGAGGCTCACACTATTCCAATAACGTGAGGAGAGTCCCCATTGCTTATACTTATATGTGTGCATGTTTTTGGGAAGTTGGTCGTTAATTAGTGTGCATCATCTCAATTGACATTTATACCCTTTTGGTTTTAATTAATTAATTTCTTATGGTATTAATTAATTAATTAATTAATTAATTAATTAATTGCTTTTGGTTTTAATTAATTAATGTCTGTGTGGCCTCTAGATATTTTTAATTTGTTGTTTATATAAGGGAGGTTTGAGTGCTAAATTGATTAACTATTTTCTGGAAAATTAGTTGGACAACTTCTGTCACGAATATTTTTTAAAATATTTTATGATGGGAGAATTTGACAACTCAATATCTGAAAACTTTCATCGAGAAAAAAATTATACTAAAAATATATCTATTTATGGTTCAAAAAAATTATACTATTATTCACTAAAATTTTAAATTTGCACTTAATCAGTGAAATTTAAATTGTAACAATTCGACTTTTAAAGGTTTTGATTTTAGTGACTCAGAAACCTATTTAAATATGAAACTTCAAGTCCTATATGTAATTTAAAAACTATTTGAAAAATAAAAAATAAAAATACGAAGGAATTTACTTTTTTGTGTTTGTGGTGTTGATAAAAGTGAATATATATATATATGTCAAATTAACGAATAAAATCTCTAAGTTACACATTATCGGTATTTGAATTTTCTTAACTTTTACCCACGAGAATAAATTTTTATTTTTTTTGAAGCATATATATTAATGGGCAAATTTTATAATGTATTTTATTAGTTAATTAATTTATTTATTAGGAAGATTGACAGAGGAGGGGGAGCCTGTCCCTACAGCCAAGATTTGGGCTTTAATGACACAAAAGTGGAGTTGGCTGTGAGTTGGTCATTGCCATTAGCTTACCTTCTAAATAAAGAAAAGATGAATTTTGGACTTCCCAGGGTTATGAAATTTTGGGGTTTCCTTCTGATTTCTTGGTGAACTCCTTTTTTGGTAGCAATTATTTTTTGTAACCACTAGGATCATGATTATTTTCTTTTCCCTGTCTCTTCAAAAGTAAAACTCTGTTAGAGTGTTAGGGTAACCAAAAAGCATGATATGATGGATTAGGGTTTCATTAATTGTGCATAGATGTTTAAGTTGGATTTAGCCTCCAAATATCATCATAGAAAATATTTAAAATAATTACAATTTCCGTAATTGTCCAACTTTGACTATTAAACGATGTATTTTACGCGTAATATTTATAGTCTTGCTTGTTCACTTGTCTTCCGTCATCACCAGCAACTAGTGTTCGATATAATAATGAAGTGACTTTCTTTCTACGGAGAAATTAAATTAAATTAAATATATTATATGGTAACTTGGATCGAAAAAAGATTTTGAGTAGCTCATAGGCTTCGAAAAGGTTGGTTAATGTAAATATCAATAAAATATGAAACCATTACAATTTTATGCATCTTCCTATATCTAAGATTTTCCTACTAATACAGTGGCATTCTTGAGTAAAATGTTTTGATAGTAATGAGCATGCCTTTCATATTTGGGAGTTGGGCTAGTCAATTAACTTAACTCGATATTTTAGTTAGCTTGCTCTTTCCTTCTTTCCTAAACTAAATGAGGTTTTGATCTAGTATAAAATCAATAAAGATAACTTGCTCCATGGAATAATATTTAAAATGCACATAGCTTAATTAGATCAAGGAAAATATGTTCTCCTTACTTACTTTCCATAACTTCCTTTTGAAGTACCAAATATTTTTCTTTGGGCAAAAGACATGACTCCTAGCGATTCGAAAAAAAAATTGATCTCGTTGAAGGTTTTAAAACTTGTATTTTTCTTTTTAGATTTGGTAAAAATATGTGAACCTCCACTGAAATTTCAAAATCTCATAGACTTATGTTTTTTTCACTAAATAAGGGGGAGTCATGTTCTTTTACTAAACATCATGAGCAGTCTGTGAGATTTTTGAAAACTCAAAGGATATCAGCATCTTTTCATCAAGTATGAGATATCAATGGAATTTTCAAAGCCTTTGGAGATGAAGATCTACGTATTTTCGTCAAATTTTAGGGGAGATCAATGAATCCGCATATAATTTAAAGCGAGTAAAATATATAGGGTAACTTCAAGTTATCAGTCCAATAAAAGGGCTTGGACTCCTTAAAAAGCTTCAATAGAATTGGTTTATTTACAAATTAATAAGATATGAAACTATTACAATTCTATATACATTGATGTGTTTATCATTTTCCTATAAATGCAATGGCATTCTTGAGTAAAATACTCTTCAATATATAGTAATGAGCATATTAGGAATTGTGTGAGGCAATTAAAATAACTTAATGTTTCAGTGAGATTTAATCTAGCATAAACTCAATAAAAATAACTTCTCCAATCCAAATGCACATAATTAAATCTATTAAAACGCGTTCTCTATAAATATTTTTTGAAAAAAACTTCCTTCAAAAGTGTCAAATGTATTTCTTTGGGTAAAATATATTGACCTTTCTTAAGGTTTGGAAAAAAAGACATGAATCTCACATAGGGTTTCAAAACTTATACAATTCTTTCCTAAGATTTGGCATGAGAAGATATGGACTTTTCCTAACGTTTTCAAATTTTTAGGATTCTTATACCCTATTTCTTGACTTATCTTTTACCAAATATTATGAGAGATCCATGTCCTTTCGATTTCAAGGGAATTCTATGTGATTTTTGAAAACTCAAGTGATGTTGGCATTTTTATCAAATTGGGGAGACTCGTGAAATTTTTAAAAGCTTTGAAGATCGAGATTTGTGTTTTTTTCACCAAACATTAGGGAAAATCAATATCTTTTATCCCTATTTATTTTTCTCCTTTGAAAATGTCAAATCTTTATCTAATAATGTCAAAGTCAAGTTCAATCATGTTAAATTATTTGGAAGGTCGATGAAATCAATTAGAATACATAGAGAGCTACAACGTACCCAAAGTCACATCTTGCATCAACCAAGACGACTTAGATAAGTTGTGTTACTAATAAAGAATGAATAAAGTAGCCAAGCAAACTACTTGAGAAAATAACAAATAGGCCTAGCTAGTGCACCCTAATTTTAGACGAAATTCAGCGCAGGAAATCCCCTTCTCTCTCTCTTTCTACGTTCCTCTCTCCTTCTCTCTTCGATTTCAGGCTTTTTCTCGCCGAATCAAAGATTTGAAGCCACCACGACGTTCCTGGCGGAATTTTCTACAAGTTTGCTGAAGCTGATCGTTGGTGGAGTTGGCTTGGATTTCGTCCCAATCTCAAGGTAAGACATTTTATTCAGTATTAACATTTCCCTCAGTTATAAGAAATACAATACACGAAGAAATACTGATATTTTGTTCTGAGGGAATTGATTTTCAGGGTGTTGAATAGAGAACTCTGCGGCTATAGGGCCAGAATTTAGTAAGGGCTTTTCAGAGTTAAAGTAAAAGAAATATGCTATGCTAGAGTTTTAAGAATATTAATAGAGTTTTCATAGATGCATATATACCCGTTATTATGCAGTTTCTACAGAACGAATGTTTTAATGTTGTGTGACCTGAGTAGATATTTACCTGATGTAAAATTTATATAGTACTTCAGCATATAATGTTATATAGCATGTATATACAGTTATTCACAGATGATTAACAAATAGATTTATATAGATTTTATTCAGTTCAGTATATCATAGTTTTTACAGAATGCTATGTTTTCCTGAATACCATAATACACAGTTTATATTATACAGTTATAGCATCGAGATGCTATAGTTACTCAGATTTTACAGTATTTACAGTACAGAATTATAGCGTTATGGTTATTTTGGAAACATAAAGAAAACAGCAAAGGTATATATATAGAAGTACTTATTCAATATCAGATCCCTGTGTAGATATTACAGACAGATACAGTTTACAGAGCACGGTATCGTTGCTATATACAGATAGAGTGCAACCACATATCTCAGATAGTGTGTGGGTACCGTCTAACCGTGCTCAGAGAGGATGCAACTCCCCAGTACACTGGGTAGAGGGGGCCGGTTAGACGAGGTAGCAGCCAGTCCCGCGCTTAGGAGTGGATGCAGTTTGGCCAGGCTGAGGTAGTGTAGAGTACGATGACTTACCTGGAGGGCCGACCAGGTTAAGTCCCGCCTACGGACCGCAGAACCCTGTCGTGAGGGGTCAAATCATGACATATAGAATCCCAGGGAAAGAACACAGTTATATATATATCTATATATATATATATATATATATATATATATATACAGTTTTATAGTTTTTATTGTATGTAGTATGTTATAGCAATGTGAATGATAGAAAGCTCAAATGATACAAATGTTTTAAGCTTTTATACATGTGTTTTATCATGCATTTTTAAATATTATTATTATAATTTTATGACTCGGTCGCCACACACTAGTAATAGCATATTTCCACTTACTGAGCGTCGACTCACCCCATTACTTTAACATTTTTCAAGTGAGCCAGTTAGGCAAGCAGATCAGGCTCATGGATAGAGATCACTTGGTCACCCTAGTTATAGGGTAAGTTTTGTGTAGGGTTTTGTATTTTTGGGTAGTTAATACTGGAGAGAGAGATATATTATGTAGTAATGGTTGAAAATACTGAATTCTGGTATTTTATATACATGTATATGTGGTTATATGATTTATGTTTTCCACTGCATAGGGGTGTCCATTATATTCAAATATTAGAGTAATTTGTTAAAAAAAAATGGAGAAATTTTGAGGATGTTACAATGAAGGTGATTAAAAACAGACCGCGTTAGTTATTAGTTGAAGTACGAAACATGTGCTTCATGTTCCATATCATTCCCTTATTTCTAATCACACAAAAATAACTAAGAAGATGAGAAAGTTACCTAGTATTGGAGAACACCCAAATTACTTCCACTTCTCCTCTACTGTATTTTCTAGCTTAAGAATTAGCGATTCATTATTGAAGTAGTCTCTGACTAATTCACTATAAGAAGGTTTCTATTAAACTTTTTTCCATTAATTAGAGTTGACATATCTTTATATTATAATCACTTGAAGTCAATATTTGTGGAAAATTTGAACGAGTGATGACGACTTTCATAATCAATCACTTGTTCATAAAGGCACTCCACTATTAAGAAGAGGACAATCTCATGAAAATAAGTTCCTGAATGTAAAAATCAATCTTGTTTCTACAAACTAGGTTAGATACTTGTAACCGCAGATGAATTTTAACATGCAAGAAATTCCAGTCATGCACACAAAGAATGGTCAAAATTCCATACAACTAAAGTTTCCAAAGTTAAATTACTAGGCAAGAAGGTGTGACCATCTAGGTTTGAAAGAGATAGAAACCAATTATATACAAATTATAAACTTCTTCTACCACACTCTTAAAAGGGATGAGCAAAAAAGTTATTAAAATGGTTGGTAAGATTATGTCAATCTCAAAGAGCTTGGATAGTACAATATAGAGGTCATTTTAATACAAGCATATACATCCAACTCGTTATTTTATATTACAAGAATGATCTATTGTACATGGAAATGTACTGAAAAAGATCAAACCAAAAAAAAAAATCTTAGAAAAAAAAAAACAAGAAGAGGTCAATGATGATAAAAATATTAGAAATAAGAAGTCTAGTTAAGCTGGTAGTGAAGTGACTTACGGAATCGCCCTAAGATCCGGTTGTAGTGCATGCAGATAACAAAAATAAATAAATCAAATCATGCAATCCCTAATTACGTGATTAGGATTAAACCTGTGAGATCTATCTAGTTTGATCCCGAATTTGCAAGAACGAAAATGAGCTCTTGAAGACGACTAAGAATCTTCTACTGTATTCCTTGAACACGTCTTGCTCTTGAGAGAGTGGGCTTATAAACGGCTGCTAGAGTTTTCTTCTCTCACGAAAACGTCTGCTAAGTGAGTTTTTTTTTTCCCCCATCTCCCCTAGCTACTGAATGGAGCGCGTGTATATAGGCTACAGTAGGGACCTCTGGATAAATATGACTAGGGCTTCCCACGTAATTAAAAATTTATAATCCGGCTCAAATTCATCCTTAATTACGTTAGTAATAATTTACACCACTAAAGTAATTATAATTGCACTCCCTATCATATTCGAAATTAAATTTCAAGCTTCTATTATTAAATGCTTATTTATCTCCCCATGTAAAGATTACAAAATACCTGTCTATTAAATTAAATTACTAATAATTTAATTAATTGACATATTAATTCCCTGTAACCTTCCATTTAACTTATTTGATGTGCCGGATTCAAAATCCACCTGTAGGGTTTGATCAAAATTTATAAGCTTCCTCAAGGGGGTATCATCAATCCCAATATCGGGACGTGGATTCCATCAATAATTAATGTTCACCATACACATAATGTCATCACCCAACTCACTGAGTATTTTGACCCAAAAAGAATCTCACTCTTTTATGAATCAAAGTAATGAACAGTATATGCACATGCCCAATATTATATCAGGATTAAGAGCATAAGCACTCACAATAATCATAAGGTATTAATTATTTTATATAGTCAGTATAAAAACAATTACGCCAAGACGGTCATGTTCAATACACACAAAGAGTTGGAATTGTATCTATAGCAACCTCAATTTATTAACATAAAATGTCACATAATAGATCAAATGGTCAACCCGAACCCGTGGGTAGCGGGGACACCTGTCAAACACAGTAGAATTCTACGCAGCAGTAAACATAAAATTCAAACATCCATCCATAAAGCATAATACCAGAGCTTTCTATAACATTATAAAATTGTACTTCTATACATCCTTATATACATCAAAATATCTCTAGGGTCGAACACAAAATAACTTTGACCCTATTACAAAATCTTATCCTTCTCACAGGGTAATCTCACTAGCTCAACGGCGGCCTTGACTAGCCGGTCTCTTAGGGGCTCCTGAAAAATTAATTAAGTTTGGGGGTGAGACACTTCTCAGTAAGGGAAAATAAACTAAATTCAGTTGTGTGGCAACATGAATATTTAATGCAATTATACTTATACAGTACATTTCATATTTCATAAACGTTCATCATATCGTACTGAAAAATCACATGCTTTCATATTTTCTAGTAAGTCATATCATACATAAACATCTGTTATACTGATAATACTGAAAACATATACCCAGGATGAATAGCTAGCTGGTGTCATGTATTACCCCCCATGACGGGTTGTGCAGCCAGAAGGCGGGACCCTACAATGGCTGGCCGACCACTGCCGAGTCAAATATGTCTGTAAGTACGATGGACCCGCCACACCCTGATTTGGACTGCTAGGTGGATGTCCACACTCTATTGAAAACCACATCGACTATCCATCTCACATCCCCTTGTGGGATGGTTAGCACTAATATGACGTAAATATCTTATCTACAATATAGCTACGGTACCGAGCCCCTAAACTAAACTAAACTAACATCTTGGTTGTGATAACATATAATACATGATCATATATATAACATAATTACGGCCTCGTGCCTAAAATATAGTAATTATGGTCTTGTGCCGAAATCACGTATAAATACAACCTCGTGCCGATAACATAAATACGGCCTCGTGCTGATAACATATATACGACCTCGTGCCGATAACATAAATACGGCGTCGTGCCGAAACATAAATACGTGGCCTTGCGCCAAAATCGTATCAGATATATATATATTCTGAAAATAAATCATTTTTCATATATTCGTCAAAATCATCACAACATAACTCATCTTTTCATGATACCTGAATACATGTTTTGCTCGTAAAGTCTTTCATATCATAATACAATTCTCGTAAAATAATATTCATGTCACACATGTACTGTTAAAAGTAATACTTCATATTCTAAAATCGTGATTTTCTGGCATCTCATACATACATATACATTTTAATCATCGTAGCAGTATGTTCCCAATCGTACATTTCATTTGTAATAAACAAATATGACATATGCTTTTCTGAAAATAAATTTACTCATAATCATTAATAACTTGCGTGGAAAATGACTGCTTTAGTTTATTCCCTTACCTTGCTACTGAGGAAGCCCCCAAAATATTCTAAGCTAACCCCCGTATGATTTCCTGATCGATACCCTGAAACTCAAAACTCCCAGTATTAAACATCAGTATTTTCATGCCTACATCATTTCCTATAACTACCATAAAATCTAATTTGGCTTAAAAAGCTTTGCCTCAACTTAGGGATGATTTCCAACTGCATTTTCCCAATGATCCGCTCCAGCAAACTCGTAGAGAACTTCGCCAAGAGCGTCGTGGTGACTTCGGATTGTCGATCTGATATATATCTGGCCTAAAAATGATGAGAGAGAGAGAGAGAGAGAGAGAGAGAGAGAGCCGAAGGGGAGAGAGAGAGAGAGAGTGGAGAGGAAGCTTAAAAATGAAGTTAAAAATCGGATTTTTGATATATATATATATATATATATATATATATATATAGGGTCATATTCGTCGACGAGACACGTCACCTCATTGACAAGTCCTTCATTAAATTCGTCGACGAGACCCTATATTCGTCGACAAAATTCAGGCTGCCTCAGAACCCCTCTCGGTATTTTCTCGTTGATGAGGCCCTGTATTCGTCGATGAATTTTCTTATGTACTTGTCGACGAACCCCTATATTCGTCGACGAACCTAGGCAATCTCTTGAAGTCTACAACCTCCTTCTGTTTCTGTTTATATTTCTCTCCCTTTTAATTATTCAAATTTCATTTTATTTGGGTTGTCACAGTATCATTTCCAATAGTCAAGACAGACCTATTAAAACCTTGTGCTACAGTCCTACCAATGGTGTGTCCAATTTCATTTAAGACTGTGAACAATAAACTTATATTCTATAAGAATTGATGATCTAATCTTCTATGTATAAGTTGTACTCTACACACTAGATCACTTACTATATAGAATAAAAGACACACATACATAATCATTAAATAAATAATGTGAGGCAAACATTGCTCACAAAGATTCTCATTAAAATGGAATAACTAAAGTTATTAATAAATACTAAAACCGATTACATAAAGCATGTCTTTCAGTATAAATCCCTAACAATCTCCCACTTAGACTCAAAGCCATGCTACCATACATCTCACTCCCATTCCCTCTACATGACTATCAAAAGTCCTAACTGGTAAGCTCTTTGTAAACTGGTCTTACAGGTTGCTTGCCAATGCAGTCTTGATCACCATTACATCACCTCTCTACATGATATCTCGTATCAGGTGATACTTGAGCTTGATGTGTTTTGCCCTCTTGTGGCTCCTGGATTCCTTTGAGTTAGCAACCGCCCCGCTATTATCACAGTAAAGTGTAATAGGCGATTGTACCAAAGGAACCACTCCTAGATCCAATAGAAAGTTCCTGAGCCAAACAGCCTCCTAAGGCAACCACATATTCGGCCTCCATAGTGGAATCAGCAACACATGATTGCTTAATACTCCTCCAACTAATGACTTTACCTCCTAGAATAAACACATTTTTCAAGGTTGATTTTCTAGAATCCTTATCTGACTGAAAATCTGAGTCTGTGTACCCAATGGGTACTAGACTATCTGCCTGATAAACCACCATATAATCCCTAGTCATTTTCAGGTACTTGATTATATATTTTACCACAGTCTAGTGTTCCCACCCTAGGTTAGATTGATATCTGCTGACCATGCCTACGGTAAAACAGATGTTAGGTCTAGTGCAAAGCATAGCATACATGAGGTTTCCTACTACTGATGCATAAGGAACTGCCTTCATGTTCTCTACCTCAATCGATGTTTTAAGACACTGATCCTTGGATGGAGAGATTCCATGTTTGAAAGAGAGTAACCCTTTCTTGGAATCCTGCAAGCAAAAACATGCAAGAATCATATTGACATAAGTAGCTTGTGATAAGCCCAACATCCTTTGCTTGCGATCTCGCAAAAGCTTGATCCCAAGGATGTGATCGGCTTCTCCCAAATCCTTAATGTTGAATTGTCCGAATAACCATACCTTAATCGAAGAAGTGAATTCAGGTGTAATCCCAAGAGGGGGGGTGAATTGGGTATTTTGAAAATATTTAATTTTACTTCATCAATCAGTCCCTATTTTAAGATTTAACACATACAATCACTGGGGCTTGAAATTAATTCAATCCAATAATTTTTTATTCAATTATACCCAATTAATTACCAAGTGCTTGTAAGGTTATTCAACATAAACACATGCAAGATAGGTAATGAAATGCGTTGCGAAAATTAAAAGGAGTAAGGGAAGAGAGAAGGCAAACACAATTTTTACGAGATTCAACTTACCTAGCCTACGTCCTCACCTTGAGCAACCCACTCAAGGATTCCACTAAATCCCTGCTCCTTTAACCGAGACGGAGCTTCCCTTACAATCCGCTACTTACAAGAGGTATTGTTTCCTTCTAATCCGCTACTTACAAAAGATACAACTTTCTTCTCAAACCCGGTTCACAACTCGAACCGTGATTACAATATAACTAATCTGCAAAAACTCAATAATACCTACACAAGCTAGTGAGTACAATAGAAATCCCTAACACATATTCATATGATAAAATAACTTGAAGCTCAATATGTATGTAATGTTAAAATCGTTATATGTATGATATGCTTCACAAAATTACCTTCAAGATAATATCTCTGAAAAATTAATTTCTTATAAATAAACACTTTTGAGATATTAGGGTTTCAAACCAATCCACTTGATGTAGGAAAATCAAGATACGATCCTTGTAAAAATAATCTTTAATAGCACTTAGATCTAGGTTCCAGCTATCAAGTAATTTGCAAGATTAACTCTTTGAATAAAAATACGACTTGAAATATTCCAAAGATTTCTCACACACATATATTTAAAACACTCTCAAATTGAGCAATCAAATAGTTTTTGTAGCAGTCAATCTTAGAACGATAAATATATTCAAGAATATCTCAAAAAGTTTAGTTCAATCAAATTTTTTCTCAAGTATGTATATTCAATCAGTTAATAAAATATTCGGATTGTTATTTTTGTTCCCAAGTAATATATATAAATTTTATGAGTTAAGGGAAAATAAAAATAAGATTTAAATGTGTAAAATACTTTTACCAAACCTCAAACCTCAAAATGAATGAAACGTTGCAGTAAGATATGAGTGAAAGCTCTTGACTCTTGAATGAGAATGCCCAAAAGTTGATGTATAGAAGTTGGAATGCAAGCCCGTAGAGAATTTTTGTTTAATGCTCTCAAGATATATTCAAAAGTGAGGCACTAGGGTTCTTAGGTTAATTTTATATGTGTTCTCGACCCTAGTTTTAATCCCAACCTTTGGATCATTTTACCTAAACCAAATTCCATGCGTATCCCCGCTGAGCTGAAGTTCTATGCCTGAGATTTGTCGACGAGAGGACACCCTCATCAATGAGTGTTCAAAACTCATTCGTTGACATGAATGTGAGTTTGTCGACGAGAGACCTGTTTAAAATTTTTGTGCTCTCGATATTTTATCATTGACGAGAACAAGGTATTTGTCGCCAAGTGGCCTTCATGCATTTGTCGACGAGGCCATTGGGTTCGTCGACGAGGCCTTTAAAAATTTGCCTCCAAAATTCAGTATAACTTAGAATCTTTTAAATAAATTCTTCATGATATGCATGTGTCCTAAGGTCAGTCTAATGTATCATTTTGAGCTTCTAACTATATGATATAAAAGATGCAAATACAATGAAATCTAAATACTCATTCTCATGACTATCTTGAATTTGACGTTTGCATCTCCATTCTTCTACTCTTTTAGTTCCATGGATTGTGTCTGGTTGTATATTCTTTAATCCTCATGGCTTCCATGACTTCCTCAACTTCTGTGCATGTTAAATAATGTATATGTTCACACTCTCAATGCACAGATCAAATATCAAGTGATTTGTCATTATCAAAACAGGATTTGACTCATAGAGTCAACAATCTCCCCTTTTTTTATGATGACAAATACACGAGTAAAAATAGAAAATGGGTTACGCCTAACAAGGCTCCCTCTCAAATAATGCATAATATAAAATTCAAAAATATAAAATATGCTCATATACAATGTAAAAATAAGCAATAGTTTTGCACGTATAACTCATGTACTTATGTGCTTTTCTTTCCTTACTTAAAAAAAACACTTATATGCTTCTCCCCCTTTTTGCAAACTTATACTTGCTATAAACTATTTTTTCTATAAAACTTATTGTTGGTTGCCCCAACCCGGGAGTATATAGTCTAGAGGGGGGGTGAATAGACTCTTTTCGCGGAATACGTATTTTTCTACAAAATAAAAACTCTTGGCAAGATACAAGAAATTATATCGCAATATGAATATAAATCATGCACAAGATATAAAATAAAGAGTATAAGGGAGAGAAAGAACAACACCGTTATTTTTACGTGGTTTGGCACCAAGCCTATGTCCACGCCTTAGCACCAAGCCAAGGATTCCACAATCCACTATAATCGCTCCTTCCACAGCGGAGCAAGCCTTACAAACTTGGAAACAAATCCCTACCGCTCACAAAAAGCTTTTATTAATTCAGATCACAAAGAACCTTACAACATGGTTCACAAAGAATCGTTCACATGAAGATGGAAGATTACAAAGAATGCTCCTTACAATGAGCAAATATGATTTAAAACTCAAACCTTACACTACTCTCTCAAGAATTGAATCAAACACAATAAGTGAGTAAGAGAGAATGAGCACATGTAATGAAGAACTAATATGCAATGTGCTAGGTTTTGTATAAAATGATGTTTTTTTACTAACAATAATCAAAGACCTTAAAAACCATGTTAATACAAGTCTAATAGCTTATATTTATAGCCCAAGAACCTTAGGAGCCATTAACTAGCCGTTGGGGGGAAGAAAAAATATTTTATTTGGCAAACTAGCCGTTTTTCGCCCATTGGAGCGCTTATACCCAGGTCCCTGAATCAGAAAAAGTCACCAAAATAAAGTTGTGGCATTTTGTCTTAGCTTTCCAGGGACACCAAGATCGTCCCATTTGGATTTTTCTATAAAAAGTTATATCCAAAATACCGTAAGGTATTCAGGACTCAAGACTACACTACGACAGTGACGATTACTTTGTTTTTCCTTGTCAAAAAGTGTTTTAATGACTCAAATCATTCTTGGACAAAATTATATGAAATATATTAAGTCTAATGAAGATTAAAACTTGTCCAAATGAGTTTCCTTTTGAATATAATATATTTTAATTAATAAAACACGTTTGAAAACCCATTTTGATATCTTATATGCTTAGTATGTCCTTTTGTAAATATACTCAACTTTCTTTGAACCTTTAGGACATTAAACTTGTTTTAACACAATCGGGATTAAGTATAAAAATGTTCTTAAAACTAGGATGTTAAAAACTTGTCCCTTTGAAAACATATTTGAGTTTTAGGATTCATTTGACAAACTCTTGTTTTAACTTAGAAAGCTATGAAAGGTGAGTTTGTGTTTATGTCTTTAGTGCAATCCTATAAACTCATGTGTCCTAGTATGCATGTGCTTTGCTCAACTCTTACTCAGAAATCATGTAAGAAACACACTCCCAAGAGTTACAAAACATACTACCTCACACAACTCTTATTACAAATAATTCTACAATTAAGCTTTCTTTGGTTGTGTTTGGGTCATACCGAGTACGTGTCCATTTGATCTTTCCTTCTTGACGTCTACTCGGTCCGATCTTTGCCTTCGATCCAATAATTCATGTACGAGTACCTGTACTAAACATGATCTGCAAAGATAGGAAAACACTAGGAACAACATATAGGTTAATATCATCAAAACACATTAAACAATGATGGTGTAGCCACTTAGGCTAACACTTATAACTTATATTCTTCTCCCCCTTTTGACATCAACAAAAAGGTAGGTATCCAAATGTTCTGACTTAAATATCTCATTTCTGCAAAACAAAACTCAACTTCTCCCCCTATGTTATTCAATTTACTCCTCTGCCTTTCTAATGTATATTTGTGTTGTGGAATCAAATGTCAATGTGTACAAACATAGTATTTCAATTTACATAGGCATGTATAAGCAAATTAATCAATTATTAAAATCCAAACACTTAACCATTCGATAATCATGTCTTGAGTTCAATGCCAGATATCATAAGACTTTGGAAAAATTTTGATACTAAATGTTAGAAAATTTTTCCAAGTGTGATACCAAATACGATAAATTTAACCAATTGTTAATTTTGGTCCCCCATAATTATGTAGTCTAATATAATTCTAGACAACTTCTCGACTATGCATAAGACCTAATTCAAGTCAAATCTGGATAAACCTATCCTCCAGAAGTGGGTCCATGAATATGTATGCCCATTGTTCATCTGTACATACAAACTCAAGTGTCACATCTCATTTTTTGTACATGATCATAAAGAAAATGATGTCTAATTTTTATATGTTTAGTTCATGAATGTAATATAAGATTCTTTGAGATGTTTATTGCACTCGTATTGTCACATCTTATAGGAATTATGTCATAACTTAATCCAAAATCCATCAGTTGTTGCTTCATGTATAGCATTTGAGCACAACAACTTCCTGCCGCTATGTATTCTGCCTCCACTGTGGAAAGAGCAACTAAATTCTTCTTCTTTGAAAACCAAGATACTAAAGAATGTCCTAGGAAATGACATGTGTCACTCGTGCTCTTTCTATGCACTTTACTACCGGCAAAATCAGCATTTGAATAGCTAATAATCTCAAAGGATGTATACTTAGGATACCATAATCCTTATTCAATGGTTCCTATCAGGTATCTAAATATTTATTTAATAGCTTATAAATGTGACTCTTTTGGTGCAACCTGAAATCTTGCGCACAAACATATACTGAACATTATGTCAGGTCTGCTAACAGTCAGATATAGTGAGCTACCAATCATCCCGCGATAGAGCTTGACATCCACTGGTATACCTTGTTCGTCTCTATCTAATTTCAATGAAGAGTTCATAGGTGTCCCTAGAATTTTTCCATCTTCCATATTAAACCTTTTGAGAAGATCTCTAATGTACTTCAATTGATTTATAAAAATTCCATGTTTTGCTTGTTTGATCTGAAGTCCTAGAAAGAAATTTAGTTCGCCCATCATGCTTATCTGAAATTCATTTTGCATAGTACTTGCAAACTCATTGCACAACTCTTCATTTGTTGCTCCAAATATGATATCATCTACATATACTTGAACTAGGAGCATGTTATTATTCTTAGACTTTATGAAAAGTGTTGTGTTTATCTTCCCTCGGATAAATCCATTATCTAGTAGAAAACCGTTTATTCTTTCATACCAAGCTCTAGGAGCTTGCTTTAAGCCATACAAGGCTTTTGTTAGTATATAAACATGATTTGAATACTTATGGTTTTCAAAACCTGGGGATGCCTTCCTGAAGAGAGAGAGAAAGAGAGAGAGAGAGAGAGAGAGAGAGAGAGAGAGAGAGAGAGAGAGAGAGAGAGATCTAGAGAGAGAGACGCCTTCCTAGAGCCTCTAGCTTTAGGAAGGTTTATATATTAATATTATAATATTATATCATATTATATTAATATAGTATATTATCTAATTAATTAATTTTTTATTTTTATTTTTTACTTTTCCGGGTCTTCACAATACATATAATGTCATCACCCAACTCACTGAGTATTTTGACCCATAAAAAATCTCACTCTTTTATTAATCAAAGTAATAAACATTATATGCACGTGTCCAATAATCAAATCAGGATTAAGAGCATAAATACTCATAATAACCATGAGGTATTAATTATTTTATATAGTCAATATAAAAATAATTTCCCTAAGACGGTCATGTTCAATACACACAAAATGTACTAGTACAAGGAGTTGGAACTGTACCATTCCCAAAAGTCAAGACAAACCTAGTAAAACCTTGTACTACAATCCTACCAATGGTGTGTCCAATTTCATTTAAGACTGTGAACAATAAACTTATATTCTATAAGAACTGATGATCTAATTTTCTATGTATAAGTTGTACTCTACACACTAGATCACCTACTATATAGAATAAAAGACACACATGCATAATCATTAAATAAATAATGTCAGACAAACATTACTCACAAAGATTTTCATTATGAAATAACTAAAGCTATTAATAAATACTTAAACCGATTACATAAAGCATGTCTTTTAGCATAAATCTCTAACAGGTAAAACTAGTTGTTGGCGTGCAATAGCTTCACTCCATCTTGGAGAATCTAAGTGAAACTCTATTAAAAAAATCCAAGCTATTCTTGCCTCTTCTCCATCTCATTATCCTAAATATGCATCGACTGGCTACCAAGTGAGAACTTATTATATTTTGCAACTTCAATGTTTAACGATTTACATCAAGCTTGCCAAGCTATTGAACAAATCCTTGCATCATCAATACCTATTCTAATTAAAATTACTGTCGTATCAATATTTGTCCATCTAGTACCATGAGAACCATATAAAATTTATAGACACAAGTTTTAAAAATAGCACTATCATGTCATTATTAGCATATAAAAAGTCACTGTTAATCTAAGAATTTTTTCTTATTCACCCTTATGACCTACTGAAATTTAAACTAGAAGTTGCTTCTACTACTAAATGAACGCAACCTTAAATTATACATATTCTCCTTAATTTACATGTCATGATACTCTTAACACTATGTATGGAAAGGTTTTGGATTTGAATTTGTATTCGATTTGAATAAAATGTAATACAAAGTTATATTGAAATTTACCCAAATCCAAATCTAAGGTTTGAAATTCATGCTCGGAAAAAAAAAAAAAATTCCAGCCTAAAAGACAATGTTTGCATTCCAAACTTCACAAAAACTTCACCAAAATTGAATAAAAAAAAATGCATTTCCACTTATAATGGGTGGTGTTGAAAACTATAAATATATATACTTGGACATGTTCTGAAACAATCTCAACCCTTTTCTAGTTTACCTGTCTTTCACAAAATGATAGGCATGGAAACAAAAGGAGCCTGTAATAATGACTCGCCGGTGATATGCCAATTCCAGCTCGTCTCATGGAGGCAAATAGCACATTCAAGCAGGTGCCAGTGCCACATGCTCTTCATACCCATTTGGTCCCACACTAATTGGCACCGCCCAGACTACAAAACAATCAACCTAAAATGTTAGTATTGGACAGTTGTAAAAACAAGCAATCTGCACTGTAATGAAGAAGCCTAGCTATACAGATAGGTAGAGGGAGAATGAGTCAGAAACAAATGTAGCTCTCTATGTATGTATATATTATTCTTGCACCCACTAGGTAGCTAGCTTAGCTGGCTGTTATTAACACAAGTGGGTTTTCAATAAGTGTGAACATTAACTTGCCCTTCATTCCAAAATGGCTAATGGGTCAGGGGTGCACTCATGCCCTCCCCACCCTTATCAGATTTACCCTATGATTTGCCTACTGCAATGTAGTTGGAACCATTTGCGTGCACTTGGGGATTTGCTTCTTTTGTTTTTCCACTTTTTTTGAATAAAAAAAAAAGACAAAAAGGAAAAAATACAAGATCATGTAAGAAGGTTAAAGAAATTGTGTCTTTGTTTTCCTCTTCTTGTTTGATTGAAGGGTTCGAAATGAGAAGGGGGAAATGATTATTAATGGAGCAATGCTATTCTACACGGCTCATGGCCATCACAGGCAAACGTGATAACAAGAGAACGTATGGGTACAGTAAGTGGCCTTCCTTATCCTTCACTTTGAATGACAAGTCTAGAGACATATTCATTTATGAAAAATAATTTTATTTTTTATTTTTTTATTATTTTTTAAAAAAATTTAAGAAAAGACATCTCATTTTCTTGTTTTTTATCATTTGTATACACTCGAAAGTTTAAAAAATAAAAAATATTTTCTAGATCTTTGTATACAAATGCTTAAAAAATAAAAAATAATGTGACAAATGAAAATTCTTTTATAAGAAAAAAAGCTTTACTCTTTCTATTTATTTTCTTTCTATTCTCCTTTATTTTTTTAATATACATCCAAATAAAAAAAATTCAACTCACTTTTTCTTTGTTTAGCAATCAAAGTGTGGATTCTACTAGTGAACCAAGACCCCCCCCCCCCTCTCACTCCTCAACAAACAAAAAAAGGGAAGAAAAAAAAAACCATGATTAGGTACCACCAAATACCTAGTTAGGCATTGTGGAGATCCTCTAATTGTCTCAAAGACCATAATAAAAAATTTTAAAAGTGCATATATATGAATTGCTAAACCTAGAAATATATTGTCTTCATTTTTTAATAGATTAAATCCTTGTTCACTCAATATTTTAATAGGAAAAAGGAGAAAGAAGATTGAAGAAGGTGGAAAACCCATGCCTTCCTTCAGGATTAAGTGGTGGTTAACTAATGTATGGGGTTGCTTATTTGGATAACCTAAATTAAAGTTGGTTTATGTTAGGATAAATTTGGTTACCCACCAAACTTATCATTTGGGATATCTTGCTTTCTTGTATGCCATGCTTTTTTAAGAAATAAAAATTAGGGTAATATTGAACTCATAATTAACTATACTTACATGGATTAGTTCTTAACCACAAGGGTATTTTGGGGATTACAAAAGAAGCATTTTGAGAAGAGGACAAGAGCTTGGTCTATTTGTTGCTGCCCACTTGATTAACATGTGCTGGCAAGGTGCAAGTGCTGCTCTGCCTTGATTTGAATTAGAAATAATAATTGTATATTAACTAATTAATTAATCATCTTTTATGAAAAATGACTATGAAAGCCCCATCTTGACTAGGTTATATTTGAAAGATACGTAGTTGCCAGATAGTATGTGGGTAAAGTCTTTTAAAATTAGCATCAAAGATTTGAAATTCAACCATAACTTTACTCCTCGCTTTGGCTAATATTTTTTTTTTTCCAAATGAAAATTACCTTTTTGGGTTTTTTCTCAAATGAAAATTACTTAGTTAAAAAACTCATTGTTGTCAAACAAAATGAAAGGAAAAATAAAATAATTTTATATGGTTTTGTAGTATTATGCCTACATTTATATTGACTTGCGAAATTTTGACTCTATCATCAATAAAGAACTATTTAAGATTTTTAACCCTCAACTATACGTATATATAGTTCTTATGTTAAAACCCTAAAATACCCACATAAATATGAGTCCAACCCAATATTTAAATTATTATAAACTTCATAGCCTTAAAATATACATTTTTTTACCTTTAAAATGTTTAAATTTGAGGACAAAATAATAATTTCATTTGTTTAATTATTTTACTTTAATATATTTATAACAAAAAGATCTGACCATAATTGATGAATAATTTTAGTGCCTAGCACAAAAATTCTCCTACAACAAATATCCACTCGAATAGAGATTTAATCTCACAAAAAATCAAATTTTAAATGTTTCATCAATTTAACAATTCACTCCAAAATTTATTTGTAATCTCTAAGCTAAATAACTTGAGCTCACAATCTTTCTTCTTTTTTTTCCACATTTCATTTCAATCAAAAGGAGAAATATGTGTATGACCACATGCACATACATGCCTCTCTTCCCACCCATGTGAGATTATGACCCACATGTCTTGCTACTATTAAGATTCATATTAATTATATATTAACTCTAAGTAAGTATGTTTAAATATTTTTTTTTTGAGAAAAACACTAATATGTTTTTGGGAGTAAGGGGGGGGGGGGTTGTACATACATTTTCACATCTATGCATTGCCAATAAGAACTAATGTGAATGACATTATATCACATGACCAATTCATTATTTCATAAACTCAATTATATTATACATAGAGTTTTGACTAACATGTGGAAATATTTTTTGTCATTTATTTCTAGTAAGAGCATGAAAGGTGTGATAGGGAGTGTGTGTTTAGTTTTTCATTTTTATTTCTATTAAAGATTCATCTCATATTAAATTTAAACTCAAAACTTCTAATGACTCTTATTTGATATGACAAAATAAAATGAAAAGAAATTTTATATAATAATAGGGTAAAATTTAAAGAATTATTTTTATTTCATTCTATTTTTATGTATTGAATTTGAATAATAGTAGGAATGTCTTATTCTTAAAATTATAAGTTGTTAAAAGAATGATTTTTTATAAAAAAAAAAAAAAAAAATTATGTGGCCTTGAAGTGTGGATAGTTCAGTGTCTTTAAGGAGATATATTTTTTCCTTGTTCAAATGAGTTTGAAACATGAAAATAATGATACAAATCATCTCTAGTCTTAAGGCTACAAACAAATCAAATTGTTCACAGGCAGCTTGGGAATTTGAATCAACAAGAGGTTGTTCAAGTTCGTTCGTTATATGAATAAGTGATTTTCGAATCCAATTTTATGGTGTCATTTAATAAACAAGTCGAACTTAAATATGAATGAACTCGGCTCTTTTAGGCTCGTGAATAGCTCAATTGGCTTAATTTGGGCTCATTTAATACACTTGGATTATGTTGACTTTTTGAGTCATATCTCGTTTTGATTATGACAAATACAAAGTATCTTACCTGTGCATTGAGTATATGAGCAGGATTATCACTTTGCATGCGCGGATGGTAAGGATAACATAGAAGCCATGAGGAGCTGAAATTCAACATCACCTGACGCATGACATGGTTATACGTAGTGCAAAAGGAATTAAGACAAATCTTTCAAATTGTAATTGCATTCAGTTTATTTGGGTATGTAATATTAATATGGTTTGTAATTATTGCATCTCATGCATGATAGGGATGAATGCTCAGTGGACCATAGATTGACTCAAAGGAACTAATACCCTTAAGATAAAATGTCACAACTTATTCACACAAGGTTGAAAAAGTTCAAGGGCCAAAATGGATTTAACAAAGACTAGGTCTTAGACTGACCTTAGGTCCCCAGGAACTTCAAGAAAAATCCCCTATAAACTCAAAAGTAATACCTATGTAAACAAGGGTGTCTTTCTAATAAAAAATCAGAACATAACTTAACTTTGAAAGAGCTCCGGGCGACCGACCAAAGGGTGTTATAATTGCCTCGGTCGACCGAACTAGTAAAAAATCAATTCTTTGACTTGGCTCAGGCGACCGACCCATATTTGAACTAAATGTCCACGGTCGACCGAACCTTAGAGTTGTCACTTTTCACTAGCCCCGACCAACCGAACTTATAATTCAAAATCATCCCGAGCGACCAAATTGTGAGGCACCGCAAACCGAAGAAAGAACCGAGCGCCCGAACCCACGAAGATTAGGAAATCGCCTTGGCTTCAACCAACAAAACTCACTCATAGGCACCCGAACCAAATACAAGCTTTGTGCCTAGTCGGGCGACTGGTCCTAAGGACCGCGTGACCGAATCTCTCAAGTTGCCAAGAAATAACCACGGTAATTGGGGTTAAACTTAATTAAACTTCTTCTAAAATACCAAATGAGTCCCCAACGATTATATTTTGTGGAGTACCTATACATACCACTTCATTTGCTCTAATTAGCAAGAAGATTAGCAAATAGATTAGCAAAAGCTCTCTCAAATTTTTATACTCCTATTTGCTCATACTCCATAATTTTTCCAAGCCTATTTGTTCATACTCTCTCAAACTCTTATTTTCAAAAATCATTGTGAAATAGAGAGTAACATTTTCTTGTTTTCCTCTCTTGCAAATTAATTGCAAGATAGAAAGGAGATTGATTTGGTTTTATTGTGTGCTTCAAATCTTTGTTTGAAAAATCACCACTCTTATATATTTAATATTTTAAAATCCTTTTAAGAGTATTCTTTTAAAGTTTTTCCCATTGATTTTAAGTGATACATCTATTTCTCTTGAGAAAAACTCTCCATAGCTTGGGTGTCTTAGCATTTTCATTGCAAGACTCAAAGGCTTCATTTGTGATTATTGAAAAACCTTTTTGAAGCTAATCTCTATTGCTACCTATACTTCATTGTAGAAATTTATCTATGGTAGACATAATATTGTGCATTGATAAATATTTGGAGTGCATTATATTTTGAATCAAGAAACTTATTCAATTAGCATCTCTCATATTATCATATAACTTATTTGATTAAGAGGTATATTTGACATATTCGCTTGAGCATTAATTCCTTATCATACTTGAGTGCATTGATCATATTGTGCTTAATTGTTGTACATTCTACTTGTAGTAGAAGCATTTCCTTGTACACGAATTTGATTATCTGTTGTATTCCCGACGGGTGGTCGGAAGAGGGAGACTAGCCATGTGAATAGTCTTGAATTGCTCAAACTCGATTAGAATAGCACCAAACTAGTTCAGACCTGGTTAAAAGAACTAGGTGCACCATCTTATTAAGGTGTTATAAAGGTTGGGATCAGCCCTGTTAATCTGACCTGGGGTATTCCCTTACCCAATAAGGAGAGGGAGATTGTAAACGGTGTCGCTCCACTCGCAAGTGAGCAAATTTGGTGAATCATCTTACTTGTGAGCTTGAGGCGGGGATGTAGGCATTGTTGGCCAAACTAAGATAGCATTTCTTGTGCCTGATTTTAATTTTTGCAATTTAAGTTCCTGCACTTGAATGTTTATGTTTTACTATTGTGTATGATTGCAAATTACTAAGTCTGCTATTTATGCTTTGAATATTTGCTCAGTTAGTTGTTAGGGGAATCGAGACTATTTTAGAAAGACCCTAGGTTGTGTACTACTGACTGCGATTTGAACCAAACCTAGGAAGGATAATTTTTAAATACCCAATTCACCCACCCTCTCGGGAATACACCAATCCCAACATATTAGACTCATATATGAGCTATTTTTGTAAGTTTGAATTAGCCTTAATAGGATGTAATGGATTTAAAAGTAAAGATTGTTCCCGCATGAGTTTAATTAGCTCAAATTTCATATCCTAGATTTGTGGTAGGGCCAATGTTGAAGGCTAATAGGTTAGTTTGGTGGCAAAAAAAAAAAACACTCCAAGACAATACTAATACAAAAGCCTCCTTTTACCATTTTACCTAGTGAAACCCTAAGAGCTTCTCACATCTCAAAGTAAGGGGTTCTAAAAGAATCAAACTATTTGTGAACATTTGGGTAACTCGATTCGATGAGGGATTGTGAGTTTGTTCATTTGCATAATAAAAAATTTTGAACAAGCATATTAAATTAGGTTTGATCTGAACTTGACTCGGACTTGAGAGTAGATAAAAATTTGACAAACAAGCTTCAAACATAGCAAAGTTAAGATCAATTTGACTTGTTTGCAATCCAAACCTTTAGGATACAATAAAATCACCAAAAATTTTCTATCAGCAAGCTTAAAGATAAATTCTGATAAATTCTACCATTAAAAAGAGTAACAATTATACCTTGTCAAATTGAAACCATAGTTGAGAGAGTCATATCTCTTCAAAAGGATTTACAATTGTTAAATTTGAATTTTAAAATGAGAGTTGATTTTGCCCTCGACAATTATTTTCAAATGCCCAATAGTTGTATCTGATCTCTAGTTATTGTCTCAAGGACAAGTTGACCACATGTAGATCATATAGAAGAGCAAATTGCTCTAGGCAAGTTGACCGTGCATAGATCATGTAGAAGAGCATACTTGCCCTTGACAAGTTTGTCATGTGCAGGTCACATTGAAGAGCAGAGAAAGTCAAATGGAAAGTAGACCTTTTATAAACAAGTCAGCCACATACAAGTTACATGGAAGAGCAGATCTACTTTGGACAAATCAACCACGTGCAAGTCACGTGGAAGAGCAACCTACTCTAGACACATCGGCCACACACAGGGCAATCAGGACCTCCCAAGAGCCTACTCTCATCTCACAGAGCAATCCCACAAGCTATCACGAGAGTTCATCAACTATTCATCCCATCAATTCTTGAAGCAATGACCCATTTTTCAGCATCAACAATTGTTGAATTAAAAAAAAAAACTATTTCCAAATATAAAACCTTAATTAATTTGCACTTTCTCCCTCCAATTTCAATTAAAACTAATCAAATTGAAAACGCCTTATAAACCTATCTCAATTCTTTCAAAACTTCCAAAGGGTAATTAACAATAAATTATAAAATCTTCTTCCCTCTCCCTTATATTACAACCTAAACAACTCCAACATGATTCCCAATTACACGAATCTAATAAATAATTCCTTAATACTAGCTAGAAAATAGCAACATACATACAGCTGGTCTCATGGTGGAGTGGTATAGACTAAATGGCACATTTGTTGGTGCAGCACATGTTAATGTTAGTGAGGGAATTTCCATTTATTAAACGCCTAGATCTGTTTTTATGCTTCTTGTTGGTTTATGCATGCATGAATATTACAAATATATTATGTTTATTAATCCCTATTCCATTTTTTAGCCTTCACTATATTATATATATATATATATATATATATATATATATATATATAAAATTAAAAAATTGAAGAGGGCCATTGGGTCAACATGATCAAGCCTCCTAAATTACAATTCTTCCTTTTCTCTTTTTGGGTTTAGCAATGGTCTTGTCCTCTTATGGCGTGTTTGGCTCCCTAAATTAAGTAACTGGATCGGTCCATATATGAATTGGTATTTTCATAAAATGTGTTACTTTGATCCGCCATAATCTCGTGTCTTACATGTTCAAAGTTTCGATAAGTAATATCACAGTTTTAATAATATCAACCTATTTAAATGAGATTTTTAACTATTACAAGTCGAAATCTTAAATATGAAAAATATGAATGAAAAGTATGCATCTATGCATAACAAAAAGGTGAAGGGTTCGATTCTTTCCTTCACATATCACACACACCTACCTCGCTAATATCTATTTTTGTGTGCTTTTGGAGATTAAAGTCAACATTCAAATATAATTGGAGTGTTTAATTGGTGACTCTTAATAATTTGAAAATACTAAATTGTGCTTTTTTAATCTAATTTTTGTAATCTACCATTAGAAAAAGTTAATTAAATTCAAAAACTTATTTTGTTGACAAACACTCTACATTATAACTTCTCTATTTGTTATAATAACAAAAGCAACTGTGAATTTCAACTAAGGGTTGACGAGAAAATAAAAAGATAAAAAACAAGAAACAAATTATAAGATCAAACAAAATCTAACTAAAAATCAATTGCCCATTTTATGATTTGAAATTTTCAATTTTTTTGTTAACTATTTAGTTTTGATTTAGCACGTTCAATAATCACAGTTAACAAAATTAAACCAATATATTGTCATCATACACACACATGGAGTCATCAAGGTTTTTTTTTTTAAAAAAAATTAAGCATTCTATTATTTTTTTTACCTTTCATTTATGGCGGAATTAGTTCTCATTCAAGATTGATAAATTGTGATTTTTCAATATATATATATATATTTGCATGAAGTGTACCATCTTCTAATTTATTTAGCTCAATAACTATTGTATATTATTGAAATGAAAATTTTATACGACAGCTATAAGACCAACTATACTATATAGATCGGAATGTTGGACGACGAAGAAACATAATATCCAAAAAGTAAAAGTTGCTGAAATGAGGATGTTTAGATGGATGAGTGGTATAACATTGAAAGATAAATTAAGGAATGAACATATTCGTGGTAAGTTAGGTGTAACTCCTATAGAATATAAGATAAGGGAGGGACGAATCGGATGGAATAGACACTTGCAACATAGGCCTTATAGTGCACCTGTAAAGAAGAGTGACTTAGTTACTGTGAGGGGTAGTAGAAGGGATAAGGATAGACCTAAAATAATTTGGGAGGAGATAGTGAGTAAAGATTTAATATCCTTGAATCTATCAAAATAAATGGTCCATGATCGCATAAATTGACGAAAAATGATTCATATAGCCGATCGCACTCAGTGGGAATACGGATTGGTTTTGTTGTTTTGTTGTTTGTAATAGCTATTGTATATTGACCCAAAAATCAATTAATTAAACTTTCATTAACTACTTAAAAGTAACACCATGGAGAATTCAATCATGGCCTGCCTAATGATCAAACGAAATTTCAGCTCTTAAAGGTTTGTGTTAGACAATTAATATTTAAGCAAGTTTACCCCAGCATCAAGTCCTAATCAAATTTGGATCCATAAACCCAAGGGCTACTCATATTTCATAATAGGGTTATTTAGAAGAGCCTTACTTTTTTTGTACAAGCAATTCAAATGCAAATCATAAGTGGAGTGGTACAAATTTGTATCAGGCTTAATTTTTTGCTCTTTTGCTTTAGCTACTAGTAATGAGTATTCACTTGCCCAAGGTCATTCCACTACATATCTTTCTAGAGCATACTCGAGCTCAATTCAACTCAACTCAATATTCAAAAACTTGAATAATAAAATAATACATAACTATTTTTAATGTACATTTTAAAATAATAAAACTGCGATTAAAATTTATTACATTTGCAAAACGAACTCTTTGCACAAGTGGTCAAAAGCCACTCAGTCATACAAAGTTTTTGAAATCAAATTTTCTTCAAGGTCAATATATTATAAAAAAAAGTAAATGCGTGTATAAATACAAATTATATTAATTATATAATATAAAATGATAAATTTACAAAAACTCAATTAAGCTTGATAACTCAAGCCAATACACAAGCAATAGAATGAGTCAAGCAAATACTCAATGTTTGGTTTAAGTTAGAATGGGGCAGACTGGGGCAGAATGAAATGATAATTATATAGCAAATTTGTAAAATTATAAATATCTTTTTTTATTACATTTCATTTCATTCTTGAGTACCAAACAAATTATTATAGACGCGCTCTAATCTGCAAATATAATAAAAACTGCTGTAAAAAACTTAGTGACAAACAACAATGATAATACATTAAAAACCAGTGCAAAACCAGCTAAGTGCTCAAAACCGAAGCATGCCAAGTACGAGATCCACTGAAACAGATGTAACATTTTAAATGATAGTTGTTGATCAAGTTCAATAATTAGGATAATAACTCTGTAACTCCATGAAACAGAAGCCCAGCCACAAGAGAATTTACTCATAGATCCATGGATGAAGGCTGCTCTGCCAAGAAACAATGCCCTCAGAAAACCACAAGGCGATTTCCTTCCTAGCACTCTCCACTGAATCACTGCCATGAATCACATTCCTGCAAATTTCCAGGCAAAAAGTTCATAAGATTTTGCAAACCCAACAACCAACTCAGCTATGCAAAGAGTGATGCATTGACGGACAATCAATAACACGAGCCTGGTTTTAAAATCTCAGATATCTTAGCAGACCCAATCGCTCCACCAGAATCCGTCAGTCAGTTTGGTTGGCCAGAGCTAACAACTAGGATGATTTTTCTACTTCCCTATTATTTTAAAAATATTACTGGAACTTAATTACTACTACTTGTAAGTCAAAAAAAATATAAGAAAATAATGAGAGGGTCTGATTCAAATCATGTCCCCCTCCATGATACAGGTGCACTGTGCGAAGTTCGGTGCATCTGTGTAACATTGGATGTCAAATGAAAAAATTGCTCCATCACTACAATTTATCTAGAACTTCAATATATAGTCTGGTTGCATACAGAAGGACATCATAGTTAGTGTCATTGTCAGTGCCTCTGTGTGTGTGTGTGTCTGTGTGTGTGTCTGTGTGTTTACCAAGATAAGCAACTAAAACACTAGTGTTGTGCTAAGACCTTACCCACTCCATAAAACATGTATGTTTAGATGTCAAATGAAAATATTGCTCCATTTCAATATAACTTATCTAGAACTTAAATAAATAGTTTGATTCATTTCAGAGTGTCATCATAACTGCCAGAGTAATAAGACCCCACCTAAAGAAAATGTTGGGTCAAAATGATCATTAAAAGAAAAGCATGAAACAGCCATTGCTAATAGACTTGTCAATTTTTGCATCTATAATTATTTAAAACAAAAAAAAAAAACAAATTGCACCAAAAAAAATTATAAAGAATGACTGATTAAACATTCTACGTCTATAAAACATAAAATGCAGGAAAATTTTGGCAATAAATCTAAAAATTAAACTGAAAATGAGAAAGATTTACAACTGAATTGGCATATCCACAACTATAATTGGTAGTTCAGAGATATAAGACAGCAAGTATAATTAAAGCTTTTGGCTGTCAAAACTTTGGCAATTTGGTTTGGATAAATCTAGATTTGACAGTGGGAAAAAAAACTACACAGCACCTCAATAATTCAAACAGATGAACACAAAATAAACTATTAAAAATCAATTCTAATTGGTGACTAAGTTTGCTAGAAGCTTGACTTAGTCTAGATCCAGAACAATAGCTTCCTTTTTACGTCTTTCAAGCAAATAACCACCAACACAATCAAAATGAAGAATACATGGATAAAGAAACTTTGATTATCAGTAGCATGTAATAACAGGGAAAATACCTTCCAATCTCAACTGCTAAGTCTCCCCGGATAGTGCCAGGAGCAGAGTCTGATGGGTTAGTAGCACCAATGATCTTCCGGCCTGTGACCACAATATTCTTACCTTCCCAAACCATAGCAACCACTGGGCCAGAGATGATGTAATCAACAAGGCCATTAAAGAAGGGCTTTGCAGACAAATCAGCATAGTGCTGCTCGGCAAAGGGACGTTCAACGTTCACAAGCTTCAGACCTATATGCATTCAGTTTTGGGTTAAGATGCAAGTGAACCAAATAAAATTCTCCTTTATTAACAAACAACACATAATAAAGCAGAAAGCGAAAAAAGAATTACCTTTCAAAGAGAATCCCTTTTTCTCAAACCTGCTAATAATCTCACCAACCTGAATCATGATACCATGCCATCACATAAAAATCATCTAACAAGGATAATACAAGTTTTTCCTTAAAAACGCATCAAAAACCAAAATCCTGCCCCCTTATATTGCTTTTCCCCGTGGAACACTATTCACCATAAAATATCTTCAAAAGCAACAAACAACCCATAGTCGATTTTTAATCTTTCAAATTTCGAAAGGGCAAAAAATAAAGCACAAACAAAAGCAAATAGAACGTGGGATTTGAAACTTTTATGTCCTCCCCCGTTGTTAGCAAACGAATATAAAGATGAATTAACTTGGAAGCTAATACCACAATAAAAGATCCATGCTTGCCAGTTAAAAAGCTACCAATATGTGTGTATGTGTGTGTGTGTGTCTATATATATAGATCCTTCATGCCGAGCTTAAGATTTCTATATAGTTCAAAAAAATTCAATAAATTTTTATACTTTGTTTCATCCAGGCCAATCAATTATAAAAACCCATGCCTTACCGATAAAAATAAGAAATCACGGGAAACATAATAACAAACTATAATTTCAAATGCGAATCACAAAAACGCAGAGAGAAGCATGCATACCAATCCCCTTTGCACACCATCAGGTTTGATCATGATAAAGGTCTGCTCCATCTTCGCCCTGTGCTTCTCTTTCGCGAACTGAGAATCAGCTTCTGTAGCTTGAAGTGCTAAAAGAGAGCAGAGGGTGTTCTGAAGAAGGGGGGGAGAGCAAAAGAGCCTTTTATACGAGACAATGGAAATACGAAACCCTAAAGGCCCATTCGGTAATTAATATATATATATATAAGAGCCTTTTATACGAGACAATGGAAATACGAAACCCTAAAGGCCCATTCGGCAATTAATATATATATATATATATATATATAAATTTTTGGAAGTTGATTTAAAATTTTAAATCCTCTTTAATTTTTTTCCCCTTTTTAGTTTAATAATTAATAAAAATTTATGAGCCTTCTTTTATTAAATTATAATTAACAAGCTGCAAATCTCTAAATTTAAATATTTAAAAAAGATATGAGAGAGTTGAGGTCATAGATGTTTGGAGATTATATTTTTAAAAAAATATATAGACTTATTTATGATCTATTAGTTGATAATTTAATTTTGATTTTAAACTTGAAGAAAAGAAAAGTTTGAAGAAGAATGAGAGGAAAAATAAAAATTTCTCTCTTTCCTACAAAATATGGTATTTGTTCATTGAAAAATCTTGTCAAATTAAAATATTAATGAAACCACGTAAGCTCTTTTTTTTTTTTAATTATTTAAAAATTAAAGGTATATTTTATTTTGTTTATATTTTTAGTCTTCTGTGTTTTTGTTACTGTATAATGAAGAAATAAATCATGAAATGCATTTGTTTACGTTATCGATTTTCTTGATTTATTAATGGTTTTCAACTATTTGCAAAAAATATTTAAAACCAAATTTTATAATTTTTAATTATTTTGACAACCTGTTGGGATAATATTTTAGTATCTAGAATTAACTGTTTTGGATCAAATCATTCATTTTATATATAATTTTTAATTAAAAATAAAATAAAGAATTATATGTACTTATAATATAATTAAAATAAAACTTTCCATCAAAAATTAGAAAAAATTAAAAACAACAAAAGCGACTCACAAAATTTTTTTACTATATTTCCATTGCCATGTAGAATTAAGAATAAGATTGTTCTTCTAAACAGAATTTTCAAAGAAAACAAATAAGTAAAATAATTATAATAATTCTTTTTTTTATTACAATATTTTTTATTTACTTTGTATTTTTATTATTTTAATGATATTTTATAATTATTATTTGATTTATGAACAAAAATGAATATTTGTTTAATCAGAATTTTAAATTATTTTAGTCCTAAAAATATCAACCAAACAAATTACTAGTTTTGATTTTTCAGTTTCTATTTGTACTTTCTAGTTTCTGTTTGTGATTTAACAATTTTCTTTCACAAGATTTATAATTTTGGAAGTCAATTCAGTGGGGCTTATAAAGAGTCAAGAGATTTGAATTCAAATCAAGCTCAAACAATAAAATATATATATATATAGTCAAGAGATTTGAATTCAAATCAAGCTTAAACAATAAAATATATATATATAAGCTGAAACTCAGTTTGAATTCATCATGTAATTTGAATCAAACGCTTGAAATTAAACCATATGTCCCAACTTCAACCATTCACTAGGAACTTGCCAAAACATGTTCAAATTGGTACATTATCGGTGCTGCAAAGTTTTCAATACTGTTCTTTGAATGCACCTCTATTTCAGTCATATACTGTATATCACCCAACAACTTAAAATCTGCACATTGATAAATTAGCTAAACATACAGTGTTTTTGAGTCTTTACAGGTGGGAATATAATTAAAAAAAACGGAGAACAGAGCAATAGATTACAGACACGGCTTAGAAGTGCTAAAAATTTTATGTAGTATGCATAGTTATTCAAGCAAAGCCCAACCCAGTAACCACAAAGAGAGGGTTCAAAAAGAAAAACGAAAAAGGAAAATTAATTACAGATTAGTTTTGAAGAAATACATACATCAGGCAAATATAACAGGTAGTTTATAAGAGCTTAGGTACATGGGGTCATGTGAACCAAAGGCACAAACCCATTAACAACCAGAGTCTCTGCACACAAGAACATCTGACTGCACCCATTTTTTGCCAGTGGAGAGAGCAAAAAACTTAGCCATAGCATCGGATTGGGTCACTGCAGCCTTTATCAGCAGACTGCTTAAAACCAAATCGACCTCCATTTGCAAGGTACTGCTGGTGGTACTCTTCAGCTCGGTAGAACTTTTTTGCAGGCAGAATCTCCGTGACAATCTTCCTGTTCAAGAGATTCTGTTGCTGCTCCAGGGACTCCCTGGCCGCCTTCTCTTGCTCTGGAATGTAGAAGTATATTCCAGATCTGTATTGTGTCCCAACATCATTCCCCTGCTCACCAAGGGTTACCATTAATTAGGATGTTTAGGAAGTGCAGCAAAATCCAAAACGTATTTAGGAAGTGGTGTATAATATTCAATTTGGAGAGAAGCATATTAGCTTAATGGAAATTGGGCTACCATCTTAAATATTAGATCATCAGTATGGTGATCAAAGATATAGCTGGAATCTTGAACATAATACCATTTGCATGAAAAAACGATAACCTTTGAGAGCTTGACTTTAAAAAAAAAATTAGGAAACAGAAGAAGCTTCACCTTCCACCAAAAGGCCTAAAAGGAAGCTTTACTCTTCAATATTCAACCACCCTATACGGCTAAATCCTTCACTTGAATGCATATAACATCATCATTACTCCTAAACCCCACACTTAAAAACAGTGTCAACTCTCAGGAAAGCTTCCTGCTGTAGAATTTTTTAGGCCAATATGAAAAATGCAACTGTCAAGCATACTGCATACCTACATCCCAAAACTATATGCAAAATATTTGGGAAATTTTCTAATTAAAAATATTAGATTCCTCAATCCTGAGCTCAGAAGAAAGATGGTCAAGAGTGTATTTATCAGACCTCAACCTTTGTGATGGCGGTTTTGAACAAGGTTAGACAAAATAATCAAAAGATCCTTCTATAGGGTTTATAAATTGAGGATTCCCAAATTTAGGGCATCATCACCAATCAAGAAAATTCTACTGAGATTGAGAAAACACAATCCATTTTTATTTACAAGTATAGAGAGAAGTTTTCACTAAACAGCACCAAGCGGGGCAACCCAAGTAAAAAAGAGCATATGACAACTAAGAAAGCTTTTTGATGATATGATTATGATTGGACAAGCTAATCTTCTCGCCCTTGACCATGCTTCGAAATGTGATTATTTCACCATGAGGGCTGGGTTGTTGAAGATAAAAGGATGACCATAGCTTGAGTCAAGAATGGATTTGAATCCAGAAATTTCATAAAAGATAGCCAGCATTGAATTCTGGGCTCAAAGTGTAGAAAAAGCCCATATCTGGAAGCTCTACTTTATGTTAATAACACTTGTTAACCAAGCCAAAACAGGCTTTATGTTAATAGGACTTGTTAACCATATCCGGAACAGCCCATATCGGGAAGCTCAAAGAGATTGTTGAAACAGCCCGCATCTGGAAGCTCTACTTTATGTTGAGGGGACCTGTTAACCAAGTCAAAACAGGCTTCTAGGGCACAATACCACCTGATGCAAGACAAGAAGCAGGAAATGGATGGACCCTGATTGGAGGCTAATTAAGTAGAATGGGTTGAGGAATTATTGGATTTCAGCCCAATCAATTCAAGGTAATTATCACGTTTATGTTTATTTAGGGCTTTATTTGCAATATTTGTGTAGTTCAGGAGTTTGTTGGTAATTTCATGCATTTTTAGTTGTTCATGTGTAATTTTGAAATTTAAGCTCTCTTACATTGTGCTCCCCCCCCCCCCCCCTTTTTTTTTTTTACAAATAGGGTTCGAAAGCCATGTAAGAGTAGGTTTTTGATGAATTTGAACTGAGAAATAACATTGTCTATCCCTTCTTCCCCCTCTTCTTCTTCCTTCTTCTTCCCTCCCTTCGAAAGCCATGTAAGAGTAGGTTTTTGATGAATTTGAACTGAGAACTAACATGTCTCCCCCCCCCCCCCTCCCCCAACAAAGTGTATCCCTTCTTCCCCCTCTCTTCTTCTTCCTTCTTCTTCCCTCCCTTCTCTCCTCAATTTCTCCCTTGGCAGCAGATCCTTGATGCCATCCAGCATCACCACCTCTGGTAGAAAGATCAGAAAATGAAGTCAAACAACATGCAAGACTAAGCCAGCAGTGGAACAAGCAAATCTTCTAGTAGCATAGCCAACTTCTATTAAGAAGCACTGCAAGAACATAACTCAAATATGAGTCAAGTAACAAAGTAGCTACATGCCTTTATAGTCGTCTCACAAAGCCGTAAATATCATTCAAGTAGATGGTGATGAAATTAAACTTGATTTCAGATCCTATAATGCTGACAGTTCAAATGGTTATGAAGTGATTGCCCTTAATAGGATGTAAAGTGAATGTCTGAGAACATGGATGTACAGGTTATTTAGCAGATAATGCTGTTACTGAAATTGAACAATAAATACAAGCTGTAACAACTGAAGAGACAAGTCGTTTATTTCCCAGGGAAGCTAAAAATATGGAAACAATTGTCAAAAGATGCAGCATTGGATGCAACATAGCGATGGAGACATCAATTCCTAAGAATTACAAGGTGTATCAAGATAAGACCACAACTTTACCAAGTGTTTCAACCATCAAATTTTTATTACAACTAAGTTCAATAATATACCCAAAGAAAGCTTAGCAATCTCACTCTTCTTCCTCAAGCAAGGAACAAGAAGTGGTTTTAGCACCAAACATCTAATTCCCTGAAGTTGAAAGCACAAACTAAAATGCATGGTGTGTTGCTAGAGCTCAAGCACGAGTTTTTCCAAATCGGGGAAGAATGATGAAGGTACTAAATGGACGTACAAAAAATCAGGTCTAAAGGCTTCACTTTGTTTTGAGTTGGTGGTTTGCTGTCTGCAACAGCTCTTAAGGATCAGTTCATTTTCATAATTTAGTTAGGTAATTGTTAAGATCCCTCAATAAGTTGTCAAAGCATTCACTTGAAATTTAAGGCAGAACCGCACAGTTTGGTTTTCGAAGTTTCCTATTATCTAAGCAGGTTGAATTCTAGAAGAACAAATAAAAGTCAATATAAAGGGATGTATTTTTTTTTTTTTTCCAGAGAGATGAATGAAAAAGAGTTTCCATCATTGATGCTTTCTCTTAGCCAAGTGGATGTCATAGTTGTTGAGTGAATTCTCACAAACCTAGGTGGATCTGCTAGCTTTTATTCTTCTTTGACTTCTCTTGTTATTCATTCCTTTATTCCATATTTGATTCAAGCTTAATCCCTCAGCTTCTCCAATAATAAGACCCTAGTTTACTCCAAGCCCATATCCAAAACCTTAGAACCTCAAACCTTTTTTTTTTCTTTTAAGTACTTAGAACCTCAAACCCCACAAATTTTATTTAGATAAAAAAATATATTATTAAGAAGGAGCAATTACAAAGAGGGAAGGGTAAGAAGTCCTACAGAACAAAAAACCAAAAAAAAAAAAAAGAGAAGGCCAGAGACTACTAAATGCAAAACCCTATAATCTCGTTAGACGTCAATCAGCCATTTCCCAAAAACAAGCCAAATGTCAATCCTAGAGTGTGGCCAAAAAAAGAACCCTACTCCACACAAGAGCAGAAGACATCACCCTTCCAATGGAAATTCTACATGATCATTCCACCAAATACACAAGAACAAGGCAAATGTACCACATTTCCAAAGTATCTTCCTCTCCTTCCAACCTTCAAAGTCCTCAAATTTCTGGAGAAAAAAAGCTCTCCAATGAAAATAGGCCCGCCTGTGTTCCCCAAACACACCAAAAAGTCTACTTCAAATGCCCCAGGAAAAAGGATAATGCAAAAAGTAAATTTTCATTTATTTCGCTGCTTTGGAGTATTCATTCATTTCACCTCTCTGGAAACACAAAAACATAAACATCTACAGACAAAGTTCTAAATAAATCACCGATCTTCTAAGAACTGCAGACAAAATAAAGACGCTGATTCTTAGCTTTAGAAATCAAATATTGTGAAAAGAAAATGGTAGCCAGTAGAACCACGGGTAAAATTCAAAACTCAAACCCTACCACATCCATAAGAAAAGAAAAAAAAAATTAAATAAGGCAGCAGCATCTGCCCAACATTAGCTGTTTCTCTCATTCACATTTCTACGGAAATAAAAATTCCAACAAGCAAGATACTGTTCAAAAATCAAGAAAGTAGATATAGGAGCATTATGGCTACTCAAAAGACAATAAAGATGAGAATAAGAAACACAAAAAAGTGGTCACAATGCAATGTCCGACTCTCTCCCTATTACCAATACAAATCTAACACAAGGGCATAAAAGAATGTAAATTGGAGACAAGAATTCCAAGGGCTTTGGACTTGAATAAGTGGCATTAACACAACCATTAGCATCCCAAAAATTCATCCCATATTGCTGTTGATGACCTTGTGCAGGGACTTGAGCTTAAAAGAAAACAGCATAACCAGTTGCCAGCCAAAGCAACATTTTTGAGACACTAATCAAGCCATCCCCACACGTTGGCTTACAAACTCCCTCACAACTAACCAATTGATCTCTCTTACTCTCACCATCCCTGATGACAAGAAATTGCTCATCAGTTACTCTGAAATCCAAGCAATTCAAACAATCGATCGATTGTGAGAGGTCTTTTACCCAATAATTATATGAGGCTCAAGTTCCAAATTTAACTTCTTCACAGCTTCTTCAGAAACTACAATTTTGCAACTACCAGAATCAACAAACATAGTTCAAAGCTGCTTTTGGCATATATCACCTGAGTCTGGAAGATGTTGCTTCGCCTCCAATCTTCTTTTTCTTCAACCTTGTGGGAAGAGGGCATATGTTGAAGCACTAAACAGATTTTCACATAGCCGTCATCATCTAAGTCACTTGGGATTTCTATTTCAGCTTCAACTACTTGAATGTCATCATCACCATCATCTTCTTTTTTCGCAACAGCCATGACTTGGTTAGGACATTGTGCAGCTCGATGCCCAAAACCTTGACATTTAAAGCATTGAAGTGATGGTTGGCTCTTCAAAGTTGTTCCAGAATGCTCGAGAGTTTTCCAAGGGGTATTAGTATGAACTCCTTTACCCCAATTGCTCAACTATCTTCTCTTGTACAACTCCACTAGTATTCTTCTCATATTGAAGGGCTAATGTAGCCCTAGGAGGATTACATTGCATATTTCCCTCAATCTGAGTGGCAACTTGTACTGCATCCCCAACTGCAATAAGACAACATGTAGCAAATTTGGAGGCCATAGCTACCTTCAACCCTTTTCTATATAAAGCTACCATCACATACTCTTTCCATTCTATGTTGGCACAAGTAGCCAAATGATAGAATCTACTACTGTACTCTGTAACTGTCTTTTCTACTTTCCTTAAATCAAAGAGTTGGAGATGAATCTGTTGCTGATAATTGGGAGGCATAAATTGCTCCTGCATGGCTCACTTCATCTCATCCCACATTGTAACCTCACCAAATCTCCTTCTTCTAAGGACCTCTGTTGTTTAATCCACCAAATTTGAGCAGTTCACTTCAATTTTGTTTGATTCGGCCAAGTAAAACTTTCTAGCCTCATTCATGTCATACCATGGCAAATAGTACTCCAAATAATATACACAATCATCAAATTCAGCAGGATTACCATCACCATTACAATCTGAGACTCTAGTTTAATTCCCTCACAACTCCAAAGTATGAGGGACAACAGCTATTCCACCATCTTGATTGTAGGAAATTCCTTGGGCATTTTACCCAATGTTTTAAAAGGCAAAGGCATAAGGCGAGGCATCAGCCTAAAGGTGTTGGGGCGGAAGCCTTTTGAGAATTTGTTTTTAAGATAAAAATATGTCAAATAAATTATATATATTTAAATAAAACAAAAAAATTAAGAAAATCACAAATATAATATAAAAAAGAAAAAACTAAATGTATTTTGCAAAATACTGGTTGGCCATTCAAAAATTACTAACTTGAATACACGACATAAATCATGACAATAGATAACTATACCATTACAAAGTTCAAACCATTTTCAAGATGTAAGATACAACTCAATTATTTTGGAAAGGTTCAGGTTCAAGAGTTTTAGAAATAAACTCATATCATGACATTCCTTTTATACAAACATGTTAAAATTTTCAAATCAATTCTAACTTGATAATCACACCCAAAATCCATAAGCATCAACTAAAAAGGAGCAAAAGGCGTGCTTTTTGCAAAAATGCGTAAACCTTGGCAAGTAATGAGTTAGCCTTTTTGGAATTTGGTATTTTAGATTAAGCCTCAAGGCGTTTTTGGTATGCCTGCGAACCTCGATTGAGCCTTTTCTTCACTGATTTTACATATGGCTGCAACTTTGGCTGTTAGCCTATTCAAAGATTGGTAATAGTCTCCAAGGCATTTTCCATGTTTTGTAAGTATAACAATTCCACCTTTGCAGATAATTCAAAAATGGTCACCATGATGCGATTAAATATCACCAAGGATTCTTGATTGATTTGCAAACAAGCCTCAATTATTCATGCAAACCACAAAGTTCATTCTCAATTATTTACGAACAATCTTCAGTCACTTTTAATCTTGAGTATCACGTAGAAATGAAATAAAATCACTTAGAAAACTCACAAATGCAGCAATAGAACATGATTTTAGTGCTGGAAGTGAGAATTTCTCACTTCTCATTGCAGCGAATTATCACACTTGCTCATAAAAAATCGAGTATGGAACCAAAATATCATGCCGCAAATCAAAATCTTAGGGAAAACACCAAATTCTCGTGGCTGGAACCAATTCCTCATGATTCTGGCAGCAAGAGAACACTCTGAAAGTTTCTCACTTGCAAGTTACCAGCAAGGGTGCTCCAGTGATGCTTTTCTGGAAGGTCTTAGATCAAATGATGGTGAGTCGAATGGTAGTGGTGGTGTGTCGAAACAACTCCTATGAGAATGGATTTTGAATTCGCGGCTGGAAAATCTCAGGTGGCACATGGGGCTTCACAGCTGTTTGGATGGCAACAAAATTTTGAGGGGAAGGGTTTGGGGGTTTCTGTTTCCAATCATATGGGTGGTGTTACAGGATGGTCACTGGAACTGAAGACTTGGGGTGACTCGGAAATTTGAAATTGTTCATAACTATTTCTCCTCCTTTTTTATAAACTAAAATTTCAAGGCTGAAAAAGAATCAAAGAGAGAATGAAAGAAGAGAAGGAGACAAAAAGAAGAAAGAATAACACAGAAGAAGAAAAAAGAATCAGGGAGAGAATGAAGGAAGAGAAACAGAGAGAGAAGGAGACAAGAAGAAGAAAGAATAATGCAGAAGTAGACAAAGAAGAAAGATGTAGCAGAGAGGGAGAGAGAAGTTATAGAACTATGGGGATAAGGAAGAAGAGAGGAAGAGGGGGAAAAAGAGGAGTTAAAAAGGATAGATGGGGGAATTGAAATGGAAGAATGAGATCATGGTTGCGCTCTGATACCAAATGATGTGGGGGCAGAATCGAGGATCTACATCCATGAGAGAGACTAGAAGAAATTGAAGAGAGGAAGCAAGGGCAAAAGAGGAGGGAGGAGATATAACGGGGAAACTCACATTCACTTCAATTCAAATTATTGAATCAACTGCCTACAGGCTACAACATGGCTTTCGCACATTATTTATAAGAAAGCCTCTTCACATGAAATTACCTATAAACCCCTAGCCTTCAGCACCCCATTGTGCACCTCCACACCGCAACCCATCACTAGTTGTCACCACCATCACCATCACCATCACCCCCATCCTTTCCCACCGATGCTACTGATGTCTGCCTCCAATGCTGCCCGCCACCTCTACAGGACTCTTTCTCTCTCTCTCTCTCTCTCTCTCTCTCTAGATTTACCCAAACCACCAACAAACCCCTTGATTGCAGTCTACTATGTAGAGGGTCACACACACATTTTCACTAAATTATCTCTTTCTAACTCATTTTCTCTAAATTTCTATGAAAAAGGAAAGAAAGAGAACCACCAAAAAAGAAAAAGAAAAGAAAAATAAATAAAAATAAAAAAAGATGAAGGCGATTCCATGCTTATACTAGGTGAAGAATACAAACCATGAAAGAAGAAAAAGAACATAAATAAACAAGATGAAGGTGATTCCATGCTTATACTAGGTGAAGAAGAGGATTAATGGCCAATCAAGGCTCTACCATAGCAAAAGGAAAATGGTTTCATGCTTGCCTTTGATGATTCGTGTAAATCGATCACGAACATGCAATTGAGGTACTAATCAACATGCAAATTAAAACTTGAAACTACCCCGAACCTAAAATGTGGTTGCTAAAGCGCAAGAAAGGAAAAGGACACCTATTTAATCACCTTATAATTGGCTTCTTGATCATTAATTGCTCAATTGATCATCCAACCACTAAAAAGGAGGCGTTGGGAGCCCAAGGGAGGCACATTAGAAGAACAATGAAAAAGGGAGAGAAGGAAATTTATGAGAAGATTATACAATATTTAAGGGGCACTTTCTTTGGCTTTCTTGGTATTCTTACTTTTAGAGCAGAAATTGCAAGATTTTATTAATCATTGATTCACTATCATTGTATCTCATGAATATGAACCTTTCTCATGAATGTCCTTACATCATGCTCATACTTAGGTTCCATTATTCTGATTTTGACGCTGTACTTATGTTTTGAATGTGAAATTTTGCATGTTGATTAGTACCTCAATTGCATGTTCTTGATCGATTTACACAAATTATTTTCTAAGACAAGCATCAAAATATCTTCCTCTTTGCGATGCTCAAACTATGCTACACATATTAATCTTCATATTCACCTAGTATAAACATCGAATCACCTTCATCTTCTCTATTTTCTTTCTTCTTATTCTCTCAAGCTTCTCTTTATTGTCTCAAAATCAACATAAAAATTTAGAGATAGAATGATTTAGAAAGAGGAAATTGAGCCTGAGAGAGAGAGAGAGAGAGAGTGTGTGTGTGTGACCCTCTTCCTAGCCAATTCTGGTCAAAGGGCTAGGCAGTGGCAGCCTAGGTCCAGGCAAATCTAGACTCTTAGCCCCTGCATATTGGTCGTCAAAAAGCAAAAGAGTAAAGATGAGAGAGAGTGAGAGAGAGGCAATATAGCTCCAGCCTTACTACTCTAGAGACACGGTAGTGGCTGGAGATAACGTTCGGCAGAGCAGCAAGCAACAGCAGTGACGAAACTGCTGCAAGAAGAAGAAGAAGCCAGTGGCAGCACCGGCAGCAGACAGCAGCAACATCAACATTAATGGAGGCAATGATGGGCGGTGGGTCGCAGCATGGAGGTGGCACACCAGGGTGCTATAGCTAGGGTTTGCAGAAACCATAGCCGCGGTTGGGACACGATGAACTCTAGAGGGAGGTGACTCCATGCACACATGTGCATGCATTATTCCCTTTTTTCCCCTTATTATTTCACTTTAATTAATTAGAAATAGTTTAAAGCAAAAAAAAAATAGAAAAGATTCAATTCCTTTTTTGGGCCATTTATTGAGCTATTTTGACAATTCACTAATTATTTATCATTAAAAAATATCAGAAAATTTAAAAATTAGAAAATAAAAAGACAAGGCTTTCGTGGTCTAAATGGTGACAATTATACTTATTAGTAATATTATTTTTTGAGTTAAAAATCCAAAAAAAATGAAAAATATTTTTAAAAAATAAAATTTGTATTTTTATTTTGTTTAAAGAAAGGCAATTATAACTATTTCTAGTTTTATTAGAATTATCTGCCTTCCAATTTCCTCATTAAATTTTTAAAAAATCCAAAAAAAAACACCAAAATTATAAGAACAGGTTCTAAACAAAATTGCTAGCGTAGATTTTCAAGCTTTTGGGTTTACTTCTCTACATTTTCATAGTTTAGGGTTTCCAAATTTGCAAAAAAAAAAACCAAAAAAAGGAGAAAATTGGAAAAAAAAAAAAATCAAAAGGGAGGATTCTCCCATACGCACAACGAATTTGATTTTGTTGTTTTTTCTTTCTTATCTTTGAGAAGCTGAATCTTGTAACTTAGGAAAGGTGTTTTTCAAGGGATTTTGGTAGATTTTTCTTAGCATTAGGGCAATATTGCACATGTGATTTTAACTTCCTTGTACTTATAAGAAATCATTGCACTAGCCTTCTTGAATTTGATCCCCTTTTAGATATTTTTATTACCTTGCATAGAGGATATTGTTTCCTATTTGTTTGCATAATAAGATTGACATCCTATTTTGATTGTTTATCGTCTAATTGTATCTTGATTGACGTAAAGAACCCTAATCAATTAATTCGAGGACAGACCTCAAGGTACCTTGAGGTGAGGGTGATTTATGTCTTGCGCAAGGCCACCCTATGTATAATGGATGGGTAATTACAAATAAAAACGAGGGAAAAAAAACAAAGAATAACACATACTCAAAACAAATCGATGATACATCCAAGAATTGTCTTGTGCATGCTCTTGTAACTCTCAAGGTGAGGATAGTTGCTTTATTATGCAAGACTATCCAATATCTAAGAATTGAAAAATGCATAAAAGAAAAAAACCAAGACTTGTTCAGTTAAATTTAAAGGTAATCTTAGACTAATCATGTATCATTTGTTGAATGGGTGTTTAGAAGGCACTAGTACCTTCTCCTCGCATACACTTACTACTTGTCGATAGTCATTTTTGGACCAAAACTATAACAATCGAGCTGAAGGAATTAAGTTCTCAAGATAAACCAAAGAGAAAAATAAAGTTTCAGAGCAATCAACAAGCCACTTCTAGGCGGTCGACCAATGTTGTGTTTTCTTCTGATTGAATGGTTCCGACCAGTGTTGCCATGTGTCTCTAATCGTTGATTGGTGTCCTGCAACGATCAGGTCCGTGGAAACTATTTTGTCTCGCACATGATAATTTATTAGTTATTTATTCAAATGTTGAATTTAAAATTTGAATTTTTTCTCATCAAATGGGTAGTCTATATATAGACCACCTTTGAGCCATCTTTGGGCATACATGCAGTGGGGAAAGAGGTTGAGGAAACCTGCAAAACAGAGAATTTGTGAAGCCCTTGGTGCTTACATTTGTTCTTTTTTGTTTCATGTGAAATCATCTCTTCTACCATTTCCTTCCTTTTCTTTTCATTCCTTAGCAATTTCCTTGAGAATTTTGTGCTTTTCCCATTGTCCTTACGTGGCTTAGTGTCACGAGCTAAGCTTGTTCAGGGCATTATGCTTGCCTGTGACCGCTTGTCTTGTGTGTTTGGGATGGGTTTCCATCATGTAAATACTAGTATAGGGTTATTTTCCAGTATTTATTTCATTGTAAGCCAAATAAGGCAGTATGACTCCTTTGTCACTTTGATGTTTCCTAGCGCCAGAGTGAGAATAGCCCAGAAAGCTCTTTAGGGGAGGGTGAGTGTTCATCAATCATTGTAAAACTCACTAGCAATTGTCAACGTTAGCCTACTTGCCTCCCTCGCTAAGTACAACATGTCAACGGAGGATTTGTTAATGAATTACGTTTGCTTCAATGGTTACTGCTTGTTTGCCACGGCTTTCATGAATTGATTATTGTTTCTGCTGCTATCTGAATGAATGTTAATGAAAGTGCTTCATGGATGAATGTTGGTAAACGATAGGCTGGCTAGTTAAGCAAGAATGCTTTAACTAGCGCCGCACGGCCCTTCACAACAGTGTGAAAATAGTCAGACCGTGACATTTGGTATCAGAGCCAAGGCTCAGTTGCTACGAGAATTCAGTTACCTTCGTTGTGGGATTTTGGAAGCTTTGGTAGTTGACCATGGCACCAAACAATGCTGAAAGATTTAGTGCACTGGAAGCACAGGTTGAAGAGAACCAATAATATGGCCAACGAGATGGCCCAACTGAGGGGACTTCTTGATGAAGTGATGGGATCACAAGAACATCAAGCAAGTTTGACAAGTGAAATGTCAGAGGACTTTCACCACATTGTGGAAACTTTGCAGGCCCGGATGGCTGATCTGGATGCAAAGGTGAATCTGATGGTTCTTGCTATGGGGAACTCCAACACTCCAGGAGTTAGTAAGACCAAGGTACTTGAACCCAAGACGTATGGGGGTGCCCGTGATGCTAAGGAGTTAGAGAACTTCTTGTTTGATATGGAACAGTATTTTCGCGCTGTAAGGATGGCCTCAGAACAGATGAAAGTGGATACTGCAACCATGTACTTGGTTGGTGACGCCAAACTGTAGTGGTGTGCTAAGTACAATGACATTGAAAATGGAAACTGTGTAATTGAGAATTGAGCAGACTTGAAGAGAGAGCTCAAGGCCCAATTCTTTCCGGAAAACGTTGAGTATAATGCAAGGAGAAAACTGAGAGATCTCAAGCATACGGGGTCAATCAGGGAATATGTGAAACAATTTTCTGCTTTAATGTTGGATATTCAGGATATGTCAGAGAAGGACAAGTTATTCTATTTTCTTGAGGGGATGAAACCGTGGGCAAGGACTAAACTTCATAGACAAAGAGTTCAAGACTTGTCTACCGCACAAGCTGCTGCAAAACGCTTGACTGACTACGCTGGAGAGAATACCACTTTGTCCAAAGGATCTAGCGGAGATGGAAACAATGGAAAGTCTTTCAAGAAAGGCAAACCCAAGAGTGGGGGAGCCGACTATAAAGCATCAACCTCAAAGGAAGCTTCGTTGTCTCGAGGGTTCAACACACTCAAGAGAAAGGGTAAACTTGAGTGTTTCTTATGTCGAGGTCCTCATAGAGTTTTTGAGTGCCCTCACAAGGCATCACTTAATGCTTTACAGGCTTCCATTGCCGAACAGGTAGTGGAAGACGATGGGGAAGAAAATGAGACCCCGAGGATGGGTGCAATGCGGCAGGTGAGCGCATTGGAAAAGCAGGCGAAAGCCCCAAAAGTTACACTAGCCAGAGGGCTAATGTTTGTGGACTTGAGAATCAATGGGAAGAGCACCCGCGCTATGGTGGATACCGGGGCTACCCATAACTTTGTTTCGCAACCAGAAGCTTGGAAACTCAACTTATCCTTAGAAAAGGATACAGGACGCATGAAAGCAGTTAATTCTGTAGCCCAGCCTACTCTGGGAGTAGCCAAGCAAGTTACTGTGAAGCTTGGGCAGCAGGAAGGTCATGTGAATTTCACAGCAGTGTCATTGGATGACTTTCCAGTCGGGAATGGAGTTCCTAAGGGGAACGAAGGCAGTGCTGATGCCTTCGGCTGGTTTCCTATGTCTGATGAAAGATCACCCGTGCATGGTGCAAGCTGTTGCAACGAAAGGAGACGATGGGAAGTTCCTTTCAGCCATGCAACTCAAGAAAGGTTTGAGGAAGAGAGAGCAGACATATCTAGCCACGGTGGTGGTAGATGAAGAAGTAGGCAAAGAGCTGGTGCCTACAACTATCCAAGCGGTGTTGGATGAGTACAAGGAGGTGATGCCAGATAAGTTGCCTCACGAGTTACCTCCACTACGAGATGTGGAGCATGAGATCGAGTTGTTTCCAAGAGTGAAACCACCTACAAAAGGGCCATATCGAATGGCGCCTACAGAGTTAGCAGAATTGAGGAAGCAACTTGATGAATTATTGGAAGCGGGATATGTTCGCCCTTCTAAAGCACCATTTGGAGCATCGGTGCTGTTTCAGAAGAAACATGATGGGAGCCTGCGGATGTGTGTAGACTACCGTGCGCTCAACAAGGTGACAGTGTGCAACAAGTATCCTATTCCGTTGATTGCTGATTTATTGGATCAGTTGAGTCACGCCAAGTACTTCACTAAACTTGACTTGAGGTCAGGCTACTATCAGGTGAGAATTGCTGATGGGGATGAGCCGAAGACTACTTGTGTGACATGGTATGGGGCATATGAATTCTTGGTGATGCCGTTCGAGTTGATGAATGCACCTGCAACATTCTGTACCTTGATGAACCAGGTTTTCCATGAGTACCTTGACAAGTTTGTTGTAGTGTACCTGGATGATATTGTTGTCTACAGTTCCACTCTAGAGGAACATGAAGAGCATCTACGGAAGGTGTTCGATAGGCTGAAGGGGAACAGTCTATATGTGAAGAAAGAGAAGTGCTCTTTTGCTCAGAAGAGCATCAAATTCCTTGGTTATGTGATTGACCAAGGTCATATCAGAATGGATATGGAGAAGGTAAGCGCAATTCAAGAATGGAAGATCCCAACAACAGTGAAAGAGTTGCGTTCCTTTCTTGGCCTTTCCAACTACTACAGGAAGTTCGTAGAGGGGTATTCACGAAGAACGGCCCCTATGACAGAACTACTAAAGAAGGGTCATGGGTAGAACTGGACATAGGAGTGCCAAGGAGCCTTTGATGACTTGAAGGATGCCATGATGAGAGATCCGGTTCTAGCTCTTCCGGATGTCATGAAACCCTTCGAGGTACAGACAGATGCATCAGACTTCGCCCTTGGAGGAGTCTTGGTACAAAAGGGGCACCTTGTTGCGTACGAAAGCCGTAAGCTTAGTGAAGCGGAGCGGAAGTACACAGCTCAAGAGAAGGAGATGCTAGCGGTGATACATTGTCTCCGTGTGTGGAGGCATTATTTACTTGGGACAAGGTTTGTGGTGAAAACAAATAATTCAGGGTTAGCCATTTCTTCACACAACCAAAGTTGACACCCAAGCAGGGCCGATGGCAAGAATTCTTGGCAGAATTTGATTTCTCATTTGAGCACAAGGCGGGGCGATTGAACCAAGTCACGGATGCACTGAGTAGAAAGGCCGAACTGGTGACCTTACAAATGGTAACACATTTGACTTCAAGTACTGTTACCACAACGATGCGGGAGCGCATCAAAGAGGACTTAGCCCAAGATCCAGTTGCGCAGAACTTAATGAAACTTACCGAAGAAGGGAAGGCACGACAGTTTTGGATGGAAGATGGATTACTGATAACCCATGGTAACCGACTCTTTGTGCCACAAGCAGGTGATTTGAGGAAGACATTGCTGAAGGAATGTCATGATACCATGTGGGCCGGACATCCTGGATGGCAGCGCACTTTGGCCTTATTGAAGCGGGGGTACTATTGGCCGCACATGCTTGATGATGTGGTTGATTATACCCGAACTTGTCTCACTTGCCAACAAGACAAGGTTGAGCGGAGGAAAACTGCTGGGCTGTTGGAGCCCCTACTAGTACCGTCCAAACCGTGGGAAAGTGTCTCATTGGACTTCATCACCAACCTGCCCAGAGTGGGAGACGCAAGGTCTATACTTGTTATTATAGACAGGTTTTCGAAATATGGTAAATTCATAGCCGCACCGAAGTACTGTTCGGCAAAGGAGACAGCACAGTTGTTTTTTATGAACATTGTGAAATATTGGGGTGTTCCCCACGACATTGTTAGTGACCGAGACTCAAGATTCACCGTAAACTTCTGGACAGAACTTTTCAGAATCCTCGGTTCACAACTAGAAATCTCTTCGAGTTATCACCCGCAGACAGATGGACAAACGGAGAGATTCAATGGGCTACTTGAAGAGTACTTGCGCCACTTTGTCAACGCCAACCAAAAGAATTGGGTGCAACTACTTGATGTGGCTCAATTCTGTTTCAATGCCCAAAAGTTCTCCACAACCAACAAGAGTCCTTTTGAGCTTGTTACAAGCTAGCAGCCGCTGTTACCTCACACAGTGGACGAGCCGTACAGAGGAAAGAGTCCCAGGGCGTACGTCTTTACCAAAGAATGGAAAAGGAATGCTGAGATTGTCCGAGCCTACCTCGAGAAAGCTACTAAGCGGATGAAGAAGTGAGCAGATCAAGGGAGAAGACCGCAGCACTTCAACATAGGTGACTTGGTGCTTGTTAAGCTCAATCCTAAACAGTTCAATCACTACGAGGACGAGATAGGAGACTACTACGCAAATATGAAGGACGAGTCCCCATCTTGGCCAAAGTCGGGAAGGTCTCCTACAAAATCGACCCTCCGACTTGGATGAAAGTGCATCCTGTGTTTCACGTCAGCTACCTCAAGCCATACAACGCCGACACCGACGATCTAAGCAGAAATCAGTCAGCCAGAGCAGAAGTGAGTACAGTGCAACCTGATAGATGTGAAGTTGAAGAAATCCTTGCAGATAGAGAGTTTTCACATCCTCAAGGAAGAAGTGGCAGGAATTCTTAGTGAAGTGGAAAGGCCTTGGTGACGAAGAAATTAGATGGGTTTCTGCGAAAGACATGCAACCGTTCGTAGACGAAGTAGAAGTGTACCTTGCGTCAAAGTCTACAAGGACGTCGACCGCATAAGTGGGGGAGAATGTCACGAGCTAAACTTGTTCAGGGCATTATGCTTGCCTGTGACCGCTTGTCTCATGTGTTTGGGATGAGTTTCCATCATGTAAATACTAGTGTAGGGTTATTTTCCAGTATTTATTTCATTATAAGCCAAATAAGGCAGTATAACTCCTCGGTTACTTTGATGTTTCCTAGTGCCAGAGTGAGAATAGCCCAGAAAGTTCTTTAGGGGAGGGTGAGTGCTCATCAATCATTGTAAAACTCACTAGCAATTGTCAACGTGCTTAGCCTACTTGCCTCTCTCGCTAAGTACAACATGTCAACGGAGGATTTGTTAATGAATTACGTTTTCTTCAATGGTTACTGCTTGTTTGCCATGACTTTCATGAATTGATTATTGTTTCCGCTACTATCTGAATGAATGTTAATGAAAGTGCTTCGTGGATGAATGTTGGTAAACGATAGGCTGGCTAGTTAAGCAAGAGTGTTTTAGCTAGCGCCGCACAGCCCTTCACAACGGTGTGAAAATAGTCGGACCGTGACACTTAGCACTTCAACTCAGTCCCTATACTCTCTTTCAAAGTTTAAAAGCAAGCTTTATTTTACATTTTCATGAGTATGTATGTGGTTTTGTATGTATTTTGCATGTATATTTCATGATGTTGGGAGTTCTAGAATGCCATGTTAGAATGTAGGTTGTGATGTGATAAGTATGCATGTTTCAAATCAAAGTGGCTTTTATGTTTTCTTCGAAAAAAAAAAGTTCAAGTTTCAAAAGGGAATTGCATGAGCTCTTAGCATATTTTTTACATTTGCATGCGGATATTGTTGGCTTGCATGTCATCTAGGATTGTTTTAGAGTAGATTAATGCATTTAGTATACAAAAATTGTATGAGAATACAATATTTTACATAAGGGGCTTACATGTGGTCGACCACTGTCAAGTTTTGGTATAAACAGTTGACTAGCTAATACAAAGACCAATTGCTGGTCCTTTATGGGCTGATTTCTAGGTTTTTTTATGAATTTGAGATTCTAAGATTTTTGTCATATTGAATCAAGTCTCCTCAATTGGTGTTTTGTCAGTTTTATGGTTTTTCTTCTTAAAAAAATCAAAAATCATTGTTTTCAGAAAAAAGGCGATTGTTAAAATGTTGTACATTATGCAGCTTTTGAATGAATTTTAAAGACCGCCCTTTTTGGGAGGGGAACAACTTTTTCAAGGTATCAGCCTTTTACAGGTTTTATGGCCTTTTTGTCCAAAAAAATCAAAAACTTTCTTTTAAAAAAAATGCGGTTTTTAACCCATGATGCGGCTTTTAGGTTAAAAAGATTGGTTTTCTAAAAAAAGCAGCATTTTCAGGGATGTTTTCTAGAAATCACAAATCAAATATTTTTCTTAAAAAATGTGACTTTTCAGGAAGAAAAAAAAAATCTAAGGTTTTCTTCCAAAAACCCAAAAAGTGATTTAAATTCACTTTAAAATATTTTTTGGAAACTACAATGGTTTGATCCCTCTTGCAAGCAAGGCATGTAGGCAACCTGAACATTGTATAGGTCCAGCCAAATTTTTAAAAAACTCAAAAACTTTTTCTCTTTCTTTTTTGTGCTTTCATTTTGTGTATTTAGTTAAAAAAAAAATACAGAGAAAATGGAAAGATAGCGAAGCACTGGGGTCTCCACAAGGGTCACACTCTGCATGGATCCCATGAAATACCATTTTTCATGGGTTTGGGTCACATATCTTTTTCATAAAAATTAAACAAAAGGTGCAATTCTGCTACAAACAGTCAACCACTCCACCCGTCATGGGCCAATCGACCACTTAACCCAAGAACAAGTGCAAAGTCAACTGGTCTCCACAGAGAGGTCGATTGCACCTTACCCTCTTTCATTGTTTTTACAAATTTTCAAGAGTTTATTTTTAGAAAAATGTTTCCTTGGGGAGATGCACACACACATATATAGCTGCGATAATCGTTTGTAGAACAAGTGTTAATAAGGTACATAACCAGCTAATTCCTTATTTTAGGAAATTATTTGGTTACCTTCCCAATTCACAAATGTACTCCCGAACTCAACTTTTTAAAGTATTTTCCTTTCTTTTTAACCTTTTTAAAACTAAAAATAAAGTGACGACTTTGTCTTCAAAAAACAAAATGGGTAAGTTAGGGAACTAATGCTTGGGTAAAGAAACTTAGCCTTATTTTCAAAAAATGGTCACCAAACATGTTGGCTAAACGGTCTGCTTGGATTCAATGTTAAAACTAATAACTCTAAACTCTAATTAAGTAGACCACAACTATAGGCTCCTTGGCCACAGGTTATCTTAAGGGACTAATCAATTGGTAGTACTTAGGAGGTCTAACCACAACTAGGATAAATAAAAGGTTAGTGGCGATACCATAGAACCTAAATAGTTAAATCAAAACCACAAAATCATTTTTGGATCAACATCCCTATAAAGGCGCCAGATCCCCAGTACGCACATGTTGACAATACTAGTTGGTCCAATTCAAAACATTTAGCAACCAAAGAAAATAGCAAAAGATTCAAGCACTCAATCATGGGCATTCCTCATAAAGGGGTGTTCATGAAACTATCCCATTGTCGAAGTGTTAACATAATACTCACCAAAGCATCTTTGTCGCAAGCTAAGTTGAAACTAACACAAAATTAGGAAATAAGTGGCGAGATGTTGTCCCAAGTTCAAACATGGAAATGGATTAGCAAGGAATGGGGAATAGGGGGATGAAGTCAGCTATAGGGTGTCAAAAAATGCCTTTGATAAAAGGGAGCCTTCCACCTTGAAGAGAGAGTTTTGCTTTCAGCCGACCAACTTCTTTATTATCCTTGAACAAATAGATTCCTAGATCCTTTTTCCCTTGAACTTTGCACCAAAAAGGGAACCCAAGATTGTTAAAAGGAAAGGTCCCCAACTTGCAATCCATGACACCAGCCAAAAAGATGTCGTTCTGTCATAAGACGAGCGACAATTATGATGAATAGTACTAAAAACAAGGAGATAGATAAAGCAACAAAAACACACGGATTTAACGTGGTTCGACAATATGCCTACATCCACAAGAGCAAGCGGCGGCTGAATTTCAGTATATCAAAATAGGGTTACATCACATGTATTTATATTAACCTTAGTCGTACAAAGGTATTAAAAAAATTTCCTCAAATACCCCTGTACCGTACCGCGGGGGTGTTGCCCCGCACCCCCAACCTATTAATCGTCCCAACCAATAAAACAATAAATTACAAGCCCAAAGTTTTCTCTGTACACGTGCTCCACTCGATATGAACTACATACTACAACAATCTCCACCTTGGCGAATATTCACCCCTTAGGAGAAAAAGAAAACATAACCTAGAACTTCACCTAGGACAATAGGTTGGGACACCTCCCATCTAGCATCTAAAGACATTAATCAAGTCCAAGCAGTACTTGAACTTATCTATGGTAACAAGCTTTGCGTTAATGTCTACTGCATTCTTAGAAGTGGGAACTTTCTCAAGCAATAGTTCACCAGAAAAAACCAATTCCCCAATCCTGTGAAACCTCACGTCTATGTGCTTGGTCCTCGCAAGATATACCAGGTTCTTTGCCAAATAAATGGCACTCTAACTATCACAATACAACTGAACTCCACCTTGCTGAATACCCAGCTCCTTGACCAACCCAGTAAGCCACAAAGCTTCCTTGGTAGCCTCAGCCATTGACATATACTCTGACTCAGTAGTAGATAGTGCAACTAGAGACTAAACCATGGACCTCCAACAAATAGTCCCCCCCCCCCCCCCAAACAAAAGTGAATACATAACCTATGGTAGACCTCCTGTCATCTAAGTCTTCTGCATAGTTTGCATCCACATATCCCACAACTAAAAGGATCACCATGTTGTCTGTCAAACATGATGCCATAGTCTGTAGTACCCCTCAAGTATCTAAAAATCCACATTCCAATGTTGTCGTCCCGAATTTGATAGAAGGTTGCTCACTACACTGACAGCTTGTGCCAAATCTGGTCTTGAACAAACCATAACATACATCAAGCACCCCACTGCACTAGCATATGGAACCTTTGACATGTCTTGAACTTTATCATCTGTCTTCGGGCACTGAGCAGTAGACAATCTAAAATGATTCGTTGAACCTCTCCAACACCCTCCCAACATAGCTACGCTAAGATAACCATAATCTCCTAAAAGCTTTATCCCTGCGAATCTCCATCCCAAGATTCTTCTTGGCCGCACCCAAATCCTTCATGTCAAATTATTTGCTCAACAAAGTCTACAACTTGTTGACCTCACTCATACTTTTCACAGCAATCAACATATCATCCACATAAAGTAACAGAAAAATACATGAATCATCATCAAGGCTTCTCACATAAACACAACAATCATACTCACATCTCCTGTAGTCAATTCGGATCATGTAGGAGTCAAATTGTTTGTATCACTGCCTCAAAAACTGCTTCAGCCCATAAAGTGATTTCCTCAATTTACAAACCAAGTGTTCCTATCTAGGCTGACTGAACCCTTCTGGTTGTACCATGCAAATCAGCTCCTCCAAATCACCATGAAAAAAAACTGTCTTTACATCCATCTGCTCCAGCTGCATATCAAAATGTGCTACCAAACCCAACACTACCCTAATGGAAGTGTGTCTAACCATAGGGGAGAAGATCTCATCATAGTCAACCCCATTCCTCTGTGAGTATTCCTTTGCTACTAAACGAGCCTTGAACTTTTCTCCCTCTTTTTCTGATACTGCTTCTTTCTTCTTATACACCCATTTGCATCCTATCGCTCTCTTCCCCCCTGGAAGCTCCACTAACTCCCATGTCTGGTTCTTATGCAAGGGCTCCATCTCCTCCACCATAGCATCCATCCATCTACTCTTCTCTTGACTGTGGACTACCTCTTGAAAAGTAGTAGGATCCCCGCTACTAGTAATGAGTGCATGAGAAACCAAATCTTCAAAACCATTCCTAGTGGGTGGCCTGATAGTGCGTCTAAACCTGCCTATAGCTATACTGCGATGCTGCTGACCTCCTGAGCTAGAACTCCTTGCATTCTGAACATTGTCTTCTCTACCATGGGTCTCTAGCTCCACCTACACCACATGCTCATTGCTGCTACAATTATTTGGCACCTGTTTCTCTTCTTCCTGAGTACGCTACAACATGACTTTCTCATCAGAAACCACATCTCTACTAATCACCACCTTGTTTGCCATCAAATCCTAGAGCTTGAAGCCTTTCACCCCTTTCTAATACCCCATAAAAATACGCTGTCTAGACTTCGCATCAAGCTTCGATCTCTTCTCACTGGAAACATGCACATAGGCTAGACATCCAAACACTTTCAAACCAGAGTAGTCTACCACACTGCCTGTCCATACCTCCTCTACAACTTCCTCATCTAGTGTTGCACTAGGTGACCTGTTAATCAAAAAACATGTCATATTCCCGCTTCTGCCCAAAAGTTCTTTGCAAGCCCTGCATTCAACCTAAGACACCAAGCTCCTTTAGCTATTGTTCTGTTCATCCTTTCTGCTATACCATTCTATTGTAGTGTCTTGCGTACTGTGAAATGTCTCTTAATCCTATGCTGCTCACACAACTCCGTGAACTTGAATATGTGTACTCAGTACCATTATCGAACCTGAGGCATTTGATCTTCCTTCCTGTCTAATTTTCTACTTCAGCTTTCCATAACTTGAACTTAGTATACGTTTCTGACTTGTGCCGCATGAAGTACACCCAAACCTTTCATTAGCAGTCATTAATAAAACTCACAAAATACATATGTCCTTCACGTGATGCTACCCTTACTAGCCCCCAAACATCTGTATGAACATAGTCAAGAATTCCCTCTGTCTTGTGTGTGACTGTCTTGAACCGCACCCAAATTTGTTTCCCAATAACACAATACTTGCAGAAATTAAGCTTGCATGTTTTGACACCCTTCAATAGATTTCTCTTATGAAGTTCCATCATCCCACGCTCACCCATATGACCTAACCGCATATGCCACAAGATTGTACTATCTGACTCAAACTCTACAACTACAACTCCACCGACAACTGTGGTACCTAGCAATGTATAAATATTTCCTGCTAGTTTCTGCCCCTTCATCACTATTAAGACACCTTTACTCACCTTCATTACTCCACTTGCAGACTTGCAATTAAACCCATTACAATCTAAAGTGCCCAATGAAATCAAATTCTTCCTTAAATCCGATATATGTCTAACATCACACAACGTTCTAACAACACCATCAAACATTTTAAATTTGATATTCCCTATTCCAACAACTTTGCATAATGCATCGTTACCCATCATAACAGAACCAGAATTTACTACCCAGTAGGTGTCAAGTGTCAAACCAATCTTTATTCGGTGTCATGTGACAGGAGCATGCTGAATCCAGAATCCAAGAATCTGTGACTTGTGAGATGATCTTAAATTGGATGAAGCAAAAAGCATATCCCGTTCATGGCTCTCTGAGTCTTCTTCTTCCACTACATTCATAGACTTTGATGGACCCTCTTTATTCTTTGTATTCCCCTTCTTTTTCTCTAGACAATCTCGTTTTATGTGCCCCTTTTTCCCGCACTTATAACACAGTACATCCTTCCTCTTCCTGGATTTAGACCATGTTTTATTGTTACTCGATCCGCTCTAAGACTTGTTTCTCCCACGTTCCTAGTTACCTCTCACCATAAGCCATTCTCCTTGTAAATTCTCATCACTAGTTTTCTTCCTCTGATGAAAACCTAATAGAGCACTTGTGATTTTCTCTAATTCGAGAGTTTCTTTCCCCAAAATCAAGGTATTAACCAAATTTTCGTTTATAAGAGAAGCAGGTAGGGAATTCAGTAATATCAACGTCTTGTCTTCGTCTTTGAACTTCACATCAACTCGCTTCAAATCACTAATCATCTGGTTGAACACGTTGATATGTTGGTTTAGATCTGAGTCCTCTTACATCTTAAGACCATACAGTTTCGGCTTAAGATAAAGCTTATTCGTCAACGACTTGGACATATATTAACTTTCCAGTTTCAACTAAACTGAGGCCGGTAATTCCTCATCCATGACATGATACATCACGTCATCAGTCAGACAAAGTCTGATAGTTGCCACAGCCTTCGCTTCCAATTCCTTCCAATTTATGTCGTTCATGCCTTTCGACTGCTTTCCACATAACACCTTCACCATGGCCTGCTGCACTAACAAATCTTTGACCCTCCTCTGCCATAATCCAAAATTTCCAGATCCATCGAACTTGACCATGTCAAACTTCGCAGAAGAAATCCCAAGCATCATGACCAGAGCTCTGATACCAATTTTTGTGAAACATGCAGCAATTATGATGAATAGTAAAAAAAATAAAGAGATAGAAAAAACAACAAAAACACACGGATTTAACGTGGTTCAGCAATATGCCTACAACCACAGGAGCGAGCGGCGGCTGAATTTCACTATATCAAAGTATGGTTACATCATATGTATTTATAGTAACCTTAGCCATACAGAGGTATTAGAAAAATTCCCCAAATACCCTTG